>NC_033801.1:31792166-31805163 GCF_001876935.1 Asparagus officinalis
CCAACGGCCGTCGGCGTCGGCCGACGAGAGAGGGGCGGAGAGAATTTCGGGGAGAGAGAAAGAGAGATTGAGGAATTTTTGTAATTAGTGTTTAATTTTTGTAATTATAGTTTAATTTTTACAAAACCAAAAAATTATGGAAAAACCAAAACCCTAATAAAAAATGTTCAACTTGATAAAATTATAATATAAAAAAATTAAATTTAGTAGGGGTTAGGGTTAGGCAAGGGTTAGGGTTAGGGTGTTATTGTTAGGGTTAGGTGAGGGTGAGAGTGAGGGTGTTAGGGTTAGGGTTTGGGTTAGGATTAGGGTTAGGGTTAGAGTTAGGTGAGTGCAGGTGATGATAAGAGTGAGGTTGAGGGTTAGGGTTAGAGTTAGGGTTTGGGTTAGGATTTGGGTTAGGCGAGGGTTAAGATTAGGGTTAGGTGAGGGTTAGGGGGGGGGTGAGGGTGAGGGAGGACACGGGCTAGGACCAACACTTAGTGTGTGAGGTGTGATTGCATAGTGATTGTATTGTGAGGTGTAAACGTTGTTCGGGTGAACGTAGAAAACCCGGTTGAGATAGTGGAGATCTCCTCGAGGTGAGGAGCGGAGACGTAGGTCGTGGGGACCGAACTCCGTAATCATATTGTTTGTTTGTGATTGCATTGGCGCACTTAATTTTATGTTCTTATCTTATATCGCCTTTGTATATTGCTTGTTGATTATATTGCACACTGTCTAGTTTAGATTGTTTACCCTTGAGTTTATATATCCTTGCTCATATACTTGTAATATCTATCATATAGGATATATCTCATTGTTCATATTGCTTATCCTAGCTTACATATCTTGTTGTATTTCATACTTGCTAGGATAACTTATTAATTAATTTTAATTGGCATTTAATCGGATTAGATTAGCATAAGACCCTAATCACCCCCCCTCTAGGGTCTAACAAGTTTGAGGGTTAAGGTTAGGTTTAGGGTTAGGGGAGGTTGAGGTTGAGGTTGAGGGTTAGAGTTATGGTTAGGTGAGGGTGAGCGTAGGGGTGATGGTAAGGTTGAGGGTTGGGGTTAGGGTTAGATGAGGGTGAGGGTTAAGGTTAGGGGAGGGTGAAGGTGATGGTAAGGGTTAGGGTTAGGGTTAGTGTAGGGGTGAGGGTGGGGGTGATGCTGAGGGTGAGGGTTAGGGTGGGGTTGAGGGTGAGGGTGGGGGTGAGGATGGGGGTGGGGGTGAGTTTGAGGGTTAAGGTTAGGTTTAGGGTTAGGGGAGGGTGAATGTGATGGTGAGGGTGAGGGTTAGGGTTAGGTGAGGGTGATGGTTACAATGAGGGTGAGGTGATTGTGAAGGGTTATCGTAACTATTATATCGCTAATTACATAGAAATTGCACACACTGTACACTCATATTTTCGAGCCGTAGAATACCCTATCCAATAAATACTATATATAATCTCTTTATTTACTTGTCACATACGCGTACAGGATTGTTGGCGGATACGATACCATCGTGTTCGGTCCGACAACCTTTTCGTACTCGTATGTAACAGAGGGCTTATATATAAATATTTATTGGATCTGTCTAGTTTGGACGGGTTAGGTATGTAAACATGGCGTGCATATGTATTTACGTGTGTTCTTGTGTACTTTCTTTTCATCAGAGTTTCGGCGGCGCTTACTCGTTGTTCTCCGTGTACTATAGTGTACTCGAAGAACAGCGAGTAGGTGCTGCCGAAATTTTGACAAAATAGAAGTACACTTGAACACACATAAATACATATACATGCTACGTTTACATACCTAATGGGATAGAAGCCTTCCTCTGACAGCCGGTCACACACACTTGTCTTATAACTTAAAATGATATATGTAGGGATATGCTCACTTCCATTAATTTTTAAATTCTAGATGCGGACAATTCCTGACAAATCGTTCATGGACATACCACATGATCGAAGGCATCTAGACACCCGATACAAGAATGGGATAGAAGCTTTCTTAGCCTACTCTGACACCAACCCTCTACGGTCACTCAGCGGGTTGATTTTTTGTCCTTGCAAGAATTGTAGGAATGGTAAAATGTTCACTAGGAGTGACGTAAGTTTCCATCTGTCAATCAATGGATTTGATAGCTCTTATGTATTTTGGAGTCATCACGGTGAAGGCATCCCGGTGATGCAATTAGAGGAAGAGTTTACTGATGTCGATAATCCGACAATTGACACATCTGATATGTTGGAAGATATTCTTACCGTGCCGTCTTCGAGTGATGTTAACACTACTGATATGTTTCAAGATGTAGCCCGATTGATGAGACTTGTTGAAGAAAACGAGTCACCGTTATACGAGGGGCGCAAGGAGTTCACAAGGCTTTCTTTTTTGCTGAGGCTTCTTCATATCCAAACACTCAGTGGGATGGCTGTTACACATTTCGAGATGTTATTAGACTTGCTCAAGAAAGTCATCCCAGGCGGCGAGAAGAGCATCCCCGCAACTTATTATGAAGCTCACAAGATTGTTGATACGCTGGGGCTTGATTACAAGAAGATAGACGCCTGTCCTAATGACTGCATCTTGTACAATAAGGGTAATGAAGGTCTAGAGGAATGTCCGACGTGCCATGTATCACGCTGGAAAGAACATACGGGTACATCTGAAGGCATATCATCTAATAAGCAGAGCAGAATCCCTGTGAAGGTTCTTCGATATTTTCCAATTATTCCTAGGCTGCAGCGGTTTTATATGTCTGCCGAGCTGGTTGAGAATATGCGATGGCATTCGACCGAGCGCAAAGAGGACGGGAAATTGAGACATCCTGCTGACGGTGAGGCATGGAAGCACATCGATTGTATATACCCTGACTTTGGTAAGGAGTCTCGGAATATTAGGCTGGGGCTTGCTAGCGACGGATTTAATCCGTTTGGAGTAATGAGCTCTGCTTGGTCTACCTGGCCAGTGTTGCTGACACCGTACAACATGCCCCCGTCGATGTGCATGAAGCAACCGTACATATATTCTCCTGGAAATGACATTGATGTTTTCCTCCAACCATTAATTGACGACTTGAAGCTTCTCTGGGAAGAAGGCGTCAGCACTTATGATGCTTATGGTAAGGAGGCTTTCCGTATGCGTGCAATGGTCATGTGGGCAATTAATGACTTCCCAGCATATGCTAACTTGTCTGGATGGTCGACGAAGGGTCAGATTGCTTGTCCGGTTTGCATGTCAGATTATGAGGGAAAGTTCCTGAAATACAGCCGTAAGTTCTGTTATTGGCAACACAGAGGATGGTTGCCTACAGGGCAATCCAGAAAACAGACCGGCACCATCAAGGCTGACCGGGGAAGAAATATTTGAGCTTTTACATCCTCTACCTAAAAAAATATTTGGAAAGAAAAGATTCAACAAAGAAAATCCATTTGGGGTTAGGAGAAAAATATTGAAGCAAAATTGGAAGGAAAAGGGAAAGGGTAAGCAATTTCTCAAAGGCAATTGGAAAGGAAATAAACCTCGCACTGTCCAATCGCATGGGCGTGTCTCTAAGGGTACTGAACTTCCGCATGGATGGTCAAAATTCAGCATATTTTATCAATTGCCATATTGGAGAAGTTTAAAAATATGTCACAACTTGGATGTCATGCACATCGAGTAGAACATATGCGAGAATCTCTTGAACACTTTGTTGCAGGACAGGAAAAAAATCAAAAGATGACTTAAGGGCACGTCAAGACCTAGCAGAATTGAACATCCGTCCTAAACTACAAGCTATAGATAAGGGTGACGGAAAGTTTGAACTCCCAGCCTCCCGTGTCACACTGTCGAAGGATGAGGTCCACAGTATGTGTTTATTTCTAAATTCCGTGAAGACACCGGATGGTTATGCTTCAAACATTTCAGTAAATGTGCATATTGAGGACAGAAAAATTTTGGGACTTAAGACACATGACCATCATATTCTATTGCATCAACTTCTCCCGGTTGCGTTGCGACATGCTGAGAAGGAACTCGCGATGGTGGTAATAGAATATTGCGGTTTCTTCAAGCAGTTGTGCTCCAAGGTGATTGATGTCAGGGAGTTCGAAGAATTAGAGGGACGTGTAGCCAATACACTGTGTAAAATGGAAATTCTATTTCCACCCTCGTTCTTTACGGTTATGGTGCATCTCACAATACATTTAGCATATGAAGCCCGCATCACAGGACCAGTTCAATATCACTGGATGTACCATGTGGAGAGGTATTTATTATTATAATGCTCAATTAATATTTGTCAAATTACGTTACTCAGTTTTATTTTGTCACAAATCATGAAACTATATGCTTGTAGGTATTTGGGTTTCATGAAATATTTGATGCATAACCGTGCACGTCCTGAAGGATCGATAGCAGAGAACTATATAAGTATTGAGAGTTTGAATTTCATCTCTCGTTACTTGCGGGGTGTGGAGACAAGGCTCAACCGTCCCCAACGAATAATTGACGGAACATTCTATAATGATCGTGGGAAGGACAGTAGATTCCCCAGAATGGAGCTAGATCAAGCCCACACATATATCCTGAGCAATGATACTACATTTAACATATACACAGCGTAAGTATTTAACTGTTTCAATCAGATCATATCACATCACAATAACTATCTCTATTTAACTGTTATAAATGATTTTATTCTAGGCTTCACATCCGATATGTCCAGACTATTCTTAAATGCAGAACAAAAAATAAAAGAGTTATGGACACACACTCTAGACAATTCCCTGCATGGCTGAAGGGTGAAGTAAGATTTATTTACATTTCTGATTCGTATATCAAATATGTGCCTGCCAACAGATATTTAAACTATTTGTTTCTTTTCTTAAAGGTTGACCGACGGATTACGAATGGGGTTAACCTGTCTGAGAAAATATGTTTATATGCCAGAGGTCCTTCTAACGTGGTTAAGCGTTATGGGGGCTACTGTATCAACGGATTTAGGTTTAACACCATCGGTTTCGAAGAGAGACGACAAACGCAAAATAGCGGTGTGTTCTGCTCCTTCTCACAACTGTCATACGCTAGTTCAAAAGATCTAAATCACATACAAGGTGAAATCTATTGCTACGGTCAGTTAGAAGACATCGTGGAGATTTTCTATGAGATTAATAATGAAGTCAAACATGTGATGTTTAAGGTTCGTTGGTGTGAGCTGAAAAAGGCGAAGGATAACTACGGTTACATACTCGTTAATCTTAACAAGGAAATATATCAGACTGAAAAGTACATGTTAGCTGCTCACGCCAAACAGTGCTTTTATGTCAAAGATATAATGAAAAATGACGAATGGGTTGTCCTTAAGAATCCGCCTAGATCCTACATTCATGAAGCCATGTCTGACGAAGATCATTTTTCCTTGACACAAAATAATAATCTGGTGGATGAAATTGCACTGGCGCGCCCTGATGTACCTACGATTATATGTGAGCCAAGGCGTAAAGTCAAAAAACGAGTCCACGGTAGAGTCGATAAAACTATAAGGACGGTCCTTTTGTCGGCAAGCACACGGTCGCAGGCTAACCGCACATGGTCGCAGAGTAGAGCCTCAACATCATCATAATAATATAATACTTGGTTATGATTTAAAAAGAACATTCATGTATCTGTTTGACTGGTTATCATGTATTAGTTTGTGTTATGTATTATAGTATTGCCTTTATATTATCTGTTTGACTGGTTATCATGTATCAGTTTGTGTCATGTATTATACTATTGCCTTTATATTATCTGTTTGACTGGCTATCATGTATCAGTTTGTGTCATGTATTATAGTATTGCCTTTATATTATCTGTTTGACTGGCTATCATGTATCAGTTTGTGTCATGTATTATAGTTTTGTTGGGTGCTCATTATGTTTTCAAAGTATAGATGACAAAAGGATTACGTAAGAGAGCGCTTGAGAGACTTTTTAGTAGACATTCTGGAGGTGACGCACATGGCTCTACGTCAGGTATTTTTATTTATTTATTATATCTGTACATTTCTATAAACTATTAATACGAGCCTAACATTATTTTTTAACATTTCCTACACAGGACGCATCGCTGCTACACATGACTCGCCGCCACAGGACACAGGACGAGGAGATGCTCCACCTGATGCAAAGACACTCGTTGATCCTACCCAGCATGCAGAGATACCGCCGTCGCCTCCTCCGCATGCAGATGCATTGGAGGAGCGCCGATATGAGCCATATAGCACAGCTGTAGAAGCTGCGCCACTACCGCCGGATTCTATTACAGATCAGCGAGTCCACGACCCGACCAAGGTGAAGGGGGATTAGGATGCTTATCATGCTTTGTGACCTACCGCACAATATAGGTATGAACAAGCAAGGCGTAGATGCTTCGAATTGAAAGGTGTGTATAGATTTTTATATTTTATCTGTTAATATTTTAATTTGTATTATCGATATTGATTGATTTATATTTCGCCTGAATTTCATTTTTTCGTAGGTACCGAGCAACCTACTAGGCGTGGCCGTGGTGGTACCAAGACACAGAACCTCATCCCAGATATTCATCGGAGGGCCGTGATCCGATGGGAGAACGGCGTGCCTGTCGGGCCATTTGCTAACGCTTTCAACAATTTCCTCGCCGCTTTAGCTAGGAGACATGATTTCTTCAATATATTTTTGACGTGGAAGTCGCAGCGGATTGATGCGCTGGTGGATTATTGGAGATATATACGTGTGGGTCATTTATTTTAATTCTCATAATTATTAGTCATTTTATTATTTTGTTTAACACACTGATTTGTATCTCTTTTTTTCATTATATGCTGAAGCGATTTTTCTTTCTTGACGATTACGCTTATGCCTGGACTTACTGCTTCACGCAAATCAATCTATCGTTCAAGAGGTGACGGTTTGAGCTGAAGAAAAAATATTTTATTCAAAGAACAGAAGATTGGGAGCGTTATTGGCATCTTGACGAGCGCGTAGATGGAGTAGATTTTTTTGCACTTTGTGATTATTAGGACACGACCGAAATTCAGGTATTATTAAAGTATATATTTTCGTTTATTATTTAAAATTCTATATTATATCTGTTTAACATTGTTTTACAGGGTCAAGCTGAAACTGCAAGGAGGAACCGCAATGCGCCCCACAGTTACGAGCATCACGGGGGCTCCAGGTCCTTCAGCCAGCATTATCATCAATTGGCGCTTGAGGTATATAATATATTAGCTCTTAGGTTATCAATTTGAGTATAATTTATGTGTTATGAGTTAATGATATATTTGAATAAAATAGGGAAGGGGAGATCTCGAGCATTTTGCAGATCGTATTCTGACTTCATGGAGCCCAAATTACGCCGATGAAGAGAAGAAAGCACAGAATCGGGATCTGGCTGTAAGTAGCAGTTCATTTGTATATTTAATTTTTATAACAATGCATTTTAAATGTGTTAGAATTGACCGGGTTGTTTTGGTATATCACAGGAGAAATTACATGCTAAGGTGCAGGAGCAATTATCACAGACTCAGGTCGATTCTGACACTCCGACCCGATTAAGTAGAGAGGAAGAGGATAGCATCATCGAGACGGTCATTGGACCGAGTAGGAAGAACAGATACCGGTGGAGAGGATCTGAGCATCGGCCGTACGAGTTCAGTAGCACCTACGAGTCTGCAGCACAGCTAGGATGCAGTTCTTCTCAAGACCCGACTATGGAGCAGCGGATGAAAGCGATGGAAGATTGGCAGTCGCATCGGGAGCAGAGGGAGCTGGAATTCGCCCAGTTCATATCGACTCTGCCTTCTGATGCTCAGGAGGCATATAGGAGACGGTTTATGGCGGATCAGGTAATATATATATTTTTCTTTTTTAATTAAATGAATTAAATATAAAATTCTTACTTAGTTGTGGTGAAGGTGTTGTTATTGTTGTGTTGTGGTGTTGCATGTGTTGTGTTGTCGTGGTCGTTATGTGCGTGCTTGATGTTGGGTTTGGTCGTGGTGGGGGAGGGGGAAGTGTGGGGATTGGGTTGAGCTGGGTACTCATGCATGCGTGTGTGCGTGTTGGTGGAGATAGGTACGCGTGCGTGCGTGTGTGCGGGTGGGGTTAGGGTGTGTGCGTGCATTGTTAAAAACATGTGTGTGCTTGCGTATAATACATAAAAATATGCCATGATACTCTCTCCGAATCATATAACATGTAAGAATATGCCATCATACTCTATTATTTCTATACTTGCTTGTCATGCCATGTTGTTTTATAATTTATTACTTTACTGTAAAATTCAGTTTTTGATGATGTACGTATTGTTCTATAACGTTTTATTTATATTTTTAGGCTGGGACTTCTCGACAAGGTGGAGCTGGTGATGAGGATGATGATGATCGGGACTGATTTTATTTGTTTTAACATTGAAAACAATGGGTGTGCTGTATAAATAACATTTATAATGTTGGGATATTTATTATATTTTTAGTGAAATGTGTGTTATATATGCGTGAGAATGAAATATGTGTTATATGTGCTTGTGCTGTGTAAATTTATTGTACATGTTTTATTGTGAAATATATTGTACAGGGGATTTTTAATTTTTTAAAAAAAATTTTAAAAAAATTCTGCTGACTTTTAGCGACGGATTTTCCGTCGCTAAAAAGACTAATAGCGACGGAAAACTGATACGGCACACGTGAACTGATACATGCTTTTGGCGACGGATATTCCGTCGCTAAAATGTATAGCGACGGAAATTACCGTCGCCAAAAATCAAGCATCAATGACGGATATTCCGTCGCTAGAAATCCATCGCTGATAATTAGCGACGGAAAATCCGTCGCTAAAAAGTGATTTACCTACCCTCGTAATAGTGATGGAGTTTTAGCGACAGAATTCTTATTTTTCCATCGCTAAAACTATTAGCGACGGATTTTTGACTTTTGGTGACGGATTTGTCCGTCGTCAATAGTCCACTATGCAGTAGTGGAATCCGAAGGAATTACTAAGGCTAAAGATTTTCTTGCCGAAATTGAGAAACATTTTACGAAAAACGATAAGCTAGAAACAAGCACGCTTTTAGCTCGCTTGATTTCAATGAAGTATAAGTGCAAAGGAAATATCAGGGAGTATATTATGGAAATATCTCATATTGCTTCAAATCTTAAGGCACTTAAACTCGATCTTTGTGATGAGTTATTAGTGCATCTGGTTCTGTTGTCTCTTCCTGTATAATTCAATCAATTTAAGGTCAGTTATAACTGCCAAAAGGAGAAATGGACTCTAAATGAGCTCATTTCATACTGTGTGCAAGAAGAAGACAGGTTGAAGCAAGATAAGACAGAAAGTGCTCATTTGGCTTATGCCTCTAAGGATAAGGGCAAGAAAAGAAAGAATGATAATAAAACTGCTAAGGGTTCAGTTCAAAAGAAACAACATAAGAAAAATCAGGGTTGTTTTTTCTGTAATAAACCTGAACACATAAAGAAGGATTGTACCAAATATCACGCCTGACGTGCTAATAAGGGTATGTTCATTACTTTGGTCTGTTCTGAGGTTAATTTAGCTTCAGTACCTAGAAACACTTGGTGGTTAGACTCTGGTGTTACTACTCACATAAGTGTTTCTATGCAGGGTTGCCTGAGCTACCGAAAGCCAAGTGATGTTGAAAGACACATCTTTGTGGGCGACGGTCAATCGGTAGATGTGGAAGCAATTGGGTATTTTAGGTTACTATTAGGAATTGGTTCGTATTTGGACTTAAAATATACTTTTGTAGAACCATCTTTTAGACGGAATTTGGTTTCTGTTTCTGTATTGGACAAATCAGGTTATTCTTGTTCATTTGGAAATAATCAATTCAGTTTATCTTTTAATTCAAATATTATGGGAACTGGTTACTTGAGTACTTATGATAACCTATATTTGCTCGATACAATTGCTTCTTATAATGAATCCTTGCATGTGGAATCACGTGGTACTAAGCGTAAATTAAATAAGGAAAATTCGGCGACATTATAGCATAAACACTTGGGTCATATCTCAAAAGGTAGAGTTGAGCGTCTTGTGTCTGATGGTATTTGGATTCCCTTGATTTTTCGGACTTCGACGTATGTGTTGAATGTATCAAAGGAAAAAAGATCAAAGTTAAGAGATTAGGTGCCAACAGATCTTCGGACGTCTTAGAATTAATACATACAGATATTTGTGGACCATTCCCTACGGCATCTTGGAATGGTCAATAATGTTTTATATCATTCATAGACGATTACTCACGTTATGGATACCTATATCTCAATCATGAGAAATATGAGTCTCTAGACATGTTCAAAGCTTATAAAGCTAAAGTTGAGAATCAACTCAACAAAAGAATTAAAACCGTTAGATCTGATCATGGTGGTGAATACTACGGCAGATATGATGGTTCAGGTGAACAACGTCCAGGACCATTTGCTAGATACCTAGAGGAATATGGTATCGTCCCACGGTATACAATGCCGGGTTCACCTAGCATGAATGGTGTAGCTGAAAGACGAAACAAGACTCTTAAGGATATGGTAAGAAGTATAATTGCTCATTCTTTTTTACCAGAGTCATTCTGGGGAGAAGCACTAAAGACAACAGCTTACATTCTGAATAGAGTTCGAAGTAAAGCAGTTGCTAAAACACCTTATGAGCTTTGGACTAGTCAAAAGCCCAGTTTAAAGCTGTAGGCAATAAAAATTGCCTTTAAATCCTTATCAGAGAAGTTCAGAACAAAACTGCTAAAACCTCACCCGAAATAGCGAAAAAGGGGAAAACGCAGATATCTCCCAAACCGTAAGGAATTTGGCAAAACGGAGGAAGCGAACCAAAGCCTTCGGCTTGGTTCGGATGGCTCCATCTCGTCGAGATAGGCGATTTTCATATATAATTCGTGCAATTCCGACTTACGGTTTGAAAGTTACGGCCTATTCTTCAATCCATGCTCAGGAGCTCGCCTGCAACTCGAAATTCGCCTGCAGTCCCAAATCCGCCTGCAGACCCAAGTCTGCCTGCGCACCTGAGCTCGCCTGCAAACCCAGTTCGCCTGCTAGCTCGCCTGCAGACCCAAGTCCGCCTGCAGTCCCAAACTCACCTGCAGACCCAGTTCGCCTGCAAGCTCGCCTGCAGACCCAAGCTGCAGACTCGCCAGCTCACTGTCAACTGCCCACTTGGAGTATGGGAACAGTTACATCAGTGGTCAAATCCCACAAATCAAGGGAGAGGGCACAATACTCCAGGCCCGTCAGATGGCCGTCCACAGTACGAATGAGCGGACAGGCGCCGAAACAGCCTGCACCCTCATAAATGCGGCTCACCTCAGTTGTCCAGGTGAAGGGACGAGAGCCGCCAACGCTCGGTGGTTGGTCAGATCCACGCAAGCATCTGACAGCCGTTGTCACGCATACGAGGAGGGGCTTTCCCACTCCTATGTAGCGTGATGCAGAGCACAGCTCTTCGAATGACCATTGACGGTACGAATGAACAGCAGGACGTCTCCGAACAACGTGTGGTCACATCCCATAATTCAAGGAGCAGTCAAGCTATCTCCCTCACCTCTATTAGTGGTCAAATCCCATGAATCAAGGGAGAGCCCATGCCATCCCTTGCCTGTTAAAACCCATCTTCAGCAGCATGAAGAAGGGGGATTGGCCGTTGCATATTCTGCTGGCTAATCTCCCAAAGGTTGAACCTGGACCTTTGCCAAAGGCTCCCTCATTTGAGAACCGAAGCTCCGGCTCCGGCATCAACTTCGATCGGATCGTCCAAGGGAAGCAGACTCGGCACGAGCACCGAGCGAGGCATCCTATCGCCACCTAAAGTCCCCACACAAAACAAAGAGGGCCTTCCCTCTGCTTCTGTTGTAAACATTTGATTTGTTAGTTTGTAATAAGCTTTCTTATAAATACAAACGAAACTCCTTTCTTCGGAAGAATCAAATTTTCACCCTACAGAAGATGGCGACCACAGTGGGAGAATCCGTTCATTCAGATGAATTGGTGGTGGCGCAGTCTGACGAAGTTGCTGCAGGGACTACTGTTGAGTCCCTTGTGATCAAATTCGAAGGGTACTTACAATCGTCCTCTTCTCGCAGCAATACATCTCGCGATGGTTGCAGAGTCGTGCGGGTGGCCCAGCCCCAAGAGGCTGAGGCAACCAAGCCTGAGGGATCTACCCAAGCCGAGGCAGGGGGTTCTTTTCCCCCCGAACCAGTTGAGGCCGTGCCGAGATTCGAGAATGCAGGTCTAGGGGCTGCTGAATGGGTCGATGAACGATCCTCGCAGACCCCTGTGCAAGAGGAATCAACCATTTGTGTCGACGCAGAATACGCCTCCGTCGTCGACATGAACGCTCCTCGTTCAAAAAGATCCAAACAGCGGCGACGAAAAGCTCTCGCTCGTCTCGAGGCGCAATCCCTCATCCCCCACGACAGCCTGAATTATTATTCAGGCTTGGGGGGAATCAACCTTTTGAGCCAGGTTCCCATTTTTGGCGAACCGCTCAAATCAGGCGAGCCTAGCAGTTTAGGCGAGCCCATCTCTTTGAGCCAGGTTCCCGATTTTGGCAAACCGCTCAAATCGGGCAAGCCTAGCAGTTTAGGCGAGCCCAACCTCTTGAGCCAGGTTTCCATTTTTGGCGAACCGCTCAAATCGGGCGAGCTTAGCAGTTTAGGCGAGCCCCACTCTGTGAGCAAGGTGCTCAATTTTGGCGAACCAAGGGCACCTGGCGAACTCTGCAGTTTAAGAGGGCTTCGTCAAACAAGCGAACTTCACCAAGCTCGCCTGACGGCCCAAGATCGCCAGAAAGGCGAAGCAACAGCTCGCCAGACAGGCGCAGGCACACTGTGCCAATCTCGCCTGACGGGCGAACCTCTCCAGCATGAACCTCGCCAACACGCTCACGCCCAAATAGGGGTGGCCACCTCGTTTTCCTGCACGGGTGTGACGTCCGTCTCTGACGACGACGACGACGACGATTGCTCAGCAGTGGCAATGTCGGAGACTTCAAGCT
>NC_033801.1:31806163-31806998 GCF_001876935.1 Asparagus officinalis
TTGTGAACTCCTTACACCCCTCGTATAATAGTTACGCTAACCCCTTATCCTCACCCTCACCCCCACCCCTACCCTCACCCTCACCTAACCCTAACCCTAACCCTCAACCTCACCATCACCTAACCCTCACCCTCACCCTCACCTTCACCCTCCCCTAAACCCTAACCCTAACCCTAACCCTAACCCTCAACCTCACCATCACCTAACCCTCACCCTCACCCTCACCTTCACCCTCCCCTAACCCTAACCCTAACCTTAACCCTCAAACTCACCCTCACCCCACCCCCCACCCTCCGACCTCACCCTCACCGATCTCTAACCCTAACCCTAACCCTCACCCTCACCTTCACCCTCCCCTAACCCTAACCCTAACCCTAACCCTAACCCTAACCCCCACCTAACCCTAACCCTAACCCTCACCGAACCCTAACCCTAACCCTAAACCTCGCCTAACCCTAACCATAACACCTAACCCTAACCCTAACCCTAAGCCCCACCCTCACCTAACCCTCGCCTAACCCTAACCCTGACCCTCACCGAACCCTAACCCTAACCCTAACCCTAACCCTCGCCTAACCCTATCCCTAACCCTCGCCTAACCCTAACCCTAACCCTAACCCTCACCGAACCCTAACCCTAACCCTAAACCTCGCCTAACCCTAACCATAACACCTAACCCTAACCCTAACCCTAAGCCCCACCCTCACCTAACCCTCGCCTAACCCTAACCCTGACCCTCACCGAACCCTAACCCTAACCCTAACCCTCGCCTAACCCTATCCCTAACCCTCGCCTAACCCTAACCCTAACCCTAACCCTCACCGAACCCTAACCC
>NC_033801.1:31807780-31812544 GCF_001876935.1 Asparagus officinalis
AACCAGATATAGTGATATATCGGCTGATATTTAATAGATTACTCCTAAGTGTTAATATCATAATTAACTTTATATGCTTAAGAGTTAATTAATATCATAATTTAGTTTGTAAACGGAAAATTGTTACAAACGTATTGGAAATTATTGGGATTTGACATTGACCAGATATAGTGATATATCGGCTGATATTTAATAGATTACTCCTAAGTGTTAATATCATAATTAACTTTATATGCTTAAGAGTTAATTAATATCATAATTTAGTTTGTAAACGGAAAATTGTTACAAACGTATTGGAAATTATTGGGAATTTTGACATTGTCTTGTTTAGAAAGCAACATTTTAAAGTTAGAGCAGTAAAAATAGTCAATATGCTAGTTTTGAGGGGTATTCACAAATGCCAGGATTTGAGGGGTGGTTTTGAGAATATTGAGGATTCGAGGCGTATACACGACAAAAAGAAATATTGAATAAGATTCCCCAGTAAAGCATCCAGAGGGCCATGCAACTTGTATGATAGAGATTGCGTTCGGGTTTTGGTCCCCGTTATCAAAAGCTTGGACTAACGAGTCGAGTTCATTAGTTTCGAATCGAACGCACAAAATAAGTGAAGAATTAAAATGAAGGAACAAAAAGTGCCCCCCTCAACAAACTCATAGCGGAGTGATGCAATAACCAACATTTATGATAATGCTTTCGTCGCTCCTTTTTCAAAATTGATGTGATATGCAGAAACCTTAGCGTATGGAGGTTTTTATAATAATTTATTGCTGTATTTTTGGCAAATTTCTCAGCGTTAGCTTGTTGTCACCGTGATGACATCGATGCTGGATGGCGAATTGGCGATATTCCTAGTTTTAGTGCCTGATCTGAGATCTCGACTTATATTAAAGCCAGTGGTCCGGGTTTGAACACAGAAAGGGAGGAATCTAAGTTTTCAATTTTATCTCAGAAATAAAAAAAGTGTTAATTATGGAACCCCAATAAAAAAACTATGGGGTTTGTCTTAAAAAACCCTCCTCCTCAACTATTCAACTAGAGGTGCTAAATCGTATCCGTTTCTGAGAAAATATCTATAACCGTATCCGTTATGGTTACTCAAATATATAACCAATATATGATATGATTACGGATGTGGTTATGTAGTGAAATATCCGGAACCAAATCCGAAATATCCAAATACATATTAGTCATATTGTTATAATGGTTTTAGCCTTTAGATTATGAATATAAGGTTAATTTTAACGGTCAAGATATCTAATCTTAGCTTTTCAGATATATATTAATGAACTCTTTTGTATCACATGAACTATGTTTTTCAACAATATCTAGTTTTCTCATATCCACTTTATATCTGCATACATATTCGCTTATATATCCACATGTTTATCCGTATCCGTATATGATTTTAGCGGATATGGATATAAATTTTCTTTACTGAGGTATATCTGTATTCGTATTCATATTCGAAATGAGTAAGCAGATATGGATATGGTAAGCGTCATATCCGAGCCATATCCGGACCGAATGCACCCCCAACTTTAACTCTAAGAAACTCCCTCAAAATTGGCTTTATTGTAGATAGCCCCCTCAAACTTTTAAAATTTGACTTATCGTCCTAAACTTCTCTCACTTAATCCCCTAAACTAACAAAATTAAATCTAAAGGAATAAATGATTTAAAATGACCACACTACCCCTGTGACATTAAAATTTTACCATGATATTCCTTTTAACTTTTATGAGAAAATTGTGTCAATGCCCCAATTTTAAGAATCCCATATGACCAACCACTTTAACCTTTTTCCCATGTGATTCAGCCCCCAAAATCCAAATCTATGTGATTCAGCCCTTATTCCCTGCCAACTAAGTACAGAGAGAGAAGAAAAAATAAAAATAAAAAATCCCAAAATGTCCTTATCTCCTCCACTATTTTCTCTTCATTCTTCCTCTCCTCTCCTTTCCTCCTCTCTCCTAACCCTTCTCCTTCCTCCTTTCTCCCTCTTCCTCTTTTTTCTCTTAGACACTGATATCCCCCTCCGTCATAACTGAACTTAGGTGCACATTCTGGCCATGTTATTGACCTGGGAGTATATTACTTAGAAAAACCCAATATTATTTGCTCCTTTTCTCCCACTAATTTCCCCGCTCTCTCTTTCTCCCCCCCCCCCCCAAAAAAAAAAAACCAATATTATTTGCTCCTTTTCTCCCACTAATTTCCCCGCTCTCTCTTTCTCCCCCCCCCCCCCCTATTTTGGCTAGCAATGGTGAAACCCTTGAATTAGTCAGAGTTGTCGTCAGAGGATTTGTCAAACAACAGATCGATCTCCAACACTGAAGGCGAAGAGGTGGCGAAGAACGAGGCTGAGGAGGCGGTGCCGGAGGAGGACGAGGAGGAGCTCGAGGCCGTCGCAAGTTCCACAAGACCTCTAAGCTATCAGTTTTAAGGAATTTATAATTTCTATTTGAACATCGTGGAAAGATAAAAATTTAAAGAAATATCAGCTAAGTGTAATTTTTGTTTGACAATTTTAGATGTTAAGTTCAAGCCCAAGGTGGAATATTTAGTCTAATGAGTTGGAAATGAAATCTAAGGGCTTGTATGTTAAGTCTATTGGGTTGAATAATAAGTCCAATGGCTTGTATATTAAGTCACATTAGCCATGAATTCATCAAATATTGCTCCAATACTGATGTCTGAATCCTAGCTAGACGGTTCTGAAGATTCACTAAAGAAATCTTCAGGTTTTGTTTGTCAATTGGCCTTTGGGGAGATATACCTGAGTCCACATTTAGTTTGATTATAATAATCGTTGGCCTCTCCTTCTGGTACGAAGGGGATTAGAGGAACTCTCGGTCCTTGATCGAAGTTCAATCGTTGCTTTAGCATGAATTTGTATCCCATTTTGCCACTATATGCCAAGCCTGCTGACTATAATGAGAAAACTCAAGTACTCCTTCAACTTCATCATCCGAGTTTAAACAATATGGTGTGGGTTGACCTTCCCAAAAATAATAAGGTTTTGGGCGCCTTCCTTAGCTTGAATTGTAAAGGTAGTGTCTTCTGAGCCATCTAATTATTGATGAGTCAAATAAGACTCATTCATATGCATGTACAAAGTTAAGTCTAAAGCAAACCTGGACAACAGAGCCTCGACTCTTGAGCTTTCATACTCATAGTCTAATGAATAGTCATAAGTAAATTCAACTTTATCATTAAAGATCCAATGGCCATGATTTTCGACAGACTGAGCTGTACATGGTACTTTAAGGGTAATTACAAGTGGCTCCATTTCCCAGATTGGTCCTCATTTAGATCTAGTTTGTTATCTGCTTCATTATCAATGTCCTCATCATCTAGAAGAATAATTTCGATTATATACTTATCATCATACAAGAGAGTAAACTAATTCTCTTGCCCCTTGAAGAGAGGCTATTTAGCATCAACTTTTTATAGAACCTCCATCTCATCGATATACTTGAAGCATTAATAAAGAATCGATGGGACAATCATGTTGGAATAGATCCAAGATTGTCCAAGGAGCAGGTTGTAAGGTGTTTCGACGTCGATAACATAACAAGTCACTTCAATCTTCAAGTCACCAATTTGACATCTCAGTTAGATTTTTCAAAGTGACCAACTACTACTAGAGTTGAATTATAAGATGGTAGCAATAATTTTTAAAAACTCGTAAAGGTGAATGCCTAAGAAGCTGAGGAGCCTTCGCAGAATTATGCTTAAGGTAGAACCTGAGTTAATGTGAATCCTTCGATCTTAGTCGACTATACATGCCCAGTGTAATAGAGGTTTCAGTTGTGATAATGGTCTTTGATGAGCATATCGTCTGAAGTGAAGGTAATGAAAGGTGTCTGCTATTGAAATTTGATAGCACTGCTTGCATTCTTTATCTTGGGGAGGCTTGAACATGTGGATGAGAATGTGAATCCCCTGAGTTCACACAATGCTGTAGTCCAAGGTGAAACCCGGATTGTCAAACCTGCCATGCACCCACATAGTGCATTAATACGTTTCACTAATCATAGTAATATCCTCTCGTGGCATCAATAAGAAGTGAATGTACAAAACATGATAAATGAAGAAGTAAAAACAATAGACATGATATAGAAGGAGAGATCTCATAAATAAAAGAATCATATCTTAACTGAAGTACATCTGATATCTGAAATAATAAAATGTCTCAACATGAATCAACTAAATCTCATACTAAGGCACTCTGCCCTTATAAATGAATACAACTCTAAAGTCTAAATAATGAACGTAACTATATAGTGGAGCTTCAACTACTAAGACTGTGCGACGGTGACTATGCTAGAACTCCATCAGCCTGCGGCTCTCCAAAACTCTGAGCTGCATGAAAGAGACGGTTTAAAAAAACGAACAACAATAAGAGCGTCAGAGAGCTATATCAAGATCATCTCCATCCACCCTAGGATATATATATATATATATATATATAATATATATATATATAATATATATATATATATATAATATGATATATATATAATATATATATAATATATATATATATAGTATATATATAATATATATATATATACTGTGTGTGTGTGTGGTGCTTGTGTGTGGTGTGTGTATATATATGTGTGTGTGTACATATATATGTATGCACACACACACACACACACACAACACACACACACACACACACACACACACACACACACACACACACACATGTAGTACTATATACTACATATATATTATATAATTAATATATATATA
>NC_033801.1:31812584-31819707 GCF_001876935.1 Asparagus officinalis
GATATATATATATAGATATATATATATATATACAGTGCATTTCAAGTGCGGAATGGTGCGTACGCATTTGAAGAGGGGAAGGTTGTTTTTGCAAAATGCTCCGCTCATTTATTGTCTGCTCTCAGCCTCCGCTCATTCTCTCTCTCTCACTTCATTAAAAATCCCCAAATCAAAACTTCAACTCTCCCCCAAAAGCCGATCAAATCCCCAAATCCATCTTCAACTCTCCCCCAAAAGCCGATCTCAAAATCCCCAAATCCATCTCTCTTGCTCTCGCTGCCGACCCGACCACGATATATATACAGTGCATTTCAAGTGCGGAATGGTGCGTACGCATTTGAAGAGGGGAAGGTTGTTTTTGCAAAATGCTCCGCTCATTTATTGTCTGCTCTCAGCCTCCGCTCATTCTCTCTCTCTCACTTCATTAAAAATCCCCAAATCAAAACTTCAACTCTCCCCCAAAAGCCGATCAAATCCCCAAATCCATCTTCAACTCTCCCCCAAAAGCCGATCTCAAAATCCCCAAATCCATCTAATAGGAGTCTCCTGCCAAGCCTGATCTGCTAGCTACTCCTCAATAGCTGTCAGTCGAGCTACCAATGGGGCTATATGATCCACTAAGTACTGAGGAGCCTGCTTCGGCTCGGGATCTCTATCATCTGGCTCAGTTCCCTACGCACGAGCACCTATGCGTCCACGTCCTCTTCCTGACATCTATAATTTCAGAAGTAGAGCTTATTAAACGCAATAAATAGGATCTCAGGCATAAAAATAAAACATATATTAATAGGAAAATAGTATTACTTATCATCCACCACTGCTTTATACTTCAAAGCAAATAGTTCATCATAAAATAAAATTGTAATTTTCACGTATATATATAATACATCCTCACTCATACTAGGAATTCCTGGTGGACTGTATACATGATTCCTAGAAAACTCTATCTTAGCTCTATAATATGACAGAGGGATAATCCTAAGGATATTGGAACTAGAGCTCTGATACCAACTATGATACCCCAGAGTTCACACAAGACTACAGTCTAAGGTGAAAACCGGATTGTCAAACCTGCCAAACACCAAACACCATATTACGACGTGTTTCACCATCACAGTCACTATCTCTCGGGTGGAATCAACAAATAGGTGAAGATACAAAATAGGTAAATAATAGTAGTAGTATAAAATCAGATATACACAGAAGAAGTATAAAAATAATCAATAAATGAGCCCAACTGAAACAGAATAAAATATCTCTGAGTGTGAAATACATCTCAACACAATGAATCAAATGAAATCTCACTAAGTCACTCAGCCTCTACAAAATGAAGTATAAGTCTAGAGTCTGACAATCAAACTAAATGTGGAGTTCTGAAACAAACTACAAACATAATTATATCTAGATGGAATCTAAGATGTAATCCCATCAACCTGTGACTCTCCGTGCGTCGGTCTCACTGCCTAAAAAGAGGGAAAACAATGAGCGTCAAAGCGCTAGCGAGATAATCTCCACCGCTCCCAAGGGGAAGGGGTAAGAGTATATAAGAAAATAGAGTCAATACATAAAAGTATAAGATCATTCATATAACTCTAAATAGAGATTGATATTTAGAAATCCACAATACGAGAATTAGTACGTCGAGCGAAATAATCCAAACAAGGAAACCCTCATGTATATACCATGTTTCAAATTGTGAATTCCTAAATACCAATTCCAAATCTATGAATGAAAACATCACTAAAAAGAAAGTACTCCAAACCTCAACTATATAGAACCAATATCATATCTCAAACTACCCTCGAGTAGTCAGCGTAATAATAAAAGAATATCACCCAACTCATAATCATCATAGGCCATATCATATATGCCTCAAATCAAAGGATGTACCCTACTCATGGGTAATCTAACATGGCAGCAAAACTACAACTGTAATGTAAATATATGTATATGAATCTTCACGTGCAATAGCAATACTTTTGTAAGATTCTTACTCAATCGCTCTACGGCAATAGCTTTTATCTCCCTAATCTAGCTACATGAAATAACGATACTTTTGTAAGGTTTAACTTCCTTACTCAATCGTTCTACGGTAGTAAGTTTTATCTCCCTATTCCGAGTACTTGAAATAACAATACTTTTATAAGGTTCTTACTCAATCGTTCTGCGGCAATAGGTTTTATCTCCCTATTCCGGGTACTTGAAATATCATGTGTTAATTCACTTCCATCAACTTAGCGTGTGTCATCAATCTCGACAATACATGTCAAAACAACATAAACTCAGTGTATGTGCATATATCTCGGTGTACGTGTCTATATCTGGAGTTCACCAACATTCCAGGTGTTCAATAACTCCTAAACATCATCATACAACATTACATGATCGAGAAACTCTCTCGAAATTCGAAACAGAGAAGAAAAAACATGCACATGCCCCAACTCGGTGTACGTGTCTATATCTGGAGTTCACCAACATTCCAGGTGTTCAATAACTCCTAAACATCATCATACAACATTACATGATCGAGAAACTCTCTCGAAATTCGAAACAGAGAAGAAAAAACATGCACATGCCCCAAAAAGGTTGGCGGTCGACCGCGACAGGGTCCAGGGGTTGCCTAGGCTTCTGCATGGGACACGGTCAACCACCGCTAAGGCACAGTCGACCAAACCCGATATATACAGAAACATGCAGGTTTCTGCACTGTTGTGTTCGTATGGTGTTTTGTGATTTAAACATGTTTAAATCATACTGAAACATACATAAAATATTGTAAACTTTAAATCATCATCTCTGTGAATTATCAAACACCAATAACATGATTAATTGTAAAAAGAAACATGCTTAAGCCCTTAAACATGCATGAAATATCACTATGACAATTAAATTTATAAAATTTCAGATAAAAACATAAAATATTAAAACATGATAAAATATAAACATGAACAGAAGGAAAATTTTGTTTAAATATGTTCATCTTACGTAGGTTTCACAATCCTAGGGTTTAAGCATAATTAACTTACATGAAAACTCAATTAGTTTGTAAATCTAGGGTTTAAACATGATTAGAGCATGATTAACAAGATAAAAACTAAAATAATTTCAAGTTTGTAAATCTAGGGTTTAAACATGATTAGAGCATGATTAACAAGATAAAAACTAAAATAATTTCAACCCTAGTGATCATGATCATATTACTAAAGCATGATTAACAAGATAAAAACTAAAATAATTTCAACCCTAGTGATCATGATCATATTACTAACATAAACAACAATAAAACAAAATAGATCTAACATTGGTGTAAGATTTAACATAAAAAATCTCATCTTTTTCACATCAGCTTAAGCTTAAACATGTAAAACATTGATTTAAACATCCTAAATCATTTATTAACTAAGGTTACAGGTTTGGATGAAGATGATCTTACCTTAAACTCATGTGCAAGCCTCTGAAACAAACAACAAGCAAACCACAAGTGCAAACAACACGTTCTCCCTTGCCACACGTCGATGATCTCGCCCTCGTGTCGGTATTATGCTTCACAAAGCTCTCAAAATTCATAAGAAAAAGACTTAGGGTTTTTGAGAGGAGAGGGTGCCTAATAGGGTTCAGAGATATGATAAAAGAGAGGAATTATTATAAAAACATAGGTATTTATAGAGGCAAATCCGAAACAAACTCGTTTGATCCGAACCAGGAAACCTAGTCTGATTGGGAAAACCATCTTTGGTATTTTGGCTATAACTTTCTTATCTGACCTCATAATGAGATGATTTAAGATTTGTTGGAAATATATTGAAGATACATACTACTTTAGTCTTTTGAGTTTTTTCAAATTCTAACTACATCATTGTGTAAAATACATATACTCATAACTAGTTGTTTTTCCAGATTTCAGGCTCGTGTATATAGTACATGATTTCACTCCTATATTCACATATATATATTGAATTGATCTCAAATGAATTCATAGTATACTCAAACATCAATAAATATTATTTCTCACCATATAACATATTTATTATTATTTATCAACATATATTCAAATTCACGGGGTTTTACATTCTTCCCCCCTTAAAAGAATTTCGTCCCCGAAATTCCGTAATCGTATCTTAGAGATTAATAATATCATAAAAGTATGTTGAGAGGATAATATAGATATGAAAACCCTCACATACACATCTCGTACCATTAATCTCCAGATATGAAACATAGAAATATTTATACTTAACAATCTAGAATAAAAAAATATTCCCACTTAACCCCTATAAACAGAACTAGTACGTCGAATGAAAAATCCAAACAATAAAACCCTCATATATATATACCATATGTTTTGAATAATTAGGAGCTAAGTGTTAATATCCCCATTCTAGCGTTAAATATAAATATGACCATATAGATAACCATGAACACCAAACAAAATCAATCAATTTACCTACTCAAACAGGTATGAGTAGTCGCGATGAATATTCTTCTCACGCTCCTAAGAAGCCTCCTCAGCTCCTTTTCGGTTCTATTAAACTATAACCAAAGGTATCACTTTGTTTCTAAGCTTCTTGTCCTCCTTGGCAAGCATACAAACGAGAAATTCTATCGTAGTCAAATCATCATGAAGCTCGATCTCTGGCGCGTCTAACACGTGCTACTGATCTTCATCACGTAAATGCTTCTTAAGCATCGAAACATGAAAAATACCATGTATACTCGACATCGATGCTGAAAGATCTATCCGATACGAAATGGCTCCAATGCGCTCAATGATCCTGAATGGACCAATGTACCTCGGGGAAAGCTTTTCTCTGTCTACTGAAACATTGAACTCCCTTCGTTGGTGATACTTTCAATAATACATTGTCCCCGACCTAGAACTCTAATGGTCGTTGCCTCTAATCGGCGTAACTCTTATGTCTACTCTGCGCTGTAAGAATACGATCCCAAATTCCTACTACCTTCTTCGTAGTCTATCTTACAAGTTCTGATACAAATAATAGGTTGCCTTTGGTTCTGCTAAACAAATAGGCAATCTATAAGGCCTCCCGTACCATGCCTCATATGGTTCCATGCCAATAGTTGCTTGATAACTATTGTTATAATTAAACTAAATCAAAAGAATGTTATCCTCCTGACTACCCTGAAAGTCAATAACACATGCTCGCAACATGTCCTCTAATACTCGATTCACTTTTTCTATTTGTCCATCTGTCTACGGTTGGAGAACACTAGAATACCATAACTAGCTACCAAACGAATCCTAGAAGCTCCTCCACAAATGGCTCTTTAGATCCTTGTACATTTTCATTGTACCTGGATGCACTGTGTATTTGGTACGATGCGCCTCAACTTTCACGAAATATAAGCCAATACTCTTTGGGTCTGCATCAAAACACCTCCTAGACCCACTAACTATGCATCCGTATATATGACAAATGTTTTATCACTGTTTGGAATAACCATTACTGATGCTGTATCCAATTTTGCCTTTAGAGTCTCAAAGGCTTCCTGGCACTCTGTGCCCCCCAAACAAACTGTACACCCTTATGCGCGTGTAAGTGGTGTCGCAATCTTTGAGAAGTCTTGAATGAACTTTCTGTAATAGCCGGCCAAATCTAAGAAACTACGAATCTCTATAACTACCTTCAGTGGCTCCAAATCAAGTACTGCTTTCACTTCAGATGGATTCACTATAATGCCCTCCTTGCTGATATCATGGCCAAAAATCTGACCTCAGATAGCCAAAAACTAGCATTTGCTGAACCTGACGTATAACTGATGATCTTGCAAAGTCTGTAATACCAAACGAAGATGCTGCTCATGCTCTACATCTAATCTTGAACAGATAAGGATGTCATCAATAAAACAACCACAAACTGGTCCAAACATGGATGGATAACCCGATTCACCAAACCCATGAATACCGTGGGTGCATTGGTCAGTCCAAATAGCATGACAAAAAACTCAAAATACCCATATCGAGTCAGAAAGGTAGTTTTAGGAATATCCATTCTCCGCACTCGCAACTAAAAATAGCCAGAACGAAGACAATCTTCGAGAAATGTTGCGCTCCCCACAGCTAGTCAAACAAGTTATAAATTCTCGATAATGGATACCTGATCTGGGAAGTGACCTTATTCAACTCACGATAATCTATACATAATTGCATGCAATCGTCCTTCTTCTCCACGAAGAGGACTGATGCTCTCATGAAAATGACTCCGACAAATAAAACCTTGAGTTAACAACTCATCTAGCCGAGTCCGTAGCTCCCTCATCTCAGCGGGTATCATACGATAGGATGCTCGGAATATCAGTACGGTGCCTACTACAACTCGATGTAGGAAAATAACCTCTCTCACCGGAGGAAATCTCGTATCTCGTGAAAGATATCCTAATACTCTGAGATGATTCCGGTCTCACTCAAAACTGCACCCCCATGCTGTATCATCACTTTCTTAACGTATGCCAGAAATGACTCCATATTCTGGTTACCCTACGAGGTTGCTACTTGTTTTCATCAAAAGTTGGTCTCGTTGTGGAATTCATTATATCTTCGGTCGATTACAACAAATTCAAAAGAAATAGCCTTTTTATAAGACTTCTCTTACACAACAAAAAAAAAATACAACTTTTTAGAAACAAACGCAGGATCGTTGTTTGGATCACTGCTTGCGTGGGATCTTTGCCTGTGCCGGGGGTGCGTTAGCCCGTGGACCACCGATTCACAGATTCTGATTGAATCGTGAGGGTTTTTGGAGATCTTTCCTTCATTTATCGAAGTAAAGATTTGAAAGCGAATATCTTATCGATGTAAGATGTTCACTCTTCCAAAGATCAAGTCTGAGCTTAGATCTCTAGGAATAGCCAAAAGCTTCTTGAGGATGTTTGTGAAGAAGGAAGACTCTCTCTCTTGCTCCAATTCACCAAAAGCCCCGGCCTTTTCTGCTCCAATCTGCTCTCTCTCCTTTATTTCGTGTCTAGGGAGGTATTTATAAGGGTATGAGTGCACCACAGTTGAAATAAAGGTGAAACAACTGACCCGATGAACCCTCTTTGGCCGCGACAGCCAACACTGCCGCGGCTATTAGCGCGGCAGTGTGGACTGCAGCGGCTATTGGCG
>NC_033801.1:31819838-31828711 GCF_001876935.1 Asparagus officinalis
GTATTTGGATGTCTGTAAGCATTTTTTGACGCCTACAGATACCCCCTCCAAAGTATCTCAGACTCATCATTTTTTGGAGAGGAGTCTGGGACACTTTGGATATGATAAGTTTTCCTTGCAATTTCTTCAGTACTTTGTTGAGGAAGTTGCGTAAGATGGTCTATAAATGGCTTCAATTCTTGACTTCTTCATCTTTTAGCCTATTCATTGCTTTGTAGAATAGCTAAAATTCCTCCGGTGCTGCGTTTATCGTGTGGTCGTTGTCGAAGTCTTGAATTAGAACTGCCGTCGAAGAATGGAGAAATAGTTTATACTCATATACTATATTCTTGAATTAGAACTGCCGTCGAAGAATGGAGAAATAGTTTATACTCATATACTATATTGGAGTGTTTGGGAAATAGTTTAACCTCAAGAATGGAGAAATAGTTTATACTCATATACTATATTGGAGTGTTTGGGAAATAGTTTAACCTCATATACTCGTTGGGAGGTTTGGGAAATAGTTTAACCTCATATAACCGTTGGGAGGTATTTAGGTTATTCTTAAGAATATTCTAAGTGATATTCTCCAGAAACTTCCTGTTAAGATTAGGGAAATAGTTTAGACTCGTATACCTATTGGAGTATTCTGGTCTCTTTTTTGTTGGTAGAGGTGAACCCGATGATGGAGAGAAAAAATTTTATATTCTATCTCCCGGTCTCTTTTTTGTTGGTAGAGATAAACCCAAAATCGGAGAGGAAGAATTTTATATTCTATCTCCTAGTCTCTTGTTTGTTGGTAGAGGTAAACCCAAAATTGGAGAGGAAGAATTTTATATTCTATCTCCTATTGTAAAAGAAACTCAAAGTGGGATCTCCACTTAAAGAATCTGGACTGGTTTGAATAATCCTAACTGTCATAAGGTTTGATTATTCAATTCAAAAGTAGATCTTTCGTTCGCAAAACGAATCGAAAAGAGATTTTGATTGTGGTCCTAACTGTAGTAATGTTTGACCAAGTGAGAGTTTTGAGACGATCCTAACTGTAGGAAGGTTTGATCGCTCGATTTGTGGGCCTCTCGTTCATTGAAGGAATCAAGAGGGGATTTTGGCTTTGGTCCTAACTGTTTAAAGGTTTGACCAAATGAGGATTAGGAGACGATCCTAACTATAGGAAGGTTTGATCGCTCGATTTGTGGGTCTCTCGTTCATTGAAGGAATCGAGAGGGGATTTTGGCTTTGGTCCTAACTGTTTAAAGGTTTGACCAAATGAGGATTAGGAGACGATCCTAACTATAGGAAGGTTTGATCGCTCGATTTGTGGGTCTCTCGTTCATTGAAGGAATCGAGAGGGGATTTTGGCTTTGGTCTTAACTGTTTAAATGTTTGACCAAATGAGGACTTGAGACGATCCTAACTGTTTAAAGGTTTGATCGTTCAATTTGTGGACCTCTCGTTCATGAAAGGAATCGAGAGGGGATTTTGGCTTTGGTCCTAACTGTTTAAAGGTTTGACCAAATGGGAGTTTTGAGACGATCTTAACTGTAGGAAGGTTTTATCGCTCGATTTGTGGGCCTCTCGTTCATTGAAGGAATCGAGAGGGGATTTTGGCTTTGGTCCTAACTGTTTAAAGGTTTGACCAAATATGAGTTTTGTGAGGGAAGATTGATCTAAAGAAGTGATCGAATCTCATCTCAGCAAAAGAGTATTCGGAAATCACCGTGGGGATGTAGTGTTTATCACTTTGTTTGTAATGATCGGGTTATCCCTAAGAAAATTACATATAGCATTCTTCCGAGAACTTCCCGTTACATAAACCATCCACCCCCAGCTTCCTTCGCAAAACTGGGTCTAACGTCATACCGAGTTACATGACCGGGTTATCCTTAAGAATATTACATGTAAAAATTCTCCAGGAACTTCCCATCAAGAGTGGGAAATAGTTTAGACTCATATACCTATTGGAGTATTGAGGAGCAGTTTATACTCGTATACTTTTTGGAGTGAGGGGAAACAGTTTATTCTCGTGCACCCAATGGAGTTAGAGTCGTCTTTACTTGGCTTGTTTCGCTGTTATGACGTCGGAGTCAATTAATGCTTGGATTTTGTTTTTGAGTCCGAAGCAAATCTCAGTGGGATGAAGAACCCTTCTGTGGTACGCACAGTAGTTTGGATCCATAATCTTCTTAGCTCCCTCCTGATCTTTAATAGGTGGTAGCTCGATTTTATCATTGGCGAGGAGGTATTTCAATATGGCTGGAGCTTCATCATTTTCGAAAGAATAGTCCTTTTAAAACTTTGGATCGAGAGTCGCGTTCCCAGCGATTGTAGATGTCGTCGGTCGGCTTCTCTCAGCTTTCTTTCTTTTAAGAAAGTGTTCAGCTTGTTCACCGTGCACTTTTAAATCTTTCTAAGTTTTGGATGGTACGACCCACAGGGCTTCCAGGACATCGATGGAGAGATTATTGTGGCATGTTTGCAGGATGAACTCCTCTATAACAGGATCTCTGCAATTCATTGCCTTGTTACGGAAGCGCTTGACAAAATTGTCGACTGGCTCTCCGTCTTTTTGCTTCTCATCCAGAAGGGTTCCGATTGACACTTCGGTGTCATCATCGAAGAAATTGCTAAGAAACAAACTTTTCATGTTATCCCAGCAATTGATGCTCCCTGGCTTAAGACGTCGGTACTAATCGAAGGCGGGCCCACGAAGGGTACCAACGAATGACTGGACCATTAAAGCCTCGTTTCCAGAGATCATGCCCAAATAAGACTTGAAATAAATCAAGTGCTGAGTAGGTGAGCTCTTCCCATCAAATGGTGTGAAGTTGATCAGATTGAATTTTGTCGGGTATGATATTGAATCCCATTCTCTTGGATAGGGACACGAAATACCCGTCTTCTTTACCTCCTGAGCGGACATCAAATCATTGACTTTGTTTTCAAGGTCTTGCATTTTCTTGTCCTCATCTTCATCTCTCTTTGAATGATGTTGAGCAGAAATAATTGGGCCACCCCTAATGTTATTAAGCGGTGTATCTGTTGAACCACCCCCAGTGTTATTGTCATTGGGAGGTGTATCAGCCATAATGACTTCATCCACTTCTGGATCGCTGTCATCTACAACATTCTGAGTGTGGTGGCTGGATTCAGCTCGTTGACTGGACTCAGGAGGTTGAGGCCGTTGAGCTAGCAATTCTCTCATTTGTTGGATAGCTAACTCCATCTCTGTCTTCATCTCAGCTCTAATTTCTTCACGTTGCTTGGCTAGAGCTTCTTGAAGCATTTGAGCAAACTGATCAGGGGTGATTGTGAGCACTTCTCTGGTTTGCCCCGTGCTAGACATTGTATCATCAGAAGCAATGCTGAACAAGTGTCTGAAAGTTCATCCTCCGAGGATATTCCTTCATGCATTCTCTCGTAGTCTCTACGTCTGTTGGCTCTTAACTGGAGTCGGGACATCCGTTGAGCAATTCTTGAATTGACTTTTCCTGTCGGGGAAAAGTCAGGATTTGAGTCACCTGAATGCTGCTTAGACTTTCTTTTATCAACCATGTTGATGGTGACTTTAGGGAATTCATCCTCTTGGACAGCAAGTTTCTTGCAGAAATGTCTCGGCTTGGGCTTTGACATTTTGGTGAAAAGTCTCTGGACCATTGAGGCTCTTTGCGGGATGGCTTCTCGTTTGGAGTAATCATATTCCGACAATACTGCTCTAATGAGTCGCACACATGAACAATGAGAGTTCATTTTTTGAACAATTCTCTTTCAAAATTTATTCACACCTACAGCTTGATAGTACGATTCATCGGTATGATTGTCGGAAAATCCTATCGTCTGTTGGTATGACCTCCCAGGTATAATGATATCTTTTGACGAACACGTCTTCTTCTGGGGGTGTAAAGCCTTGTTGGCATTCTCATGATAAATTATTGTTGTCTTTGAGCGATCCAAGGTTATGTCGGGAGTCATACGTTTAGAACCACTCCCTTGCGGGTATGGAGTCTTAACGGGCTCCGAATGCTGATTTTGCATAACCCCAGACTTCGGAATCCAAACTTTGTAGAATTTTGGTGGTTCTTTGGCCACTGTTTTCTTGTTTCTTTCTCGTCTTTATTGTAAGAGAGCACGAGCATAAGCAGCGTTTGCACGACGCTTTTGTATACATTCTTTGAGGGTTGAGCGAGCCCTCTTGACAATAGTCCATTCATCCGTCGTTAGTTTAGCAGAGATATGAGTGATTGGTTGTTGAGACAACTGAACCACTCGATGCCTCCTCGACTCTAGGTCCACGTGATAACGAACCCCGTCGGTTTGATCCAAGGCCTTAGCTATTTGGCGAGCGCGGCGCTGACGTTGTCTCTGACGAGCCCTCTTCGTCAGTGCCGACGGGCTTTGATTCGATGACTCTTTAACTAGATAAGAGTCATCGCGAGCAGAGATGTTGCGAGTAGAATCCTTAGCAACAATCAGGCGAGAGTCTTCATTTTGTGCCTTCTTTGGCATGTAAGTCTTCTTCAATGGTGAGATCCTCTTGTACTCGCGAGACAATGAAGATCTTGAAGAGGATGATAAGAGATATTCCTCAAACTTGGTTTGGTCGAACTCGTATTCGACCATGGATTCAACTGGAATCTTGATCGGCTGCGACACGACGGTCTCGGCAGCGAGACCGTTGGCTCTCACTGTGGTCGCCAGCTTGTTTTCATCAAAAGTTGGTCTCGTTGTGGAATTCATTATATCTTCGGTCGATTACAACAAATTCAAAAGAAATAGCCTTTTTATAAGACTTCTCTTACACAACAAAAAGAAAATTACAACTTTTTAGAAACAAACGCAGGATCGTTGTTTGGATCACTGCTTGCGTGGGATCTTTGCCTGTGCCGGGGGTGCGTTAGCCCGTGGACCACCGATTCACAGATTCTGATTGAATCGTGAGGGTTTTTGGAGATCTTTCCTTCATTTATGAAGTAAGAATTTGAAGCGAATATCTTATCGATGTAAGATGTTCACTCTTCTAAAGATCAAGTCAGAGCTTAGATCTCTAGGAATCGCCAAAAGCTTCTTGAGGATGTTTGTGAAGAAGGAAGACTCTCTCTCTTGCTCCAATTCACCAAAAGCCCCGGCCTTTTCTGCTCCAATCTGCTCTCTCTCCTTTATTTCGTGTCTAGGGAGGTATTTATAAGGGTATGAGTGCATAACAGTGGAAATGGGGGCGAGATAACTGACCAAACAACTGTTCTTTGGCCGCGTCAGTCCATGCTGCCGCGGCTATTGGCGCGGCAGTATGGACTGCCGCGGCCAAAGGAACGGTTACCACCACGTTTCATCGTGATATGCTGCCGCGCCTTAGCCGCGGTACCATGGGCTGCCGCGCTTTAGCCGCGGCACCAAGGGCTGCCGCGCTTCAGCCACGCCGCTATGTGTTATCTGTTGGTGTGTACATGTTGTCTCACTTCCTTTGAATGATTTCCTCTGATTAAGAGAATGGCGTTTATCGTCTTCTCTTTGCCTTGAGTGGTATTTGGATGTAAGCATTTTTTGACGCCTACACTACTATCTATACAAACTCATTGAATGCTCACAAGCTGACTGTCTTTGCAAAGCAGTCTATCTAATGTGGTAGGATGATAGCTAATCCATACCAAGAATAATATCAAACTCGGATGTTCGTTGGATGATCACATTGACCATGGACTCAGACTCATCTAAACTGACGACATATCTCGTATAGGTATTCTCTAAGAGAGACACCTCTCCTAAAGGAGTAGAAACTGATAATGGAACACCTAAAGGCTGCACTACAAGCTGAAGTCTAATCATGACATCATGATAGATAAAAGAATGTTTGGTTTCTGAATCAACAAGATTCGAGCAGGAAAGTAAATCACTAAGAAAGCTCTGCTCGTACCATGATCATGCGGTACGGCTACATAAACCCTGTGTGATTGCTACGCTGATGGCAATGGAACATACGAGATTGTCTATCCCTCAGGAATCTCCTAGATGACACAAATCTGGCCTACTGGCCCCTCAATCCTCGAGATAGCTAGAGGTGCCTCAAATCCTCTGCTGCTAGCCATACCTATGACCCTGAGACTCCTGACTCTGACCTTTGTCATGCTGGCTTCTTGCTGGTATACTGCGACAATCCTTCGCTCTATGTCCGATCTTGTTACAATTGTAACATGTACACCGTTGTGATCTCTTCTTATATTGTCCTTATTGCTGGCGGTAAAAATCCTTACTCTGCTGCTGGGGCTCTCTAGATGTTGCCATTGTCATGCTGGACATGATTCCATAATTAACTACATGCATATCTCTCTGCTTTAATTGGACAAGCTCTACTGTTTGTCAAAGAAGCAAACAAAATTTTCCCAAATTAGTGGTATTCGCTGCTTTGCTGAAAATCTGAAGTCAGTGCCATCCTCCGGTGCTATTCTCTGGTGATATCCTCTACATTGAATACATCTAACTCTGCTTTAGTATTGAGTCAACGTGAAGAAATCTTCACATATTTCTTCCATTTATAGGTTGCATATAAATCCGGTATGCTATGAAACTATGATGTTCTCAGTATCTCATGTCTTTCTTATTTTTTCAAAACCGAGCCTCCTGCTCTGCGGCTCTATTAACAGTTGGTTGTGGTGATGGTGAAATCATTGGTATTGCCTCTTCAATAGGCACGACTGGTACAACTGATGGTGGAACTCCAAAAAATGTAATATGACTCGTTCATCGTTCCTCGAGTGTTGCTAGTCTTTGCTTCTGCAATCGACATTACCAAGTCGATCAGATACTGTAGAGCCTGCTGCAGCTCGGGCTCTGCTTGCCCAGCTCTCCGGGTATGAGTTTTATCTCGACCGCATCCTTGTCCCAACATTTATAATATCAAGAGGAGAGCTTAATAGACACAGTAAATATGGTCGCAAACATATATACATAACATAACGTACCACATAGTATTCACACAAATATTTTTCAATCAAAGTAAGGTAGTCATAATTTTTTTTTTGTAAATTTTTAAAGTATACGTATTATGGCCTTACTCATTCTAGAAATTCCTAGCGGACTCTATACATGAATCCTAGAAAACTCTATCCTAGCTCCACGACTCGATACATGATAATCCTAAGGATGTTAAACTAGAGCTCTGATACCAACTGTGACGTCCCAGAGTTCACACAAGGCTGCAGTCCAAGGTGAAACCTAGATTGTCAAACCTGCCATGCACCCACACAATGCATTAACACGTTTCACCAATCACAATAATGTCCTCTAGTGGAATCAATAAGAAGTGAAGATACAAAACAGGATAAATGAGGAAGTAAAAATAATAGACATGATATAGAAGGAGAGATCTCATAAGTAAATGAATCATGTCTCAACTGAAGTACATCAGATACCTAAAATAATAAAATGTCTCAGCATGAATTAACGAAAACTCATACTAAGGCACTCTGCCTTTATAAAATGAATACAACTCTAAAGTCTGAATAATGAATGTAACTATACAGTAGAGCTTCAGCTACTAAGACTGTGCGACAGCGACGATGCTAGAACTCCATTATCTTGTGGCTCTCCAAAACTCTGAGATGCCTCAAAGAGACAATTTAAATAAAAAGAATAACAACAAGAGTATCAGAGCACTACAGCAAGATCAAACCTCCAACCACCCCCAGGGGAAGGGCTGCTAGATGAAGTGGAGGCTCTACCTATTAAGCATAGTCTACCTAGATTATTTTTCCCGTATCTAATGGAATCAATATTTAGACACCTACAAAATGAGACGTAGTACGTTGAGTGAAATAATCTAAACAAGGAAACCCTCATGTATATACCATATGTCTCAAATTATAGATAACTAAATATTAATACCAAACTAAGAATAAAACATCTAAAGGAAATCAACAATTAGAAATCCACAACACGAGACTAGTACGTCGAGCGAAATAATCCAAACAAGGAAACCCTCATGTATATACCATATGTCTTAAATTGTGAATTCCTAAATATAAATTCTAACTCTACGAATAAAAACAACAATCAAAAGAAAATACTCCAAACCTCAACTACCTAGAATAAATGTCACATATCAAACTACCCTCGAGTAGTCGGCGCAATAATAAGAGAATATCACCTAACTCATAATCACCATAGGCCATATCATGTATGTCATATATCAAAGGATGTACCCTACTCATGGATAATCTAACATAGAAGCAAAATTACAACTGTTCCCTAATCTAGCTACATGAAATAACGATACTTTTGTAAGGTTCGCACGATACTATGCGGATATCGGATACAACCTCTTTACTCAATCATCCTTACGCCAAATAGATTTTATCTCTCTATTTCCGGATATGCTCATTAGTCCTGTGGTAATAGGTTTTATCTCCCTATTTCTGGATATGCTTCTAGATGATTGTACAATGGTGAATAGGCACCTCAGCCTAACTCGAAAAACATACATCGATCATCTTCGAGTATTTGGTGCAACCGAGGTCTCGTTACGGGAAAAACATCCAAATACTCCTAGTGTGGTAAAGCTGAAATCCCATTACGGGATAAACATACACACTGAGCATCCATAACTAATGAGCGATACTTTAACGTATATTAATTCACTTTTATCAACTCCACATGTGTCAAAACAACATAAACTAAGTGTATGTGCACATATCTCGGTGTGCATGTCCATATCTGGAGTTCACCAACATTCAAGGTGTTAAACAACTCCTAAACATCATCATACAAAATTACAAAATCGAGAAACTCTCTCAAAATTCAAAACAAAGAAGAATAAACATGCACAGGCCTAAAAAAAGATTGGCGGTCGACCGCACCTCATTCGACGATCGACCGCGACAGGGTCCAAGGATTGCCCA
>NC_033801.1:31828721-31835813 GCF_001876935.1 Asparagus officinalis
GGCCCCCCGCCGGGGGGGGGGGGCCGACCGCCGCTAAGGCGCGGTCGACCGAACTTGATATATACAGAAACGTGCAGGTTTCTGCACTGTTGTGTTCGTGTCGTGTTTTTGTGATTTAAACTTGTTTAAATCATTCTGAAACATACATAAAACATTTTAAACTTTAAATCATTATCTCTGGGAATTATCAAACACCAATAACATGATTAATTATAAAAAGAAACATGCTTAAACCCTTAAACATGTATGAAACATTACTATAACGATTAAACTTATAAAATTTTAGTTAAACAACATGAAATAAACATGATAAAATATAAACATGAACAGAAGGAAAATTTTATTTAAACATGTTCATCTTACTTACGTTTTACAAACCTAAGGTTTAAGCATAATTAACTTACATGAAAACTCAACTAGTTTATAAATCTAGGATTTAAACATGATTAGAGCATGATTAACAAGATAAAAACTAAAATAATTTTAACCCTAGTGATTATGATCATATTACTAACATAAAAAGTAAGAAAACAAAATAGATCTAACATTGATTTAAGATTTAACATAAAAAATCTCATCTTTTTCATATTAGCTTAAGCTTAAACATGTAAAACATTGATTTAAACATCTTAAATTATTTATTAACTAAGGGTGCAGGTTGGGTGAAGATGATCTTTCCTTAAACGCATGTGCAAGCCTCTGAAACAAACAATAAGCAAACCACAAGTGCAAACAACCCATTCTCCCTTGCCACACGTCGATGATCTCACTATCATGTTGGTATTGTACTTCACAAAGCTCTCAAAATTCATAAGAAAAAGATTTAGGGTTTTTGAGGGGAGAGGATAGCTACTACGGTTCAGAGATATGATAAAAGAGAGAAATTTTTGTAAAAATATAGGTATTTATAGAGACATACCCAAAACAAACCCGTTTGACCCGAACCAGGGAAACTAGTCTGACTGGGAAAACCACCTTCGGTATTTTGGCTGTAACTTTCTTATCCGACCTCTGAATAAGGTGATTTAAGATTTATTAAAATCTTTTAAAGAGACATATAACTTTGGTCATTTGAGTTTTTTTCCAAATTTTAACTGTATCATTGTGTAAAATACATATACTCTTAACTGGTCGTTTTTCCAGATTTTAGGCTCGTGTATATTGTGCATAATTTCACTCCTATATTCACATATATGTTGGCCTTCTTGTTTTGATGATGATTTACAAACAATTTACATCTAATATTGTTTGTCTAGTGTTTGTGTTTTCGTATTTATTCTAGGCAAACAACGAGTTGGAGGATGGATGGATTGCGCCATAACGATCATATCTAATAGAGGTTGGCGGAATTGTGAAATGAAGCATTGCATTCAAGTTAAAGATCCAAGATCCCGCTTCATCCACATAGTTTACCAAGTTGAGCTTATGTAGGACCTTCATCTAGCTTGGGTATAATTTAGTTTAGGTTTTATATTATGTGTGTTAGTACTTTAAGCTCAATTATATACACACATACACGTTTTGGTTTTTGTATATATATATATAGTTATATATATACATATATGTTTTGGTTTGATTTTTTAGATATGAAACAAATATATATTCATATATATGTTCATATGTTTCATATTCTATCATATTTGAAAATATATTGTGTTCTTGGTTTATGGACTTGATAATATGTTTTTATATCTTTTCCTAAGTCTATAAAGCCATACAAAAGTTTCCAAAAGTTGTGTTTATGTCAAAACATCAAAATTTATGTATATCAACTTTTCATGTTTTGGACATACTTGCAAAATACATGAGTTTTCACAATTAGGAAATGAAATTTAAAAAATTTCTTCGTTTACATGTTTATATTCATATATACAAACATTTCCCAAAGTTTTACTAATTTTGGAGTTGTTTTGTTATTTTCAATTGAATTTACAAAACCGAGTTTTCAGCAGTTTTTTAGAAATTGTTTATCTGTGTTAAAATATTTATTTCTCTCAATTGGAAAGTGATTTTTCAGAAATTCTTTCTCTAACATGTTAATATACATGCGTAGAACCTTCTCTCAAAATTTCATGATTTGTAGAGTTTATTTACTATTTCTATTTGATTTTACAAAGTCAGATACATATTTTTCCAGAACTGCAGAAACTGCTTGTGCATGTTATAAGTCTACTCTAAGTCGACTTATCATAAGTCTACTCTAAGTCGACTTGTTATAAGTCTACTATAAGTCGACTTATAAACTGTCTTTCTGCATGTGTTTTTCTTTCTGTCAAGTCGACTTGTGTCACCTGTTAAGTCGACTTATATATAGTCGTTTGAACAGTAACGGCTAGTTTCCAGCTTTAATTATTTTAATATTTTTAAGGGTTTTGGTTGGGTTTTTAGGGTTGTTTAATGAGCCTATAAATACCCCATGTCCTCATACTTCTAAGATAAGCAAGATAATGGTTTAAAAGATTTTAACAAGAGTTTAAGCTTGTTTTAAGCTTGTTTAAGGGTTTGGTTTAAAGCTGTTTTGGTTTTCACAAGTGGAGGAGATCATCTTCTTGTTTGGGCTTCAATCTCCATCTCTCCATCTTGTTATTCAGAGAAGAATCTCTAAACTCATTTCTAGCTATTTATTATTTTGTTTATAATTTCTATATGCTAGATTTTAATTGAGTTTAGTTTTGATTTATTGAATCTCATTGTTACACACACCCACTTGAGCTTATTGTATTTGCATACATAGTATATTAGGGTTGTGAGAGATTATAACATTGAGTTGTGCTTCATTGTGTTCTCATCTATTGTAGAGAATAAATTTATATTTGTTACATTGTGAGTGTTGTAAGGTTTTCGGTGAGCTAGAAACCGAGTGTGTTGTGAAGTTTTCGGTGAACTAGAAAACCGAGTGTGAGGAGTGAACGTTGTTCGGTGAGCGTTGAAAACCGATAATGTGAGGTGTAAACGTTATTCGGGTGAACGTAAAAAACCCGGTTGTGATAGTGGATTTCTCCCCGGGAGTGGGGAGCGGAGACGTAGGATGGAAGGTCCGAACTCCGTGATCATTTGAGTGTGTTTGAGTTTGTCATTGGCGCATTTACTTTTGCATTTATCTTATATCGCCAATTATGCATTGTCTCATTATTCATATCATCCTCTATCTTGTTTCATTTTGTTTACTCTTGTATTAGTTTATATATCCTTGCATATATATTTCATCATATAGGATATATCTCATTGCTTACATTGCTTATCCTAGCTCATATATCTTGTGGTATTTCATTCTTGCTAGGATAACTTGTTAATTAATTTTAATTGGCATTTAATCAGATTAGATTAGCATAAGACCCTAATCACCCCCCTCTAGGGTCTAACAATATATACATTGAATTAATCTCAAACCAATTCCTAATATACTAAAAAATCAATAAATTTTATTTATCACCATATAACACATTTATTATTATTTATCAATATATTTTCAAATTCACGAAGTTTTACAGAGAAACACCTCGCTATCATCTAAAGCTTCTTTTAAAGACTCTCTTGTATCCTAGACTAACATAGAAGGTTGAGTAAGGTTTATAGGCTGTGATGTTGGCTGCTTTTCCATGATATCATACCGAAATGGAGCCTTGGAGTCAACTAAAGGATTTTGCAATATTTTGTTGAACCGAATCTCCTTTTTTTGGTTGATTTGTGTTGCTTAGAGGGTCCTCGCTAAACATAAATTTTCAAATAATTTTTGCCAGATCTTGTCACCGTCATGAAAATTTTCTCGTCCTCCAACTTTGTGAGTGAAGAGACTTGTAGAGATTTCTCTCCTATAATCATAAAGATAACATTATAGGACTTCATCTTGCATTTACCCTTCAATTTTGAATTTGGATGAGTCTAATGTTCATCTTGAAGGAGATCAGGATGAACCCACATCATTTCTCCCCTCGTTTTAGTGAGAGGGGTCAAGCCATTGCTTTGTTGATTCTGTTAGTCATGATTGACTACTTTCATTCTCACAGCGGGAATGGGGATAACTCTATCTTAAGTCTGGATTTTTGGCATAGACCCAAACTGAAGGGTCACCATATTAGCAGTGTCTTTCTTTTGCCTAGGTCGAAGCTTGAGGATTCCTGAGTCGACAAAGGTTTGTATCTTATCCTTGAGGATATAACAGTTCTTTATCGCTTGAAGTTTTATCTGATTGCCCTTATTGAGGATGTGGAGAATGACCACCGTATGTTCATTTTTGAAGGAGTAGGTTCTTTAGCATTCTTCCTAGGCTCCTTCTTTTGGTTGTTGGGCTTTTTGACCTTAGTTGCAAAAGTCTCTTTAGCTTTCAACTCAGAGGACTATCCATGTTTGCCCTTGTCCCCTTTGTAGTTAGTGCAGGGATTGAACTTGTTGAAGCACTCTGCCGATTTATCTGTTGTCTTAGCTTACTCCATTAAGTCATTCTAGGTGTGAGCCTTGATGGTACCCATATGGGCTTCAACACGGCTTAGGAAGTTGTACCGACATGCCTAAAGTAGCATCGACAATGCATATCCCTACAGCACAAGCTTAAATTATGGAACTGCTTGATGTAATCTCTAACCGAGTCATCGTCCTTTGCCTTTCAGAAAGAAGTCTAGCTATAGTTACATCTGATTGCTCCTCATGAAATTGAGAGAGGAACTGAGATTCCAGATTAGCCTAGGACTTAGTTAACCCATCAAACAGATTCTTGAACTAATCAAAGGCTACCCCCTAAAGGGTGCTAATGAAGAGTCATGCCTTAATAGCATCATTCCCTACTACATTCCCTATTTGTTAGTGGAAGTTGTAAATGTTTTGGTTTAGAGAACCCTTGCCTTGAATGTATGTAACGTTGATGGCTTAAACTTCATCGGAGAGAGAATAGAATCTCATAGATGGGATATGGTATGGTAATTGTAACCTTATTTAGCTCTATTTACTGTGTGAGAGCATTGAGCTATTTTGGAGGTCATCGAGCACCTTTCTCTCTTGACTTGGTTTAGGAGTCGCATATGTTTTTGTTCCTAAATGACTAGAATCTACATAATCATGATGTGTTTGTTTCTTTCTCCAAGTAAAATTCAATAGTTGGTCATTTCCCTTTCAAAGAGCTCGAATGAGGTTGAGAAGCCGTCATGAGCTGACCAAGCATCTTTTCCAATCCTTCGAATAGCTATTCTAAAATTTTTCTTTAGGATTTCATCTATTGGAAAAGATCTACTCGCTCCGTCATATCTGCAGCCCATTATTGCTCTTGACTCGAGCTAGAAGTCACATTTGATGCTATAGTAGAATCAGCATCACTAGTAATTGGTTGACTGCCTTGAGACAAAGCTCACGGTACACCTCCTTGAAGGAGGGAGTAGTCAAAGGGGATCGCCGTCCCTTGCCTTGATCTAGTGTGACGGTAGACACAGTCAATTTTTGGCAATATACTTTACCAGGAGAGTATCTGGGATTAGAAGGACAGTTGTCATTTAGCTCATCATCTTTAGATGCAACATTGATCATACTGACTATGAACTCTTGAACATTGTTGTTACCCTTGCGGGTATGCCATCATCTTTTATCCCTAGCTTCTGAAGGCTCGAGATTTTTACTAAGATGATTAAATACTAATTCCTTTTCACACATAGCTTTGCATTGGTAATTCCTTTGAATTGCTGTAATAACTTCTCTAAGAGTTGCACAATGCTGACATTAGGGTGATCTCTTCAAAGATAAGAACTCTCATAGATTGGCAAGAGTTCGAAGTTGATCTAAGCCAACTTTGCCACTTTGGGATTTAGTGTGTGAACATTGGCTCTGACAATGCTATCTTGGCCTTCGCTTAGCATGGTTAGATGAATCACCATTAGTGAATTTATTCCCTTGTGGGAATTTTAATAAGGGGATAACTCTCTTCTTTGCTTCTGTCATGAAGTATAGCGAGCATTGTGAGATGCCTTAAAACAAACCCTCAACTGGGTTATGGACTGATGTCCAAAATCAGAAGATGTGTGACCGTCTTGGTCTTATGTTGTCGCGAGGTTTGATACTTTCTCACATTAGGTGAAGTTCATTTGGCTTCCAACGAAGCTCAAACTATCATTGGTGAGGTTAGCCTTGACACACACGGGAATCAAAGTTGACCCTGGTTTCACACCACAGTGAATCTCGCAACAACCCCTAGCGGTAGCTGTCGACAATTGGTTAGAGGAAATGAATTCCTCAAACTTCGCTTTGTCAAATTCAATGATCAACGATTCAGCGAAAGACCCAAGTGTCTTAGTGTCGGACTACAATACAATTTTCTTGTTAGAAGAGAAGGAAGTCCCCAACAAAGTCGTTATCCTATTTCGAGTCTTTTATATTACAATTAACTCTGATTATAAAAAGAAGAAGTCATAAAAGAACAATAAAATTTTTATTATGTGGGTTCTTTTCTATATGCCGATGGAGCGTCGATCTTGTACTTCATTAACAATCTGATTTTTGGTGTGTATATATATATATATACACATAGAGATACACAAATACACACACACAATATGTATGTGTGTGTGTATACGTACGTATGTATGTATATATATATATATATATATATAATTAATATTATATATATATAATAAATACTATATATAATATATATATATATATACTATATAGTATATTATTATATATAATATATATATATGAGAAATATGCGGTATGCCTTTGGTACCAAGCACAAAAGTTGTGCTTGGTAGTGTAGGTATGCTGGTACCAAGCACAAAATTTGTGCTTGGTACAATCCGAGCAAGTGAGTACTTAGGTACTTCCAGGTCAAAATGATCTGTTGCCTACAGTAGATGTGAGTAACGACACGTCATTACAGGGAAGTCAGGAACCTGGCTTCATGATTTCATGATTTGAGCAAGTCCTAAAACATGATTAGTAATTATCCCTTCCCATGAATGCTTGCTGTAGACCTCATTCCTAGTATCCTTCATTTCTCTATATGGGGAGCACAACTTGCATGACCTTGCCAACAAAGCCGCGATACCTTCGCCAAGGGGCTCACCAGTGGGGAAGGAGGATGGATGAGAAGATTAACCCTCTCCTGCCGTT
>NC_033801.1:31835823-31867567 GCF_001876935.1 Asparagus officinalis
TGCCGTTGGCACGTTCAGTGACATGACTCTGGCTATTTCATGCTATGAATATCTTCTTCACTTTAGTTTTCTTTTTTCAGGTGACGAAATGAATGTTAATATGCTGGAGCATCGTGATAAGGTTATCAAGAAGCCCTCCCTAGTACCTGAAGAGACCACTATATAGAGGTATGTCTTAAGAGAATCGAGGAGGAGCATCCTACTGGGGCTGTTGATGCTGATGTCGACAATGACCTTGTGGAGACTGCTGACAAGCTTTGTCATGTTAATGAGGGCACTGACATATTGAGAGGTTCTGAGGGAGAATTTAAGGGATCCTTTTATACCACGGGGGATGCGAGAACGGAGAAGAGTTTGGAGATAGCTGTTGGGGGGCCTCTTGCTAGTGTAGCTGAGGGCCGCATGCCTGAGTATTATGTAGATATTGTTAGGGGGGTCGGACATAGGTACCATCCTTTCCTTCTATCTTAGAATCATCTCCGGCTATGCCCATCACCTTCAGGATGACACGATCTATGAAGAGGATATCTGTGCAACTCGAGGGAGTAGCACGTCTATGCCATCTTCATTGCCTCATGGCATTCCTCTATCAGGCATGACTTTAACTTCTGCTGAGGGTGATTGCTCGAAACTAGTTCCGTCCTAAATCGAGGGAGTAGCACGTCTATGCCCATCACCTTCAGGATGACACGATCTATGAAGAGGATATCTATGCAACTCGAGGGAGTAGCACGTCTATGCCATCTTCATTGCCTCATGGCATTCCTCTATCAGGCATGACTTTAACTTCTGCTGAGGGTGATTGCTCGAAACTAGTTCCATCCTAAATCGAGGGAGTAGCACGTCTATGCCCATCACCTTCAGGATGACACGATCTATGAAGAGGATATCTGTGCAACTCGAGGGAGTAGCACGTCTATGCCATCTTCATTGCCTCATGGCATTCCTCTATCAGGCATGACTTTAACTTCTGCTGAGGGTGATTACTCGAAACTAGTTCCGTCCTAAATCGAGGGAGTAGCACGTCTATGCCCATCACCTTCAGGATGACACGATCTATGAAGAGGATATCTGTGCAACTCGAGGGAGTAGCACGTCTATGCCATCTTCATTGCCTCATGGCATTCCTCTATCAGGCATGACTTTAACTTCTGCTGAGGGTGATTACTCGAAACTAGTTCCGTCCTAAATCGAGGGAGTAGCACGTCTATGCCCATCACCTTCAGGATGACACGATCTATGAAGAGGATATCTGTGCAACTCGAGGGAGTAGCACGTCTATGCCATCTTCATTGCCTCATGGCATTCCTCTATCAGGCATGACTTTAACTTCTGCTGAGGGTGATTGCTCGAAACTAGTTCCGTCCTAAATCTTACCATCATTGCCATCACAACTAGTTTTCTTCCTCTCCACTGGCACTCCCCTTCTATGGATGAGGACATAGTATATAGGCACAAATGCGTGGGAGATTTGATTGGGGATTCCTATCAGGGCGTAGTGCAATGCCTCTCGGTTGCTTCAGGGATGAGCAAGTTTGTGCTCATGAATTTGAAGAACGTTTCAGATAACTGTATCGATGATTTTTGATCATGGGCGGCCACCGGATGATTTCACTTCTCTTGCAGGCATGGGAGGAGTTTATAGAGGCCATTTGGAAGGACTTTGTGTGCTTCCGGTGTTGACTCTTCTCTAGGGATTCTACGACTAGATGGCCACGAAGGTAAGAGAATAGCATGGTAAGGCTAAGATAATGATCAAGGCCATGGTTGCAACTGTTAATCAGGCTCAATCATAAGTCATCAGGGTGACTGTTGTTACCCAAGAGGCTGACAGAGCATACACTGAGTAGCGTATCATCTGTGTTGAAGAACAAATTGCTGATTTACAAAAGAAGGTGAGCTCGAGGAAGGAGGAACTCCCGCGGATTGTCATCGAGCGCCTTTACCACCCAAGGGTTATTAAGGAATTGCAACCAGACCAGACCAGAGCAGACCAGACGACAAGAGACAAGACAAGTCCAGACAAGACGACACCTCTTGTGTCGACACGAAAAGCGGTCTTAGTCTACACGCCCTACGGTGTCAGTCGACACGCTTTGACGAGACCAAACGAGACGAGTCCAGACGAGATGACACCCCTTGTGTTGACACGAAAGGCGGTCTCAGTCGACACGTTCTATAGTGTCTGTCGACAAGCTCTGACGACACCAAACGAGACGAGACGAGACGAGGCGAGCCTAGACGAGACGACACCCTTTGAGTCAACACGAAAGGCGGTTTTAGTCGACACGTCCTGTTGTGTCAGTCGACACCGCTCTATGATTCTTTCCTATTGTATGATATTCTGTTATTACCTCAACAACCTACTTACCCCTTTTAGTTCCAACAATTACGATCTTAGTCAACACGTCCTACGGTGTCAGTCGACACAAAGGGTGTCAGTCGACACAAGGGGTGTCGTCTCGTCTGGACTCGTCTCGTTTGGTCTCGTCAGAGCGCGTCGACTGACACCGTAGGGCGTGTAGACTAAGACCGCTTTTCATGTCGACACAAGGGGTGTCGTCTCGTCCGATCTCATCTCGTCTTGTGTCGTCTGATCTCATCTCATCTGGTCTGGTTGCAATTCCTTAATAAGGGTATCATCTTAGGGCGGACATCACCAAAAATTAATCACGCAAAATCTGATGACTTCCGAACTGAATTCGACAAGCTCACTAGAATTGGCACTAAATAAGCCAAACGACAGGGTAGCGAGCAGGCGCAGAAGGCTTACCAGGACCAGGTGACCTCCTGGGAGGTGGAATTGAGAGTCGTTATAGGGGAGTGATGTTGTACCTTTCGATGGTTTTAAATCTCCTTTGATTTTTTTTTATGTATCCATCTTTATACTTTGTCTTGTACGACTTTTAAAGATATATTTAAATGGAATTTCTATGAGGCATATGACCCAACTACCTTTGTGAGTTCACACATTTTGCTAATACTTGGACTAACGTAGACTTAATAATGAGAAATTGTAAAAGTACAGATTCACGCCTTAATCACTAAGTTGCATGTTTACAAAGAGATTACTTTCTTATGCTTTTCACCCTTGTTGATGCTCAATTGCTCATGGATGATATCTCCTCAACTGTCGACCGTTGATGGGGAACATCGGCACATTCCCTTTCGCATCTATAAGACGATATGTTTTGCTTAAGTAGATCGACCATATATAGGAAAAGTTTATAATCCTTGTATTCAGCTTTCACTTTTTTACTAATTATCCTCCAACGTACTTATTTTGTCTGAAACGTCAGGACATGTCGCATTTTGGAGATCCTTAGATCTTGCAGTTCCATAGTTTCAATTAGTTAAGATTAGAAATATATTACAATGATATAGTCATGGTCATCACAAGGTACTTATTCATCAGTTCTCTTTTGTTTTCCCACGCAATTGCTGAAAGTTATAAACTTGATTATTTTCCTTGATAATTGAAAAGAACATTTAGTTATGTAAAGAGACAAATGTATGAATATGTTAGATGCATGAATATTGTTGGAAAGATCAAGAGTCTTCATAGAAAGCCTAAGAGTCATTTTAATAATACATATGTGTGTGTTTTGTAAGTTGAAAGATGCTAAGCCAAGAAGAAACATAAAAGAAAAATTATAACATCCACCAAATTATTTATCCAAGGGATAATAAGCTATCAAATTGGTATTAGAGCTAATATGAGTTCGGAAATAATGACCCTGTTTGTTGCTTCTAATCTCACCAAAGAAAATTATGAAAATTAGTGCACTCAAATGAAAGCTCTATTAGGATCAATAGATTGGCGGAATATTGTGTTGAAAGGCTTTGAAAAGCCTCAAGATGAAGGTGCACTATCAGCAACACAGAGAGATTCGCTTAAAGAGTCCAGTATGAGAAACAGTAGAGCCATCTACTTTATTTATCAAGAAGTTGATGAATCAGCATTCGGGAAGACTCAGATGCAACGACCTCAAAACAAAGCTTCAGAGGTACTTCAAAACTCTTATAAGGGAGCGGAGAAGATGAAGAAGGTGCGGCTCTAGACACTTTGAAAGGGGTTTAAATATTTAGATGGAGGAAAGTCAACTAGTTTCTGACTATTTCACTTGAGAATTGGCCATAGAGAATCAACTCTGAAGAAATAGTGAGAAGATCGAAGATGTTTATGTGGTGGAGAAAATTCTCCGAGCACGTCCTCAGAAATTTAACTATATTATTTTTGTAATCAAAGAGTCAAAAGAATTAGAGAAGATGAGTATTGACTAACTCTTGGCTTTCTTAAATGTGCACGAGAAGAGATTTAGAAAGAGAAATTGAACCGGTTGAGATGGCTCTTCAAACTAAGCTTTCTTTGAAGGATGACCGAAAAGATTCAAAGGAAAAAAGTAACAGCGGTCGTGATTGTGGAAGATTTTGAGATAGATTTCGAGGTGAAGTGGATCTTATGGCAAAGGAGGTCACAACAACTTGAAGCCTATGATCAAAATCGAAGATATTTTAGAGACTATGGACGTGGTAGATCTAGTGGAGACTTACGAAAAGCACAAGTTCAATATTTTAAATGCAAGAAGTATGACCATTACTTTTCTGATTGTTATTAAAATTAAGTTGAAAGAAGGTGAACTTTGCCGAGAAAAGAGATGATGATAATCTTCTATTAGCATTCGGAGGAGATAGTGACAAGGAGGATGTTTGATATTTTGATCCTGACATTAGCAATCATATAGCAATCATATGTAAGGCAAAATAAGTATGTTTGTCGATATGGACGAATGTGTGAATGACAAGGTGAATTTTAGAGATTTCTCAAAGATTCCAATGAAAGGCAATGTAAAAATCTTATTCACCTTAAAAAATAGAGAAGAGAAAATTACATTGATGTCTATTATGTGCATATAGAAAGTAATATGTTGAGTTTGGGATAGCACTTAGAAAAGGGCATGATTTTCATACGAAAGATCATAGTCTTTTTCTTTGAGATCAAAGAGGTAGATTGGTTGCAAAAATGTAGATATTGAAGAATGGAATATTCATGCTAAAACTTCATAGTGGAGATGTAAAATGTTCGAAGGCTTGTACCAATTATCTTGCTTGGCTATGACACTTAAGATTTGGGCATCGTAATTATGACCGTCTGAGGAGATTGCTAATAGAAGTATGAAAGGGTTGCTCATAATTGATCATCTTCGGCAACTCTGTGAAGGATTTCTCATGGGAAGGCAGATTCGAGCTACTTTCTTAAAGGAGGCTTCGTTTCATGCGTCAAAGCTGCTACAGGCCGATCACTCTGACCTCAATTGTTGAGAATAGGTATTTTCTTATCTTCACCAATGATTTTTCGCAAAAGACTTGGATATACTTCTTGAAGAGAAAATCTGAAGCATTTTCTATGTTTAAGAAGTTCAAAAAATATGTGGAAAAAGAGAGTGGCTTTTATCTTAAACCTATAAGATCAAACTGCAGTGGAGAGTTCAATTCAAAGTTTTTGTCTTGTCATTTGAATAGAAATTCTAAAATAATATTTCTTGATTTAAAAAAAAACGGCAAGAATTTTGTTGTTAGTCACCCCCAGCCTTTGGCCAGTCACCGCCATGCTCTGACCACCCACGAGGAAAAGGAGAGGAAATTTTGTTTAGCATTAGACTAGTTGTATATGCGAGAGCAAGCTGAGGCAAAGTAAGAGATCGCATGGAGTTGTTGTTATTGTTATTATTATTATTATTATTTCATCTGACTTATTGTATTACTTAAGACTATTTATATTCAGTATGTCCTCGTATTCTGATCTAGATCTAGTTTATGTCTGGACGTAATTATGAGCCGTTTGTCACTGTACTTATTAGTGAAGACTTCTTTGAGGTTTTTGTTTCTCTTTTGTATTCATACTCTACATTTCTTGCTCAGTACTATGTAATTTATTAGAAGTAGTAAAAATATACGGATACAGCGAAGATTTTAATGGTGTTTGGGACAGTTCATTTTCTAGTCAAGCTAGCTTTGAAGTTAGTTTTTTTTATTTCTATCTTTATTAATGTATACCATAAAGGAGAACCAAAAGACCTTGAATTCTTCACAACTTGACACATCAGTTTTTCATTTGTAAATATTTTGCCACATGTACATCCTTCCCCACCATTGATCTACTTCTTGTAAGCATCTAAAAATACCTATAGGTGTCCGTACACAGCTCAAGATGGAGAGAAGATGACGAACTCGTTATCCAAGTCTAAGAGGATTATCTGACGCTGACAAGTGCATGAATCGAAATAGCGAACCAACTATGTCTCGTGCGCTCACCAGCCACCTCCAATTGGCCGTCACACCTGTCGATCAGCTCACGCGCGTCAGTCAGCTCCAAGTGACTAAACACGCTCGTCAGTCAGCTCGCGCGGAGTGTTCAAGTCAACACGACGGGCAAATAAGCGAAATGGCAGAAAGTACAAGTCCCGGAAAGTAGAGTGCCAAGAAAAGGAGTTCAGCTGTCTTGCGCCGGCATGGGTCGGAGCGGTCTGACCCGCGCCGGTGCGGGTCGGATCTGGCCGACCCGCGCCAGTGCTCAGCACGACCTGTTTCGCGCCCAAAAGTTCCAGAAACGCGTTTTCGACGGTTCTTTGCTGTTTTCTCGGGATTTGTTTGTTCATGAGCATCTCAACTGTTTGGATATCATCTATAAACGTGTGTAGGCTATTATTAACTGAAGATAAAACCAAATCCTGCGTTCTCATCCAAATTAACTGATTTTGAGGCCTATAAATATGAAATGAGTGCCTCCTTTCACAGGGAGCGAATTAATTATCAAGACGAGGAGGTGCTGCCAAGTTGGAGAGCAAGGGAGCACGAATTTCAGAGGAGGCTAGCAGATCTTCACTAGTGGAAAACTATGCTTCACTGACGGCAACAACTCTGACGGGACTTCACCGTCAGCGATGTTTTTATCGCTGACAGGAATTTCCGTCAACTCCCGAACCCCACTCGACTTCACCGCCCGCCGCCCTCGCCATCACCCCTCCCGATCGAACCCCACTCGACTTCACCGCCCGCCGCCCTCGCCATCACCCCTCCCGATCGAACCCCACTCGACTTCACCGCCAGCCGCCCTCGCCATCACCCCTCCCGAACCCCAGTCGACTTCACCACCCGCCACCCTCGCCATCACCCCCCGTGGCAAGCTCCTCCTCTCCGACTCCACCGCCCGCATGCCGAGGCCTCAAACCACAGTCTCCGCTTCGTAGCTCGTACGTAGCTCACGGTGACATACTATTTTCTAGCAAGTGATTTTTATCTTTTAAAGTTTGTTGGTTCTACTGATATTTGATAAATTTAGAATTTTAAATTTATTTGATTGTTATAAATTTTAGAAGTCGTTAAGCTTAATTTCATGTTTGCTTTAAGAAAATATTGCAAGAAATACGAGAATCCATTACATTAGGTAAAATTTCTATTAATATAAGAGTTTTCGTCTATCATTTATCATCTGTCACAAGGTTGTAAGAACAAGTATTTTTTGGATTTTATCCATAACTAAACTAAAAAAAAGAACTATTGGGTCATCATCAACTATATGAAAAGGATACATGCATACTGTTGGAGAACTATTGGGTCATCATCAACTATATGAAAAGGATACATGCATACTGTTGGTAATATATAATGCATGTGTTAATTTGTGTAAACGTCCATAATCATTAAAGTCAAATTTTATTTTATTTTCTGAGGGTACTTGAGTATTTAATTACTATCTAGTACTGTTTGTAAAAAATATAAGTGAATTTTATTTTTTAGTTTCTCAGAAGATTATTATTATCTTTCCTAATATGAAGATCAAAATAAGGAGGGTTATCTGATATTTTGAAAATTAAGGCGGGTTATGTGATAATAGTCCCAAAGTTAATGGGGATTTACTGATATTTAGCCTTTATCTTAACTGAAAATTTTGATTAGTTAGATATATCGAGATTGTATTGTGCTATATATCATGATTTTATGAATCGGAAGTCGTTACCCCTAGTTTCCCGTCTAATATTGTTGGATGTGAATCTCTTCTGATATAAACTCACGCAATTCTAGTTGGATATGAAAATACTTTTTACATCTAAAGAGAATAACGTGATTTATGTTAGGAGCACGATCTACATGCAATAATTTTACATCTAAAGAGAATAACGTGATTTATGTTAGGAGCACGATCTACATGCAATAATTATTAGATCTGCCTGGGGAGGATTCCCCTTCTCGTACAGGTTAGGAATACAGTAGTGTATCGTCTATCTTTGTATACTTTATGCATTTTTATTCCTATAAAATTTCGATAACACGTACCACATTGTTCTCCGTGTACAATAAGCGTATGTTGTTTTGCGTATCGATCTATAATCGATCTATTATCGATGATTGATACGTATTATAACATCTGCACAGTGTACTCGGAGAACAGCAGGTAGGTGCTGCTAAAATTTTTAAGAAATAAAAACGCATAAAGTATATAAAGGTAGTTGTAGACACTACTATATTCCTAATGGGATAGGTCCATTTCCTATGACAGCCCTTAAAGTCTCTTATTGAAAATATGAGCGTTAGATTTTACTCCCACATAATTTATGTTCTGGTAATTTTCCCTACGAGATTATTATAATTTAAATTTCCTTGATGTCGTGAAGAAAATTAATATCACAAAATCGTTAATTTGATGCGTTACTAATAAAAATTCACATTACCAAATTATGTTTAATATCATACAGATGAGGAAAGTTCCCGACAAATCATGGATCGATAATCCTCATATTGATAGATGGAGGGATAGTCGATATAAAGATGGAATAAATCAATTCATACAGTACGCCTTGGCAGACCCACAAAAGTTAAATAGTGATGTCGTGTATTGTCCCTGCTGTTGGTGTAAAAATAGAGTGTTGGTGGATAAAAGTGATTTACAAAAATACTTAATATCAGGATTTCATGAGGAGTACAAATATTGGACGTTTCATGGGGAAGGATGTCTTGAAGAAATGGAACTGATGGTGGATACCGGTACGTCCGGTGGGAGAATAGATGATACGAGAATAGATGATACACATACGATGCTCGCAGATATGTTAACAGTTCCTAATATAGATCAAGCTGAAGATGCTGAGGATGCTGACGAGTCAGGAAATGCTGGAGGCATGACTGATCATAAGGAGCTGGCGCAGATAATGAAATTAATAGACGACAATGAAAATAATCTGTATGAGGGTTGCACCAAGGTCACCAGGTTATCATTTATGTTGCGTCTTTTGCGTATAAAGTCTCTTAGCGGAATGGCAGATAAATATTTTAATATGTTGCTTGTGCTGCTGAGAAAAGTCATTCCAAATGGAATAGAGAGCATACCAGAAAATTATGATAACGCAAAGAAGATTGTTTCCGTTATAGGACTTGATTACAATAAAATTGACGCATGCCCTAATAATTGTATCCTCTACTATAGGATAACAAAGATCTTCAGGAGTAACCAATTTGTGGAGTATCACGGTGGGTACAATGCAAAAATTATTCAACACATGGGACAGCAAGGTCTATGCTTAAGCAAAAGAAGATTCCAGCAAATGTCCTTCGTCATTTTCCCTTAATACCAAGGCTAAAATGGTTGTATATGAATAAAGACATTGCTAAGCAAATGAGGTGGCACATGGAAGAACGTATTGATGATGGTAAAATCAGACATCCGGCCGATGCAGAGGCGTGGAAGCATGTGGATAGAACTTTTCCTTGGTTTGCGAATAAGTGCAGGAATGTTAGACTAGGTTTGTCTAGCGACGAATTCAATCCATTTGGGATAATGAGTTCCGGTTGGTCTACATGGCCTGTTCTATTAACGCCTTACAACTTACCGCCTTGGCTTTGCATGAAACAACCGTATATGATACTTTCATCATTGATACCGGGCAAGCATGCACCAGGCAATGACATAGATGTGTTTTTAGAACCGCTAATTGATGAGTTAAAACAACTCTGGACTGAAGGGGTTATCACATATGATACTCATGCAAAGCAGTCTTTTAGACTACGTACTATTTTACTATGGACTGTAGGCATCGAAAATTGCCTATAGGTCTCCACGTACAGCTCAGTGTTAAGGAATGACGATGAACGTCACTATCCGGTTCACAAGAGTTCGATTGATGTCGATGAACGCTTGAAGTAAATCGACGAACTACGTGAACTAACGAAGGTACGGGCTAATCGGGAGCCCCGCGATGTTTACAAAAGGAACAATGCCCTTCGTGCCTCATTCATTCTATAGATGATCCAACCATTGGAGCTTATAGAACACCTCGTCGGCTTTCAAACGCACTTCGAATCACTCAAATCCGAGTTCGGACGAAGGAATTACGGCGGAAACCGTCAAAAACACCAAAAGGAGTGTCTCGGACCAACGAGACACCCTTCGGTGTCTCGGCCAAGGCCGAGACACCCTAGGGTGTCTCGGCCCAAACCGAGACACCCTAGGGTGTCTCGGATCAATGGGAGACACCCTAGGGTGTCTCCAAGGCAGATTTGGGCTTTTAAACGTTTTTAACCGCTCCGTTATCCCCTCAAGCCTATAAATACAAGCCTTAGGCTTCATTTTTTTTAGATCTGGAGTTTTGGAGAATTAGCGAAGCCCTGCCGGAGTGAAGAGTGATCGAGCACTTCAACGTAAGAGAGTTTCTTCGTCAGATCTACATCACCCGTACCCGATCCTTAGTATTATCCCGTTGTGGTAATACTAAGAAGAGCAAATATCTCGCTTTTATCGAGATAGGCGCTTCAAGTTTTTACATCTCCTCGTGGATCGACGAAGCTCTGGATCAGATCTGATTGCCAGGTAGTCCACGGATATCGACGTCCCCGTCACAGGCTAAAGACCCACGCAAGCAAGAGACGACGAACGGATCTTGTGTTATTTTCGAGAAAAGTTTATTGTAACGACTAAAGTTGTAATAGATTCGATAACAATGGAAATAGCAACTTTCACCGCAAACAAACTGGCGACCACAGTGGGAGCCAACAGCTTCGCTGCCGAAGCTGTCGTGCCGCAGCCGACGATCAAGATCCTGGTGCTCGAAGAGGTCGAATACGAATTCGACCAGCAGAAATTCGAAGAGTACATCTCCTCCTCCTCCCAAAAGATCCGCCGGTCTCTAGATCTGAAGATCCGAGAAGTCGATCTCCCCGTAGTCGATGCTACAGTTGCACTTTACAACGATCCGCCGACATCCGATGAGACCAGATCTGCAGATCTGAACTCCTTCGCGATCAAGGAGTCGACTGCTGAAGATGCGCCAACTCTATCAAAGAGAGCACGTCAAAGAAAACGCCAACGCCTCGCACGCCAATTCTCCAAGGCTTTGGATCAGGTGGATGGACTCCATTACCAAGCAGATCTGGAGTTCAGAAAGCGCCAAGTGGCTAATCTGTTGCCACGACTAGCATCGGAATCCTCCTCTCGATCTCCAATTAACGAATGGGTTTGTGTTAAAAGAACCCGCTCTACTCTCGAGGAGCGAATCTAGAAGTGTCACGCCTTACTTGCGCATGTCTGGACCCTTGTGCGAAAAGCACAGGAAATGCAAAAGGAAGAGGCAGTTAAGAGATCACCGAGATCCATACAAGTTTGGGTGTCAAAAGCCAAATCAGCGCCTAAGGCAAAAGCAGGCGACGTTGCTCTCCGGCCTTCGTCAACTCTAGACCCTGCTCCCACACTTCCGGTGAAGCTCTATGACAACGTGGATCTCCCCAAAGCTAGAGTCCCATTGAAGGATCGCATTAGTTCTCTACCCGAGGATCGAGGAAAAGCGCCTGTTAAGGAAAGGTTGAGACCGTTGAAGGAGCTTCGAGCCAACATCCGGACTGGGGGTCATACGCGACCTCCTAACAAATTAACTTCTATAACGGCCCGCTCGGGGGTGCGTGCAGAAAACCAGGAGCCCGTTAAGATTTCACCCTCACAAAGGTGTGATTCCAAACGTGTGACTCCTGTAGACGCCAACAAGGCGATGTTTATTCAGATGAAAACGCGTCAGATAGAAGAATGCGTTATACCTGAGAATTCATGTAAACAATCGATAGGTCGCTCTGACCGCAACGTCGATGAGTTGTATTATCGGGCTGGGGGTACGAATAAATCTCGAAAGAGAAGTACTCGGGAAGCGGACTGTCACTGTCCGTGTAGTAAAATTATCAGGGCAGTATTATCAGCGTGTAGCTACCCCAAGACCGCTTCACGGAGGGTCTCGATATTTGAGAGGATCTCTACTGAAGCATCGAAGTCCAAATCGAGGCGTTTCCACCAAAGAGGATTGGTTGCTCGAGATGATGAATTCCCAGAAGTTACCATCAACATGGTCAATAAGGGAAAATCTCCGATTGTTTCAAGTGGTTCCAACCCTAATTTCTCTCCAGGAAGAAGAGTTGGTTCGGGAATAACCCAACAAATATCTCAGCTTCAGCTAGAAACCGTTGGACATAATGATTACCAGGGTGTCCATGAAGGAATACATTCCGATGACGAACTCTCGGATTCTTATTCCGCAATCGCCTCTGACGATACAACGTCTAGCATAGGACAAGCTCGGGAAGTGTTCATGGTCAACACCGAGCAAATAGCCAAAATCATTGAGGATGCTCTAGCCAAGCAGAAAGAAACATTCAAAATCGAAATGGAAATGGTTATGCAGGAGATGAGACAAATGCACGACCAACACATCCGAGCTTTGTCGAATCAGCTAGGTGAATCCAGCCGTCGCAACACTGCTAACCAAACAGGTAGCGATTCAGATGTGGATGAACACAATACTGGGGGTGGTCCCACTAAGGACAATAATACTGGGGTTGGTCCCACCAAAGATGACAATGCTGGGGGTGGTCCCGTTATTCCTTTCAGGAATTGTCCAAAACAGGATATAGATGAGGAAAAAAAGATGAAGGATCTCGAGAGCAAAATTGATGCCCTGATGTCTGCTCAAGAGGTAAAGAAGACCGACATTCCGTGTCCTTACCCGAAAGAATGGGAATCGATGCCGTATCCGGCGAAGTTCAACCTGATCAACTTACCCACCAAAGATGACAATGCTGGGGGTGGCCCTGTTATTCCTTTCAGGAATTGTCCAAAACAGGATATAGATGAGGACAAAAAGATGAAGGATCTCGAGAGCAAAATTGATGCCCTGATGTCTGCTCAAGAGGTAAAGAAGACCGGCATTCCGTGTCCTTACCCGAAAGAGTGGGATTCGATCACGTATCCGGTCTGGGAGCACCTGGAAAGCATGTTCCTCGCTCATTTCTTCGATGATGACGCCGAAGTGTCGATCAGGACACTCTTCAATGAGAAACAAAAAGACGGAGAGTCGGTGGATACCTTCATCAAACGCTTTCGCAATCAGGCAATGAACTGCAAGGATCCCGTCACGGAGGAATTTGTCTTGCAAACCTGTCATAATAACTTGTCCATTAACATCTTGGACGTTATGGGAGTAGAGCCACTCAATACCTGGAGAGAGTTGAAGGCGCGCGGAGAGCAGGCCGAATGATTCTTTAGGAGGAGGAAGGTTGAAAGAAACCAACCGATGACTAACCCTCTGAATCCGGGTCTCGTTTCCCATAATGAAGGGAGGGCGCCTACAACAGTTGTTGACGTTAATCAGACGTCGCAACAGCAGTCCCGAAGACAGCAGAATAGTTCGGATCCGAGGCTCCAAAAAGAGTACTCATTCAAGGACGAAGACGTTCCAGCCATCTTCGAGACCCTTCTTGAAAACAACAAGATCAAGCTGCCGCCCATCACAAATCAGGAGGAAGCTGACAATACTACAGATCCGAAGTACTGTGCGTACCACAGGAGGATCCTTCATCCCACCAAGGCTTGCTTTACTTTAAAGAATAGCATCCAAACCTTGGTTGAAGCCGGCGTCATAACACTAGGATAAGCCAAATAAGAACGGCAATACTCCGAAGAGTATACGAGTATAAACTGCTTCTTAATACTCCGAAGAGTATACGAGTATAAACTGCTTCTCAACACTCCGAAGAGTATACGAGTATAAACTGACCCTAGGTGTCATCCAAGGCAGATTTGCGCTTCTTAAACGTTTTTAACCCGCCGTCCGCTTATCCCCTCAAGCCTATAAATACAGCCTTAGGCCTTTCATTTTTTTTGCATCTGGAGTTTTCTGGGAGATTAGGCGAAGCCCTGCCGAGTGAAAGATGATCGAGCACTTTCAACGTAAGAGAGTTCTTCGTCAGATCTAGCATCACCCAGTTACCCATTCCTTAGTATGTATCCCCGTTGTGGTAATTACTAAGAAAAGAGCAAATATCTCGCTTTTATCGAGATAGCGCGCTCTCAAGTTTTACATCTCTCGTGGATCGACGAAGCTCTGGATCAGAATCTATTGCCCAGGATAGTCCACGGATAGCGACGTCCCCGCGTCACGGCTAACAAGACCCACGCACAGCAAGAGACGACGAACGGATCTTGTGTTTATTTTTCAAGAAAGTTTGTGAATTATTTATTCTTTGTTGTTTGAATTCTTTGTAGACGTTTAAGTTTTAATAAATCAATGATGAAGGCAACTTTCGACGAAACAAACTGGCGACCACGAGGGGCATGCCAACAGCCCTTCGTGCCGAAGCTGTCGTTGCCGCCAGCCGTTTTGGGTACGATCAAGTATAATCCTGGCTGCTCGAATAGAGGTCGATACGAAATTCGACAGCAGAAATTCGAAGATCATCTCCTCCTCCTGCCCAAAATGATCCGCCGGTCTCTTAGTTCTGAAGATCCGAGAGTCGACTCTCCCCGTTAGTTCGATGCTCACAGGTGCCACTTTACAACGATCCGCCGACATCCGGAGGAGACCAGATCTGCAGATCTGAACTCCTCGCGACAAAAGGAGTCGACTGCCTGCAAGATGCGCCAACTCTTCAAAGAGAGCACGTCAAAGAAAACGCCAACGCCTCGCCACCACGGCCGAATTCTCAACTTTTTGGATCAGTGTGGGATGCGAGCTCCATTTACAAGCAGATCTGGCGAGTTCAGGAAAGCGCCAAGTGGCTAATCTGTTGCCACGCACTAGCATCGGAATCCTCCTCCACTCGATCTCCAATTAACGAATGGGGTTTGCTGTTAAAAGAACGCCGCTCTACTCATTCGAGGAGCGAATCTAGAAGGCTTCACGCCTTACTTCGCATTGTCTGGACCCTTGTGCCGCTGTAGGCATCGAAAATTGCCTATAGGTCTCCACGAACAGCTCAGTGTTAAGGAATGACGATGAACGTCACTATCTGGTTCACAGGAGTTTGATTGATATCGATGAACGCTTGAAGTAAATCGACGAACTACATGAACTAACGAAGGTACGGGCTAATCGGGAGCCCCGCGATGTTTACAAAAGGAACAATGCCCTTCATGCCTCATTCATTCTACAGATGATCTAACCATCGGAGCTTATAGAACACCTCGTCGGCTTTCTAACGCACTTCGAATCACTCAAATCTGAGTTCGGACAAAGGAATTACGGCGGAAACCGTCAAAAACACCAAAAGGAGTGTCTCGGACCAACGAGACACCCTTCGGTGTCTTGGCCAAGGCCGAGACAACCCTCGGATCAATGGGAGACACCCTAGGGTGTCTCCGAACAAGTGGAGACACCCTGGGGTGTCTCCAAGGCAGATTTGGGCTTTTAAGCGTTTTTAACCGCTCCGTTATCCCCTCAAGCCTATAAATACAAGCCTTAGGCTTCATTTTTTTAGATCTGGAGTTTTGGAGAATTGGCGAAGCCCTGCCGGAGTGAAGAGTGATCGAGCATTTCAACGTAAGAGAGTTTCTTCGTCAGATATACATCACATGTACCCGATCCTTAGTATTATCCCGTTGTGGTAATACTCAGAAGAGCAAATATCTCGCTTTTATCGAGATAGGCGCTTTAAGTTTCTAGATCTCCTCGCGGATCGACGAAGCTCTGGATCAGATCTGATTGTCAGGTAGTCCACGGATATCGACGTCCCCGTCACAGGCTAAAGACCCACGCAAGCAAGAGACGACGAACGGATCTTGTGTTTATTTTTCAAGAAAGTTATAATTTTTATTTCTTTGTTGTTTGAATTCATTTGTAACGTTTGAAGTTTTAATGAAATCAATGATGAAGGGAACTTTCGACGAAAACATGGACAATTAATGATTTTCCAGCCTATGCGAATCTTTCAAGTTGGTCTACAAAGGGAACATATGCATGTCCATTGTGTGGTCCAGAATTCAAAGGTCTTTATCTGCAGTACAATCGAAAGTTTTATTATTGGTTTAACAGAAGGTGGTTGAACATAAAACACAGGTGCTCGGCGGTCGACCGTGAGATTTACGTGGTCGACCGTGAGATTTACGCGGTCGACCGCGAGCACCTCTAGAAATTCATTCTGGGCTCTGGACATTATCCGGTCGACTGTGACGGTCAACCGTGAGACTCTCTGGACTGCATCTGGTTGACTGTCACGGTCGACCGCGATCCATCAAAAAACATACTGAGTCTCTGGACTCAAGGTGGTCGACCGTGGCGGTCGACCGCAAACTGACACATGAATTTCAGGTTTTGAAAGTTGTTTTCTTATTTTAAAACCCTGTTTAAAAATATCAAATAAATTACAAAAAATATAAAACTTTGGAAAATGATTATAGACATAATAATAAACATGCTACAATAACTGGTTTTCAAAAAGGACCTCCCAAATAAAAAATATTATTATTTTACAAAATAGCCCAAAACATGAAAATGTAAACATATGAGTTTTGATATTTTAGCTTTACCATGTTTTGAAACATTACAAAATGATTATATAGCTTAACCAAGAAAACAATATTTTTACAAAATTGCATATTTTGCAAACATTTGAAAAGTAAATATGATTTCATTGAACTAAATAAAATTGATATTGATGAAATCATATATATGCATAAGTATGAAACAAAAATATGTTTTCTAATTATATTCAATTGTTTCATATTAAAACTTGAAAACTATCAAACCAAAGCATATATGTATATATATAACTATATATATACAAAACCAAAACATGTATGTGTGTATATGATTGAGCTTAAAGTACTAACACACGTAATATAACACCTAAACTAAATGTTACCCAAGCAATCTTGATCTTCAATAAGCTTGACTTTGTACACTTTGCGGATGAAGATTGAACTTGGATCTTCAACTTGAATTGCAAGGCTTCATACTATAATTCCCCCAACCTTCATTGGATATGATCATGAATGCACAATTCCATCCATCATCCAACATATTCTTTGTCTATATTAAATAGATAAACACAAACACTAGACAAATAATATTAGTGGTAAATTGTTTGTTAAATATTATCAAAATAAAAAGGCTAACAATCTCCCCCTTTTTTATGATGACAAACAATTTACAAAAAAGATATATGCATGAAAGGAAATGAATGTACAAAGTATAGTATATCATGCACATAAACAAGAAAGGCTATACTCACAATATTTTTCCCACTTTGACAACATCAAAAAGGGGAAAACCATAAAGTATGAAGAGAGCTAAAGCTCCCCCTACAAATAAGCATGTGTGAGTATAAAACAAATATAGGGATTGCTCCCCCTATCAAAATACCTTATGGAATATATACAATAAAGATCGAGGTAAATATATGTGAGCAAACATAGATAAAAATATGCTAAACACCACTCACATATAAAAAATACAATGAGGACACATAATGATATGTTATTATAAAATAGCGTGTCTCAACACAAGCCTAAAAATCATGTATAAAAATAAATTTATGAAATCAAAAGAAAGAAGAACATGAGTATCATGAAAAAAGCTTTCAAATGAAAACAAATCACTCAAATGAGATCATAAATCAAATGAAATCCATAAAAATAAACCATATGAGGTAAGAGAGAAAAATATATTAAGGTCTTAAGCTTGTTTGTTTCAATCCATACAAACATTTTAGCACCCGGTAAACAAGATTTGGGAAATAAACACCCAATAAATTATAAACACAATCCTCTCATCAAAATCGAAACTAATAATCACGAAAACAAAAGAATTGATCAAAAAAAGTTATTTTCATAAAAAAAAATTCAAAAACATTTTTCAAAACCAAGACAAACAATAAAAACATTAAAATTCTTGGTTAAAAAAATCAAACATGTTTTGGTACCAAAGTATTCTTGGTACCAAAGTATTCTTGGTACCAAAGGGTTTAGGGACATGATCTTTATCATTTAAGCTCAAAGCCCTAGGATTATGAACCCTCTTAGGCACATGTGGTGCATGGACACGGTCATAACAAAAATTACTCAAATGACCATTCTGATTACAATAAGTATAATGAAAAGGAAACATTTGCTTATGTTGACCAAACGGTTGTGCACGGGACTCATTTGCAAAAATAGATTGTTCTTTAAAATTATTTTGTAAATGGGAAACTCTCTTCAAATCAAAACAAAACTTGGTCAAATGACTAAATCTACCACAATGATCACACTTAAACTTTTGTGGTCTTTTAAAATCATTTGGCAAAGGTGAAGTCTTTTTCAAATCATAGCAAAATGTTGCCAAATGGCCAAAACGTCCACAAAGATCACATTTAAACACATGAGCATGCTTATGATGAACTTTATGAGTGTGTGTATGTACATGTGTATGTGATAAAGAAACTTGATGAGATGCACAATAAGCTTTAGCATTCTTATATTTGTGTGCATTATAGCAAAATTTAGATAAATGGTCTTTACAACCACAAATGGAGCACTTGTAAACTTTGCTATATATGTGTGCATAATGAGTGGATGATTTTGCATTAGACTTTGCACACATATCCACAAGTTTCTTATGATTAACAATGCATGAATTAAGAGTTGAATCAAAAGAGGTAATACGATTTTTAACATCATTCAACTCATCATTAGGCACATATGCAATAACATTAGAAGTAGAACATATATGATCATTTCTAAAAGAATTAAACTCATTTCTAATGTTCTCTACTTCTAGTATGGCAATATTCTTAGCATGAGATAAGCTAGAAATGGATAAGGTCAATTTTTTATTTTCCAAATTTAACAAGTCATTGTTTTCTTTAAGCATAGTATTTTTTTTTATAATGACATTAAATTTGGACACTAGCTCCTCATCATCGGATTCTAAATTAACATGCTTGCTTTTTAAATATATAAAATCTGTATGCAATTTGTTATAGGTATGCAATAATTTTTCACTAGCACAAGCAAGTTCATCACTAGATAAATTATTACATACCACACTAGGGCTAACTGTTAGACCCTAGAGAAGGGGTGATTAGGGTCTTATGCTAATCTAATTCGATTTTATGCCAATTAAAACTTATTAACAAGTTATCCTAGCAAGTATGAAATATAACATGATATGTGAGTTAGGATAAGTAAAATGAATAATGAGATATATCCTATGTGATAAAAATATATGCAAGGATATATAAACTAACACAAGGGTGATATAATCAAACTATAAAAGTGATAGGGCGAAATATACAAGAGTAATAGGCAATGGCGATATAAGATAAATGCATAAGCAAATGCGCCAATGACAAACTCAAACACACTCAAATGATCATGGAGTTCGGACCTTCCGTCCTACGTCTCCGTTCCCCACTCCCGAGGAGAAATCTACTATCACAACTGGGTTTTCTACGTTCACCCGAATAACGTTTATACCTCACAATGTCGGTTTTCAATGCTCACCGATCAACATGACACTCACACTCACAATGTCGGTTTTCAACGCTCACCGATCAACGTTCACTCCTCACACTCGGTTTTCTAGCTCACCGAAAAATTTATAATCTCACAATATAACAAACAATAAATTTATTCTCTACAATAGATGAGAACACAATGAAAACTCACACTCATTTATTACAACTCTCACAAACCCAAATATACTATGTATGAAAATACAAAAAGCTTAAGTGGGTGTGTGTAAACAATGAGTGAAATAAAATCAACTAAACTCAAATGTAAATACTAGCTTAATAGAAATGATAATCAACAAATAATTATAAATAAAAGCTAGAATTGAGTTTATGAAAACTTCTCTAGATGACAAGAGAGAGAGAGAGATGGATTGAAGCTCAAACACCAAGTGATGATCTCTTCTAGCTCTTGTGAAATTGATTTCACAAAATCAAACTCTCAATTGCTTAAAAGCTTTTTAAACAAACTTTAAACAAAACTTAAACCCTTGTTAAAACATTCTAAAACTTATTTAAAACACTCTCATTGTATATGAAATAATAAATACAATGGGGTATATATAGGGTAGAAGAAAACAACCCCAAAAACCTAAAAAATCACTAAAAGACAAAAATTAGCAAGTTACCGTTACTGTGCAACAGTAACTTCGGCGGTCGACCGTCGGGGTCGACCGCGAGAAGAAAAACTCAAAAACTTCACTGCGTACGGTCGACCGCCACGGTCGACCACACTGTAGCATGGTCGACCGTGGCGGTCGACAACACTGTAGCAACGTGCACAAACAATTTCAGGTTTTGACAGATTCTGAAAATTTACGTATCTGATTTTGTAAAATAAATTAAAAATAGTAAATTAACTCCAAAAATTATGAAATTTTGAGGGAAGGTTCTAGACATGTAGATTAACATGTTAGATGAAGAATTTCGGAAAAATCACTTCCCAGTTGATAGAAATAAATGTTTGAACATAGATAAATAGTTTCTAAAAAAACTGCTAAAAACTCAGTTTTGTAAATTCAATTGAAAATAACAAAACAACTCCAAAATTAGTAAAACTTGGGAAAATATTTTTATATATGAAGATAAACATGTAAAGGAAGAAATTTTTAAAATCGCATTTCCCAATTATGAAAACTCATCTGTTTTGTAAAAACATGCACGAACATGAACTTTAAACATGCACGAACAAAACTTGTTAAAACTTGATTTTGAAAAATTCATTCCAAACAAATTTCAAAACATTTTCCAATAGGTTTATAGACTTGATAAAAGATATATCATCATGTTAATAAGTCTATAATCCAAAACAACGATAAATCAAAATAAACGTGTGTGTGTATGAAATTAAGCTTGAAGTATTGAACACACATAATATAACACCTAAACTAATTTACCAAAGCTTGTGATCTTCAATGAAGCTCTTCTTGGTAAATATTGTGGAAGAAGCTTGAATTTGGATCTTGACTTGAATGCATATGCTTCACTCCACTATTCTGCCAACCTCCATTGAATATAATCATTGAGGCTCTATTCCATCCATCATCCAACTCGTTATTTGCCTAAAATAAATACAAAAATACAAATACTAGACAAACAACATTAGAAAAAAATTATTTGTTAAACATCATCAAAACAAGAAGGCCAACACTAACGCCTAGTGGTCGTGTGCATGATGAAGCTCCAATATTGCTTGAGGAAGAATCCGCCAGAATCCTTTGGATCTCCTCCAAGTTACCATGATGTGCTTCTATGAATATTCATAATTTATAAGCACTATCAAAATGAGCAAGCTTGTTAGAATTAGAAGAATCAAGGGAATTAAGCATATATTCTAATACAATCTTGTTCATGGTAAACAATCTTTTATCATTTTAACTCCACTTGGATTTCTTCATAGTGGGTACAATATAAGCATTATCAATAATTCCCCATAAATCAATATTTAGATTGCTCAAATAGTTTAAATCTAGAAGCCCATTGTGCATAGGAAAAATTAATGAATTTAGGAGCAATATTTGATTCATAGCCAAATGAAGGTGCACAATTCATGTCCATGATAAATATATATATGTGCAAGCAAGACAAGTGAAATCTAAACAATATTAGCACAAAAAGATAATTTGGATCTTTAACTCAAGGCGATTAGACCTTAAATCAAAGAACACCAAGCTCTGATACTAATTGTTAGACCCTAGAGAGGGGGGATAATTAGGGTCTTATGCTAATCTAATCTGATTTTATGCCAATTAAAACTAATTAACAAGTTATCCTAGCAAGTATAAAATACAACAAGATATGTGAGCTAGGATAAGTGATATACACAAGGGTAAACAAAATAAACAAGATAGTGGATGATATAAATAATGAGCAATGGACAATGGCGATAAGAAACATAAACATAAGAGTAAGTGTGCCAAAGAAAACTCAAACACACGATATGATCACGGAGTTCAGACCTTCCGTTCTACGTTTCTGCTCCCCACTCTCGGGAAGAAATCCACTATCACAACCGGGTTTTCTACGCTCACTCGAATAACGTTTACACTGACACACTCGGTTTTCTAGTTCACCGAAAACTTTGCAACTCACATATTTGCAAATGCACTACACACCATCTAAGTGTTGGCCTAACCCATGTCCTCCTCCTCAAGTGCTCGGATACAATATCTCCCTATATTCGTCAACCGACGCCACTCCTCTTGGATTCGACTCCGTCTCTCACCACACATTCCTCTCGGTGTACTAGTCTATTACAAAGTGAATCCTCATAATTAAAGCTCAAAAATAAAATGATTGTTCTCTAAATAAGGTGAGAACTCAATTAAGCACAACTCAATGATACACTCACCACACCCCAAATTTTACTATGTATAAAATTACTAGAAGCTCAATGGTTGTGTGTGTGTGTAAGCAATGAGAAAATCAATTATAAACTCAATGTAATACCTAGCTTGATGAAAATGATAAACAACAAATAATTAAAACAAAGCTAGTATTGAGTTAAGAAATTCTTCTCTGAAGAACAAGATGGAGAGGTGGATTAAAATGAAGCTCAAACAATATAGATGATCTCCTCTACTTGTGAAAACTTCTTCACAAACCAAACAAGCTTTAAACCAAACTTAAACATACTTAAACACCCTTTAAAAACTTGTTTAAACTTTTCTTTTTGTTAGTATGAGAATTGAATGCAATGGGGTATTTATACCCACTCAAAACTTTAGCAAAAACCCCACTGAAATGGTACAAAAGCCCTCAGAAAAACTAAGCTGGAACTAGCCATTAGAATCTAACGGATAGTTCGGCGAGTGTGAGATTTACACGGTCGACCACGAGCACCTGCAAAAATTCATTCTAGGCTCTGGACATTATCCGGTCGACCGTGGCGATCAAACGTGAGACTCTCTCGACTGCATCTGGTTGACCGTCACGGTCTACGCGAGCCATCAAAAAACATACTGAGTCTCTGGACTCATTGCGGTCGACCGTGGCGGTCGATCGCAAACTGACACATGAATTTCAGGTTTTGAAAGTTGTTTTCTGTTTTTAAAACCCTGTTTAAAAATATCAAATAAATTCTAAAAAATAAAAAACTTTGGAAAATAATTGTAGACATAATAATAAACATGCTACAATAATTGGTTTTTAAAAAGGACCTCCCAAATGAAAAATATCATTATTTTACAAAATAACCCAAAATAAGAAAATGTAAACATATGTGTTTTGACATTTTAGCTTAACCATGTTTTAAAACATTACAAAATGATTATATAGACTTAATAAAAGATGTATATGATTGTTATTAAGTCCATAAACCAAGAAAACAATTTTTTCACAAAATTGCATATTTTGCAAACATTTCAAAAGTAAATATAATTTCATTGAACTAAATAAAATTGATATTGATGAAATCATATATATGCATGTAAGTATGAAATAAAAATACATTTTCTAATTATATTCAATTGTTTCATATTAAAACTTAAAAACTATCAAACCAAAACATATATGTATATATATAACTATATATATACAAAACCAAAGCATGTATGTGTGTATATGATTGAGCTTAAAGTACTAACACACATAATATAACACCTAAACTAAATGTTACCCAAACAATCTTGATCTTCAATAAGCTTAACTTTGTACACATTGCGGATGAATTGAACTTAGATCTTCAACTTGAATTGCAAGACTTCATACCATAATTCCGCCAACCTCCATTAGATATGATCGTGAATGCGTAATTTCATCCATCCTCCAATATGTTGTTTGTCTATAATAAATAGATAAACACAAACACTAGACAAACAACATTAGTGGTAAATTTTTTGTTAAATATCTTCAAAACAAAGAGGCCAACAAGACGAACATCTCGATGCTGATAACCCTCATGTTGATCAGAATGCTGGGGACGGCCCCACTGAGAATAACGACGCCGACGGTAGTCCCACCAATGATGATAACACTGGGGTGGTCTTGTTATTTCTCTTAGAAATCGTCCAAAGCACGATACAAGCGAGGATGATAAAATAAAGGACCTCGAGAGAAAAATCAACGCTCTGATGTCTACGCAAGTGGTGAAGAAGATCGGTATTCCGTGTCCTTACCTAAGAAAGTGGGGTTCGATCCCGTATCCGACGAAGTTCAACCTTATCAACTTTACGCTATTCGACGGGAAGGGCTCACCTACTCAGCATCTGATCTACTTCAAGTCCTACTTGGGTATGATCTCTGGCAATGAAGCCTTGATGGTTTGATCATTTATTTTTACCCTTTGCGGACCTGCCTTTGATTGGTACCACCGTCTCAAGTACGAAAGTATCAATAACTGGGAAGACCTGGAGAGCCTGTTCCTCGCTCACTTCTTTGATAATGATGCCGAGGTGTCAATTAGGACACTCTTTGAGGAGAAACAAGAGGACAAAAAGACAATTGATGAATTTGTCAAGCGCTTCCGGAATAAGGCAATGAATTGCCGAGATCCAGTCACAGAGGATTTCATCCTCTAAACCTGTCATAACAACCTATCCATCAATATATTGGAAGTTATAGGAGTAGCACCGTTCAAGACTTGGAAAGAGTTAAAGGTGTACGGAGAGCAGACCGAACGCTTCCTCAGAAGGAAGAAAGCCGAGAGAAACCAACCAATGGCTAACCCTCCGAAATCAAACTTCACCTCCCGTGGTAAGGGGAAGGCACCTCCAGCAGTTGTTGACATTAATCAGACATCGTAATAACAACCCAGAAGGTAGCAAAAGACTTCGGATCCGAGACTCCAAAAAGAGTACTCCTTCAAGGACGAAGATGTTCTAGCTATTTTCGAATCCCTCCTTGAAAATAACAAGATCAAGCTACCACCTATCATAAATCAGGAGGAAGCTGACAATACTGCGGATCCGAAGTATTGTGCGTAGCACAGGAGGATCCTTCATCCTACCAAGGCTTGCTTCGCTCTTAAGAATAGCATTCAAACCTTGGTTGAAGTCGACGTCATAATGCTAAATTAAGCTGAATGAAGACTCCGACAAGTATAAGAGTATAAACTGCACCTTCCTACACTACGAAGAGTATATGAGTATAAACTGCTTCTCACTCCTCCAACCGGTATATGAGGTTAAACTACTCCCTGATTTTCCAATAGGTAAATGAGTCTAAACTATTTTTTACCTTTAACGGGAAGTTCCTGGAGAATTTTATACATAATATTCTTAAGGATAACCCAATCACGTAACTAAGTTTAATATTAGACCTAATTTCGCAAAAACCTAGGGGTAGATAATTCATGTAACGAGAAGTTCCCGAAAGAATTCTATATAGTGTATTCTTAGGGATAACCCGGTCACTACAAGAAGGAGATGAAAGAAGTTCCCGAAAGAATTCTATATAGTGTATTCTTAGGGATAACCCGGTCACTACAAGAAGGAGATGAATAAGAAACTCCCACTCAAACTCCCGCTAGTATTCTTAGGGATAACCCGGTCACTACAAGAAGGAGATGAATAAGAAACTCCCACTCAAACTCCCGCTATGTCTATGCATAATACTTCCATTGTTAGAGTCCGGACATAGTACTTGGAATTCTAATATCCTGATCATTGATGATTGTCAAACCCCTACATGTTAAGTATTTATCACTTAACACCTGGAACCCCCTTTGAGTGATGTGTATGAATCAACACTCCTACTATGATTTGTACTCCTATTCCCACTGTCTACCTGATCAAACCTTCTTATAGTTAGGACCACAATCAAAATCCCCTCTCGATTCTTTCCATGAATGAGAGGACCACAAATTGAACGATCAAACCTTTAAATAGTTACAATCATCTCAAACCCCCATTTGGTCAAACCTTCCTATAGTTAGGGCCACAACCAAAATCTCCTCTCGATTCCTTCCATGAACGAGAGGTCCATTTTCAAATCGAGTGATCAAACCTTCTACAGTTAGGGTCGCCTCAAAATCCTACTTGGTCAAACCTTCCTATAGTTAGGGCCAAAACCACAATTCACTCTCGATAAATAAGAAACCCACCTTTAGTTCGGTAATCAAACCTTCCGACAGTTAGGATTATCCAAATATTTTTGGTTCTCAGAGTGGAGATCCCACTCTTAGTTTCACCTTTCCGGATTCTTAAAGTGAAGATCCCATTTTGAGTCTCCTTTACAACTGGAGATAGAATATAAAATTCTTCCTCTCCAGCATCGGGTTCGTCTTTGCCCCAAAAGAAGATACCAGAATCCGAGTCTGGGGACTTTTATCTCAAAACCTAAGTAGGGATAAGTCAGCGTCTAACATACATTGCCGGTTAGTCTTTTGCCGTTAAAAGAACAAAAGCAATCATATTCAATATTATGGCAGGTTAATATTCATAACACCAAAATCCGTGTCTTACACGCGCGGGGAACTTTATCTCGACTCCTAAATAGAGATAAGCATATGCCTAACACGCATTGCTAGTTTAATCTTTTACCGATTGAAAAAGATACTAGAATCTGAGTCTAGGGACTTTTATCCCGAATCCTAAGTAAGGATGAGTTAGCGCCTAACACGCGTTGCTGAGTAGTCTATTCGCCTCTGATGGTCCGGTCATTTGTTGGCACCCTTTGCGGGCCCACCTTCGATTGGTACCGTCGCCTCAAGCCCGGAAGCATCAACAGCTGGGAGCACCTGGAAAGCATGTTCCTCGCTCATTTCTTCGATGATGACGCCGAAGTGTCGATCAGGACACTCTTCGATGAGAAACAAAAAGATGGAGAGTCGGTGGATACCTTCATCAAACGCTTTCGAAATCAGGCAATGAACTGCAAGGATCCCGTCACGGAGGAATTTGTCTTGCAAACCTGTCATAATAACTTGTCCGTTAACATCTTGGACGTTATGGGAGTAGAGCCGCTCAATACCTGGAAAGAGTTGAAGGTGCGCGGAGAACAGGCCGAACGCTTCCTCAGAAGGAGGAAGGTCGAAAGAAACCAACCGATGACTAACCCTCTGAATCCGGGTCTCGTTTCCCATAATGAAGGGAGGGCGCCTACAACAGTTGTTGACATTAATCAGACGTCACAACAGCAGTCCCAAAGACAGCAGAATAGCTCGGATCCGAGGCTCCAAAAATAGTACTCATTCAAGGACGAAGACGTTCCAGCCATCTTCGAGACCCTTCTTGAAAACAACAAGATCAAGCTGCCGCCCATCACAAATCAGGAGGAAGCTGACAATACTACAGATCCGAAGTACTGTGCGTACCACAGGAGGATCTTTCATCCCACCAAGGCTTGCTTTACTTTAAAGAATAGCATCCAAACCTTGGTTGAAGCCGGCGTCATAACGCTAGGATAAGCCAAATAAGAACGGCAATACTCCGAAGAGTATAGGAGTATAAACTGCTTCTCAATACTCCGAAGAGTATACGAGTATAAACTGCTTCTCAACACTCCGAAGAGTATACGAGTATAAACTGCTTCTCAACACTCCGACAAGTATAAGAGTATAAATTGCTTCTTAATCCTCCAATCGGTATATGAGGTTAAACTGCTCCCTGATACTCCAATAGGTATATGAGTCTAAACTGTTTCCTACCGTTGATGGGAAGTTCCTGGAGAATGTTACGCTAATATTCTTAAGGATAACCCGGACATGTAACGGAGTACAAAGTCAGACCCAGTTCCAAGAAAGAAGCTGGGGGTGGATGATTCATGTAATGGGAAGTTCCCAGAAGAACGCTATATGTAATTTTCTTAGGGATAACCCAATAATTACGAACAAAGTGATAAACACTAAACCCCCACTGTGATTTGTACTCCCACTCTCACTGTCTACCTGGTCAAACCTTCCTATAGTTAGGCCACAACCAAAGTCCCCTCTCGATTCTTTCCATGAACGAGAGGTCCACTTTCAATTGAGCAATCAAACCTATAAAAGTTAGGATTGTCTCCAACTTTACTTAGTCAAACCTGCAGATAGTTAGGACTAAGATTGAGTTATCCTTTTCGATAAACGAAAGACTTCCATCTTTTCCTTTTTCCACCAAACCTATAAAAGTTAGGGTCGAAATTGGGCTTTCTCCTCAATAAATGAGGGACTCTTTTTGGATCGAATGACCAATCCTATAAAAGTTAGGGTCGTTTGAATCTTTCCGATTCTCGGAGTGGAGATCCCACTCTTAGTTTCATCATTTCGGATTCTGGGGGTGGAGATCCCACCTTGAGTTTCCTTTCCAACTGGAGATAGAATATAAAATTCTTCCTCATCAGTGCCGGGAGATAGAATATAAAATTCTTCCTCTTCCATTTTCTAATCCGTCTTTACCCTGGGAAAAGACACAATTCCCAACTTCCAATCCGTACACTTTGTGTACGGGTAATTTTATCTCAACTCCTAAATAGAGATAAGCCTACGCCTAACACGCGTTGCCGGTTTAGTCTTTCACCGATTGAAAAAGACACCAGAATCCAGTCTGGGGAATTTTATCCCGAAATCCTAAGTAGGGATGAGTCAACGCCTAATACGCGTTGCCGGTTTAGTCTTTCACCGATTGAAAAAGACACCAGAGTATAATTCTGGGGACTTTCATCCCGAATCCTAAGTAGGGATGAGTCAACGCCTAATACGCGTTGCCGGATGCCATATTCCCGTAAGAAATGGCGAAGTCTATGTATTCAAAATCATAGCATTAAGTCTAAGAGAAGCAATTCTCTTAGCACAACGTTACATGTGAAACGGGTTTTAATAATTCACATGCTAGCCCGATTCAAACGGTAATCGGTAAAGGCACGTCAAACCCGTTGATGGCTGGGGGTTTGCCAAAAATCCCAAAGCCTATGTCTAACACACATGGCCGGTTAGTCTTTGACCGTAAAAAGGACAAAAGACCACGGATAAGCCAACGCCTAATACGCGTTGCCGGTTTAGTCTTTTACCGATTGAAGAAGACACCAGAATCCGAGTCTGGGGACTTTTATCCTGAATCCTAAGTAAGGATAAGTCAGCGCCTAACACGCGTTGCCGGGTAGTCTATTCCCGTAACAATGGCGAAGTCTACGTATTCGAAGTCGTAGCATCAAGTCTAAGGGAGTTCATTCCTTTAGCACAACGTCACATGCGGAACGGGCTTAAAACAATCCGCATGTAAGCCCGATTCAAACGGTAATCGGTAAGAGCACGTCAAATCCGTTGAGGGCTGAGGATTTGCCAAAAAAAATCCTAAGTCAATGTCTGATACACGTCGCTGTTTAGTCTTTTCACAAGAGAAAGACGAAGTCTACGTATTCAATATCGTAGCACTAAAAGGGTTAACTCTTTTAGCTTAACGTCACATGCGGAACGGACTTAAACAATCTGTATGCTAGCCCGACTCAAACGGTAGTCGGTAAAGGCCCATCAAACCCGTTGATGGCTGGGGATTTGCCAAAAATTCTATAAATGCAAGTCATTGACGCACCAGCTCCATTAGTTGGTCTCGTGACTTGAGCATCCAACAACTTCAGGATAAGATCTATACATGCAGATGAATCAGCTTTAACAGTTGGTCCTGCAGCTCCGACACTTGGGACCGTCGTGCTCCAATACCTTAAGAGCTTAAACTGTGTATAATCCAGCAAACACCGGTCAACGCGTAACCCTAGGTCAACGCCGATCAACGCGTTGCGATCAAAAAGTCAGCGCAAATCAATATATCATGGCGGAGATAGTCAGTTCAAAGTCAACTCAATGACACGAGCCAAACTCAACTCACCGGTAGTAGACTCGAGACTCCAACGACGGCCAGGCGATAAACGCAGCACCGGAAGGACTTCGGCTATTCGTCAAAGTATCGAATAGACCGAAAATCGAAGGAGCCAAGAGTTGAAGCTAACTACAGGTCCTTTACACCAATCGAAGGCTGGACCAATCATATCCAAAGTATTCTAGCCTCTTTTATAAAAGAAACGAGTCTGGAACGCTTTGGAGGGGGTATCTGTAGGCATCGAAAATTGCCTATAGGTCTCCACGAACAGCTCAAAGCTAAGAGAAGATGATGAACATCACCATCTGGTTCATAGAAGCTTGGTTGACATCGATGAACGCTTGAAGTGAATCGGCAAACTATGTGAAGCAACGGAGTTTCAGAATAATAAAGATACGAACTGATCGGGAGCCCCGTGTCACTTACAAAAGACTAAATGCCCTTTGTGTCTTATTTATTCCACAGATGATCTAATCATTGGAGCTTATAGAACTCCTCATCGGCTTTCCAACGCACTTTGAATCGCTTAAATCTGAGTTCGGATGAAAAAGTTATGACGAAAATGGACAAGTGTGCAAAACAAAATGTCTCAGCCCGAGCCGAGACACCCAAGGGTGTCTCGGAACTTGTGGAGCTATTTTGACCATGATTCGTTTTGAATCTGAAGAAACTCAAAACAGGAAAGTTGTAGATATTTTTGTCATCTTTCTAACCCATCTAGAATCAGGTCATTTGGAGGTCATATGAGGAAGTCATGCCTAAAATAGCGCGGAGACACCCAAAGGTGTCTCGGACCTGGCCGAGACACCGCCGAGACACCCAAAGGTGTCTCAGAACTTGTGGAGCTGTTTTGACCATGATCCTGTTAGAATCTGAAGAAACTCAAAACATGAAAGTTGTAGATCTCTTTGTCAGCTTTCCAACACATCTTGCATCACTCAAATCCGAGTTCAGATGAAAGAATTAGGGCCAAAATACTAAATAGGGTACAGACTGTCTCACACTTGGGACGTGTTTTTGACGGTTTTCGATCAGTTTTAACCGCTCCGTTATCCCCTCAAGCCTATAAATACAAGCCTTAGGCCTCATTTTTTGAAGATCTGGAATTCTCGTGCCTCGGCGAAGCCCTACCGGATTGAAGACTTAAAGTGCACAGATTTCAAGAGAGGAGGAGGAGAGATCGGATCTAGTTCTTCAACGCAAGAGAGTTCTTCGTCAGATCTACATCACCCGCACCCAATCGTTAGCATTACCCCTCGTCGGTAATCCTAAGAAGAGCAAATATCTTGCTTTTTCCGAGATAGGCGTTTCAGTTTCTAGATCTCCTCGCGGATCGACGAAGCTCTGCCCAATTTTTCAGCAATCAGATCTGATCGACGGTGGTCCACGGATAAACCCTGGCACATGCAAAGACACCCACGCAAGCAGAAGACCGATAAACGATCTCTGCGTTTGTTTGATAAAGTTGTAAACTTTTTATTTTCATTGTATAAGGAGATCTGTTTGGTGGAAAATTTTGTAACAAGAAAATGAGAAAGGAACTGTACTTGATTTTATTCTCTCTAACTGTTTAGAAAAAGAATGATTGCAATTCTCTCAATCTTGATTACAATTTGGATTTCCTGATTACAAAAGAGAGGAGAATGATCTGGATTCTTCCATTTGTTTAATTCTGAGTTCTTCTTGGTAGCGATGAGATGCCTCCCTCGATTGTT
>NC_033801.1:31869571-31870996 GCF_001876935.1 Asparagus officinalis
GTTTTGAATCTGAAGAAACTCAAAACAGGAAAGTTGTAGATATTTTTGTCAACTTTCCAACTCATCTGAAATCAGGTCATTTGGAGGTCATATGAGGAAGTTATGCCTAACATAGCGCTGAGACACCCAAAGGTGTCTCGGACCTGGCCGAGACACCCAAAGGTGTCTCGGAACTTATAGAGCTGTTTTGACCATGATCCTGTTAGAATCTGAAGAAACTCAAAACATGAAAGTTGTAGATCTCTTTGTCAGCTTTCCAACACATCTTGCATCACTCAAATCCGAGTTCAGATGAAAGAATTAGGGCCAAAATACTAAATAGGGTACAGACTGTCTCACACTTGGGACGTGTTTTTGACGGTTTTCGATCAGTTTTAACCGCTCCGTTATCCCCTCAAGCCTATAAATACAAGCCTTCGGCGAAGCCCTGCCGGATTGAAGACTTAAAGTGCACAGATTTCAAGAGAGGAGGAGGAGAGATCGGATCTAGTTCTTCAACGCAAGAGAGTTCTTCGTCAGATCTACATCACCCGCACCCAATCGTTAGCATTACCCCTCGTCGGTAATCCTAAGAAGAGCAAATATCTTGCTTTTTCCGAGATAGGCGTTTCAGTTTCTAGATCTCCTCGCGGATCGACGAAGCTCTGCCCAATTTTTCAGCAATCAGATCTGATCGACGGTGGTCCACGGATAAACCCTGGCACATGCAAAGACACCCACGCAAGCAGAAGACCGATAAACGATCTCTGCGTTTGTTTGATAAAGTTGTAAACTTTTTATTTTCATTGTATAAGGAGATCTGTTTGGTGGAAAATTTTGTAACAAGAAAATGAGAAAGGAACTGTACTTGATTTTATTCTCTCTAACTGTTTAGAAAAAGAATGATTGCAATTCTCTCAATCTTGATTACAATTTGGATTTCCTGATTACAAAAGAGAGGAGAATGATCTGGATTCTTCCATTTGTTTAATTCTGAGTTCTTCTTGGTAGCGATGAGATGCCTCCCTCGATTGTTCGCGTCGAGTTTGCTCTCCGTTGACGATCCGAATATCTATACTCACTGGAACAACTGTCTTGTCTGGTTGATAACTCTTGACGAGTTTTGTGATTCAGAACAAGTAACAAACTCTAATGATAGAGTTGTTGGAACCGAAAATAATTCGGTTAATAAGCCAAATATCGATGGTTTAGAGATCCTCCGTTTGTTGATTTCCCAGGCTGTGTAAGGAGTCAATCCTCCTTTTTCTGATTCTGGAAGATCTGATCGAAAGATCTTCTCCAAAATCCAATCTCACCCGAAAGATCCTCTCCACGAAAATCCACCCCTTGATCTGATTATCAAAAATCCGATCTCTAACTCTGTTGAGTTTGTTGCTATTTATAGGGAGATTAGGGGTGTAACTGCCCCCATAATCCGCGCCTAAA
>NC_033801.1:31871996-31919368 GCF_001876935.1 Asparagus officinalis
GAGGGTGACTCAGCCTCCAGCTCACCCCTCACCACCATCTTAAACCGCACACTCACGAAGTGTCTATTCGGCCCTTGACATCCTCTATAAATACATACACTATTCGCCATAAAAAGGGTTCAGATTTTCTTACAATAGAGAAAAGCTCTCTACACAACACATATTAAGAGCACACACCGTTCTTTCTTCACTTCACCCGAGTCCGCTAGTTGACTTGACCGTTGGAGGTACCACGGGGGAAACAAGCCCCGTACTCCCACGATTATTGCATGTGCAGGTAATCCGTTCGCCCCGATCTGTAAGAACCAAGCATAAAGTCGAAGTAGGAAGCGACCCCCCCTCGACGGTTCAACCCCTCGATGACTCCATAACTGTACAACTTCAATCGGCTGTTTGATATCAGACATCAACTATATATATATTATATATATATATATATATATAATATTTATTTAATATATATATATATATATATATATATATATATATATATATATATATATATATAATATATATATATATATATAATATATATATATATATATATATATTATATATATATATATATATATATATATATATATATATATATATATATATATATATATATATATATATATATATATATATATTATATATATAATATATATATATATATATATGATGGCTAATACTAAATAGTCATAAGAGAAGTTAATATGATATGACGAAGGTCCTCTAACATTCTGAATGTCTGGTTTTAAAGTGGGTTGTTCTTCCTTGCACATGTAGAAAATCGTAAGAGGGCGGAGTTGGGTTCTCCAGTTGTTTCTCTGACGATCAAGTCAGTAAGTTGCTTCAGTGGATGAGTAACTGAACTGTAGAAGTTCTTCAGTACGGTGGGTAGAGATAAAGATCTTACCTTTTTGTTAAAAATATTACCCCTATTTATAGTGGTAGTAGAGGGGTAGGATGGTAACTTCAACCGAGTATGGGCTGGCGGCCAAGTCAGCATCTGCTTTACAGGTGTCGGCCAACGAGTGGAGAGGAGGTCACTTCCGCATTTAATGTGAAGTGACTGGATGAGTGTGGTGCCAACGTGGTCTGATATGCCATGATGGCTATTGAGGATAGAGAAATGATGGTACTGATTATGCATTTAATGACATTTATTGTGAGGTGATCAACTATCAGTGCACAGGAGGGGGGCTCAAGGTTCGAGGTAGCCGTCGCCTTTCTACTCGTCTGGTTGAAGGTCGAGAAGTACTGCATTTTGAGTTTCCTTCACGAGATGTCAACCGAATGGTCGGTCGAGTAGGTTGATCAAGAAGTCGACCTAGCTAGGGGTCGACATGTAACGACTTTTGAGTCGCCCTTGCGAAATGTCGGCGTGTCAAGTCGTCCGAGCTGGGAATTGGTTATCTTGAAGTGAAGAGCTGACTCGATTACGCATAATGTGGATACTTGTCTGCTATTGATTAAAGATTACTTTTTAGCACTAAAATGACTATAATACACACACAGAGAGAGAGAGCTTCCATTCTTTTTTCTCTTGTTTATTGATATGTATATATAGATCTATGATATTGGGACGATTTTCTTAAAAATGAAAAGAAACTTGAACTAGGGGTGGGCATGGGCCGGGACGATTTAGGCCCATGATCTGACCCGCCAGGTTCAAGGCCGAGTTGGGTCTGACCCGGGCCCGACCGGGTCAGAGTGGACAGGGTCTATTTCTCTGATCTCAGGTCTGGGACTGGACCCAGCCCGGCCCACAACCCGCCTAGGTGCGGGCCGGGTTTGCCGTGGCCCGTGGGTCATTGGCCGACCCATGAGTTTTTCATCCAAACTTTTTCCTTCATTTTATCTTTTTAATTATATTAAACTTGTATTTATAATTATAAAATTATTTTTAATTTGTTTTTTAGTAATTTAAACTTGCAATAAACTATTTTTAACTAGTATTAAACTTTTTAATCCATATAGCACCGAGCTTAAAAATTGCTGCTTTATTTTTCAGTCGGTTAAAAAGCTCATGAGCTAAATACCTATGACCTTATGGTTTTGTTGGCAGCCAGTTTCAGACCGAAAGAGCTAAAGAAACAACTAGTTGCAAATCCAAAGGACTAAAAGAATAACTAGCCTAATAAAAATATATATCATGGGTCGGGGTGGGTCGGGTCAGGGTAGGTCAGGTGTGGGCCCAGTTGAGCGTGAGCAGAGCCTATTTCTCTGATCCTAGGTCTAGGGCTGGACCTAGTCCGGCCTATGACCTAGGTATATCATAGGTCGGGTTGGGCCCGACCCACTACTGACCTGTCAGGTCGTGACCAATGGTGGACTAGGTCGAGTCAGCCCGTGGATCGACCCGGCCTACGCCCAACCCTAATTTGAACATCTTCCCGCCTCTTGTCCTATCTCAAGAATTAATTTATTATTCATATAAGGACGAATTAAGGATAAATCTACTATGGTATCACTGTTTTGAAGTCACTATCATTACCGTTTTATTTATTTAGATAGACCTCTTTAGTATTTTTTTGAATTTTTTATTCTAATGGGGACTAGTTGCCAAATATAGAAATAAAGAAGACGATAATAAATAAAGGGAGATGAGAAAGATGTAATAACGATAGTAAGTTAGAGATCTTTAAAGAAGAAATCCACGAGCTAAATATTTATATGGAAAAGAAACGAAAAGATATGTTCTCATCATCTTCCATAGCGAGGATATAGTGTCTTCTTTCTTGATTTCTTTTGCTAGATTTGTGCATCAGATCGAGCACTACTCAAGTTTGTGAAAATTGGTCATAGTTAATTAGTTTTATGTGTATCTGCACATCTTATAGAATGGGAATAATAATAATAATAATAAAAGAATTGATTCCCTATTTTATTTGAGATTAATAAGAAAACCTAATACAGGAATCCCAATGACTACAGAAGATAAAAGGCAGATTTCATGCTTTCTTGGAAACTAATGCTTAACTATTCCTTTGACTACACCAATTATAAAACTTGAAAGTATTACTTTATCTGTAAAATAGGATGAGCTTTGCTACATGAGCCCAAAATATAAGACCAATATGGGGGACAAGTAAGGTGTCACTCTCCTATTGTAATGAATTGACCATTATTAATGTTGGCCAACTCATTATGCAATAGGAGGGGGACACATCACATGTCCCCAATGTTGACCCCATATTTTGGGTCTTTAGGGAATTTTTCAAATAGGATATACCTTGATTGATACTTTTTATATAAAACATTTAATATACAACACTAATAAATAGCTCTTTAATGCATACTTAACATGTAACAAGTGAATTAGAAAACACGGTTTAAATTTATGACTGGTAAGATTTGAACATAAGTTGCTTTCATACAATTTTGAATTTCCTTTAAGCATTATATCTAAACTTTAAAGTTATGATGAGAATCAAGCATTATAATTTTATATTCTAGCACATTGTAATTCTTCATTGTAAAACAATAGAATATGAGAAACTATACAATATAAAAAAGTTGATGCTTGCTATGTTAGATCTAAACCAAAACTTGAGATATAAAACCATATAGCCATGATTAATTCAAAGAGATTAACAATAATCAAAAGAGCGGAAGCTTATACCTGAATCCATGGATGAAATCTTGATTTGGGTTTTTTGATGATCTTCTAACCTTAGGGTTTCTCTAAATCCGAATTTCTCTAGCTAGATGGGGGTGTAGAGAATTAGAAAATATAACCCTAGGTTAGGGACCATAACCCCTTATTTATAGATGTTGTACTTTTGTAATTTAGCCCCTCAATAAATCACAATTACAACCTGGTATCTGCACATATAACCCCATGACTTATTTAAATACCAAATTAACCCAACTTAATTGATCACTTTAGTGGGTTATCCTGAAAGATAGCAATACACATTTATTTAATCATATGTGCCCACAAATAGATTTATTAGATTAAATCCAACAATCTCCCACTTGGGCACCATATGATTCCTTAAATTGTGTATAACCTTATGAGCTCAAAAATTGCTATCACTGAAAAGGTATTTCCGAACAATCTCGTACATTGACTATATCAATATAGGATCAAAGCGGCCTTCGTCACATTTATCGTGACTCGACCCATCAATGGTCACATATACCAATACAATCAAACGACATAGATCAATCATGGATGTGCAGCATGAAAATTACATGCAATGTGATCAGTACATGTCTATTTTCAACGGGTCCTCCTTAGTGAGGTCAAAACCAAACATAATGTAACATAGTGTCTTAACTAAATACTTTATTCTGATCAGACAATACAACCAAACATAAAGCACCACAAATACAAACTCTCACTAAAACATAATATCCTCAAATAATACCACACCCATATGAGCAGTATGCTCATGAAAGACCTTAGGTGGCAATCCCTTAGTAAGAGGATCAGCTATCATGGAGTTTGTCCCAATGTGCTCTATGGATATCTGTCCACTCTGTACCCTTTCTTTCACAACCAGGAACTTAATGTCAATATGTTTTGACTTAGTTGAGCTCCTGTTGTTATTGGAATACATTACTGCAGATTTATTGTCACAATATAGCCTTAGTGGTCTTTCAACATTTTCCAAAATGCGCAGTCCCGTGACAAAATTTCGCAGCCATATTCCCTGATTGGATGCCTCATAGCAAGCTACAAATTCTGCTGCCATAGTGGAGGAAGCTACTAGTGTTTGTTTGACACTTTTCCATGATATAGCTCCTCCTGCTAACATATAAATGTAGCCTGATGTAGACTTTCTGCTATCTTGGCATCCAGCAAAATCAGAATCTGTATACCCAATGACCTCTAACTTTTCTGATTTTCTGTATGTGAGCATGTAATCTTTTATTTTCTGAAGATACCTCATAACCCTTTTGACTGCTATCCAATGATCCATACCAGGGTTGCTTAAGTATCTGCCTAACATCCCAACAATGTACGCAATATCCGGACGCGTACATACCTGAGCATACATTAGACTTCCTACAGCCGAAGCATAAGGAATCTTCTGCATTTCCTGAATTTCAAGGTTACCTTTAGGGCACTGATTGAGACTAAACTTGTCTCCTTTAGCAACAGGGGTGTCACCTGGTCTGCAATCTTGCATGCCAAACCTTTTAAGTACCTTATCGATATAGCTCTTTTGTGATAATCCAAGAATACCCCGAGAGCGATCTCGATGTATCTGGATCCCTAATATAAAAGAGGCGTCCCCAAGATCTTTCATCTCAAAATTCTTTGATAGAAATCTCTTGGTTTCGTGCAACATGCCTATATCATTAGTGGCAAGCAAGATGTCATCGGCATACAGAACCAGAAAAATATACTTACTCCCACTGAACTTGTGATATACACAGTCATCAACAATGTTCATCTCAAAACCGAACGAGATAACTATTTGTTGAAACTTATGATACCATTGACGAGGAGCTTGCTTGAGTCCATAGATGGATTTCCTTAATTTACAAACCATATTCTTTGGGTCTCCTGACACAAAGTTTTCTGGTTGCACCATATAAATCATCTCATCAATGTTTCCATTAAGAAATGCAGTCTTAACATCCATCTGATGTAACTCAAGATCATAATGAGCAACAAGTGCCATGATTATTCTGAAAGAGTCTTTCGATGAAACCGGAGAGAAAGTCTCTGTATAATCAATGCCTTCCTTTTGAGTATAGCCTTTAGCCACAAGACGTGCCTTATACCTCTCCACATTACCATTTGCATCCCGCTTGGTTTTAAAAATCCATTTACAACCAATTGGTTTTGCACCTTCTGGTAATGGGACAAGTTCCCAAACCTTATTGTCTTGCATAGACTTGTACTCTTCATTCATGGCATCAATCCACTGTTGAGAGTTAGAACTTTTCATGGCCTGAGAGAAGTTGATTGGATCATCTTCTAACATTCCACTACTTTCCTCATGTTCTTGGAGAAATACAATATAATCATCCGGAATAGCATTTCTCCTTTCTCTCGTGGATCTCCTTAATGGCACTGGTTCTTGAGGTTGTTGAGTTTGTTCTTCTGGAACAGGGAGTTGTTCAACATTATCATCTTGAGGTTCCGGATTTACTTCTTGAGCAACAACAGGTATAGGAACCTGAATATTGTCAAAAGTAACTGTATGGATTGGATCTGAAGCCAATTCCTCCTCAAAACTAATGTCTCTAACCTTATTTCTCCCCCCAAACTCAACATCCTCAAAGAATGTTGCTGTTCCCGTCTCAAAAATATTCCTTATAGTGGGATCATAAAACTTATAGCCCCTAGAGCGATCAGGGTACCCAATAAAGTAGCTGCTAACTGTTTTGGAGTCCAATTTCTTTTCATTTGGCCTATAAGGCCTTGCCTCAGCTGGACATCCCCAAATATGTAAATGCTTTAAACTGGGCTTTCGACCAGTCCAAAGCTCATAAGGTGTTTTAGCAACTGCTTTACTTGGTACTCTATTCAGAATGTAAGCTGCTGTCTTAAGTGCTTCTCCCCAGAGTGACTCTGGTAAAGAAGAATGAGCAATCATACTTCTTACCATATCCTTAAGAGTCCTGTTTCGTCTTTCAGCTACACCATTCATGCTAGGTGAACCCGGCATAGTGTACTGTGGGACGATACCGCATTCCTCTAGGTATCTAGCAAATGGTCCTGGACGTTGTTCACCTGAACCATCATATCTACCGTAGTACTCACCACCACGATCAGATCTGACGGTTTTAATTCTTCTGTTGAGTTGATTCTCAACTTCAGCTTTATAGGCTTTGAACATGTCCAGAGACTCAGATTTTTCATGAATAAGATATAGGTGCCCATAACGTGAGTAATCGTCTATGAATGATATAAAATATTGTTGACCATTCCAGGATTCCGTAGGGAATGGCCCACAAATATCCGTATGTATCAATTCTAAGACATCCGAAGATCTGTTGGCACCTAATCTCTTCACTTTGGTCTGTTTTCCCTTGATACATTCAACACATACGTCGAAGTCCGAAAAATCAAGGGAATCCAAAATGCCATCAGACACAAGACGCTCAACTCTACCTTTTGAGATATGACCTAAGCGCTTATGCCATAATGTCGCCGAATTTTCCTTATTTAATTTACGCTTAGTACCACGTGATTCCACATGCAAGGATTCATTGTAAGAAGCAATTGTATCAAGCAAATATAGGTTGTCATAAATACTCAAGTAACCGGTTCCCACAACATTTGAATTAAAAGATAAACTGAATTGACTGTTTCCAAATGAACAAGAATAACCTGATTTGTCCAATACAGAAACAGAAACCAAATTCCGTCTAAAAGACGGTACTACAAAAGTATCTTTTAAATCCAAATAATAACCAGTTCCTAACAACAACCTAAAGTGCCCAATTGCTTCCACATCTACCGATTGTCCGTCGCCCACAAAGATGTGTCTTTCAACATCACTTGGCTTTCGGTAGCTCAGGCAACCCTGCATAGAAACACTTATGTGAGTAGTAGCACCAGAGTCTAACCACCAAGTGTTTCTAGGTACTGAAGCTAAATTAACCTCAGAACAGACCAAAGCAAGGAACGTACCCTTATTATCACGCCAGGCGTGATATTTTGTACAGTCCTTCTTTACATGTCCAGGCTTCTTACAGAAGAAACAACCCTGATTATCCTTATGTTGTTTCTTCTCAACTGGACCCTTAGCAGCTTCCTTATCATTCTTCCTTTTCTTGCCCTTATCCTTAGAGGCATAGGCCAAATGAGCACTTTCTGTCTTATCTTGCTTCAACCTGTCTTCTTCTTGCACACAGTATGAAATGAGCTCATTTAGAGTCCATTTCTCCTTTTGACAGTTATAACTGACCTTAAATTGGTTAAACTGTGCAGGAAGAGACAACAAAACCAGATGCACTAATAACTCGTCACAAAGATCGAGTTTAAGTGCCTTAAGCTTTGAAGCAATATGAGACATTTCCATAATGTACTCCCTGATATTTCCTTTGCCCTTATACTTCATTGAAATCAAGCGAGCTAAAAGCGTGCTTGTTTCTACCTTATCGTTTTTCGCAAAACGCTTCTCAATTTCGGCAAGGAAATCTTTAGCCTTAGTAATCCCTTCGGATTCTATGCCCCTGAAGGCTTCCGGAACGCCACGCTTAATGATCATAAGACTCATGCGATTTGAACGCTCCCACTTCTCATGCTCCTTCTTTGCATCAGGAGTGCTTTCCGCATTGAGAGGTTGGGGTTGTTCAGTTCTTAATGCATAGTCAAGATCCATGCAGCCAAGAACAATTAATATGTTCTCTTTCCAAACCTTGAAGTTTGTCCCATTTAGCATGGGAATTGAGTTGATGTTAGCAGAAATTATTGCAGCAGATGCATTAGCTGAAATAAAACAAAAAATGCTCACATCAATAACCATAATCAATAAAATTCAAATAATGACAATCCCCATCCAAGATATCGGGCACAACATTAATATCAAGTCTTTGGACAGTAATATTAACTTGTAAGTGATACCTTGTTGCAATGATCAAACATTGACAATAACTCATGTCAAATAATGAAACTATCTTTGGATCGATTCATTATTCACATGTAAACCTTATAATTGTCACACGCTTATCATCGTAGATGTGTATACAGTCTAAATAAATATTAACCTTCCTTTGGGCCGATTAAATATTTACACGAAAGCATACACACAAACATCTCACATTCCTCATCAACAATCTACACAAGAGAGGTTACTTTGGCAACTTCTTGTTTCAATTAATCAATTGGAGTGAGAGACCACTTTAATTCCTTAGTGTTATAATATTTGAATTAAATAATTGATTAAAAAAACGAATTAGATTTAAATTAAAAAATTTTAATTTAAATCAACTGAATTTCCAAAAATTTAATTGGGGTCTCACAGCTTAATTAGGGCCCATAACTTAATTGAATAAATTAAGTATACCAAAGTGGACCCATGAAAAGCCGAGGCTTAACCATAATGAACACGAAGTTCCCTTAACTTCGAACGCGAGGTTCGACTGTATTGAGTACGAGACTCACTTAAGCACGAACGCGAGGTTCGTCTGAAAATGAACGAACGCGAGGTTCGTTTGATAAAAGAACGCGAGGTTCAACTTGGGAACGAACGCGAGGTTCGTTTAAAAATGAACACGAGGTTCGTCTGAAGTTCGAACGCGAGGTTCGTCTGAAGTACGAACGCGAGGTTCGTCTGAAGTACGAACGCGAGGTTCGTCTGAAGTACGAACGCGAGGTTCGTCTGAAGTTCGAACGCGAGGTTCGTCTGAAGTACGAACGCGAGGTTCGTCTGAAGTACGAACGCGAGGTTCGTCTGAAGTACGAACGCGAGGTTCGTCTGAAGTACGAACGCGAGGTTCGTCTGAAGTACGAACGCGAGGTTCGTCTGAAGTTCGAACGCGAGGTTCGACTGAAGCACGAACGCGAGGTTCGACTGTAGCACGAACGCGAGGTTCGTCTGAAGCACGAACGCGAGGTTCGTCTGAAGCACAAACGCGAGGTTCGTCTGAAGCACGAACGCGAGGTTCGTCTGAGAACGAACGCGCGAGGTTCGTCTGAAGCACTAACGCGAGGTTCGTCTGAAGCACGAACGCGAGGTTCGTTAAAATTGAGCTTGACGCTCACCTGAGTTGAACGCGAGGTTCACCTTAGAACGAACGCGAGGTTCGTTGAGCGCGAAGCTTGGTTAGAATTGAACGAACGCGAGGTTCGTTTGAAGCTTACCGCTTCGCCAAAATTTGAGGTAACCACCTCCTTAATGTTCGCCACGTTTCACGCACGCACGAACCCTTAGGGTTTCAAATTGAAACCGCCGCCGACAAACCCAAAAATCTTTGATTTTTATTTTCAAAACAGGATCCAGAATTGGAAAAAATTGAAGAAAAAATCAAAGAAAAATCCAAAAAATTCCAAAAAGTTATTGTTCATCCGAAAAACTTTTCGTTACTGTTCATCCGAACAAAAAATTTTTTTGCCATTTAACACACCACAAAAAAATGATTTTTCAGATAGCTAATTAATTGCCGATAATCTCAAAATGTAGATAATTCATTTGCCAACTTTTCCTCACTCAATATAATCCATTTTCTTATTTTTTAAGCTAAAACCTAAGCCAAAGTTGGATTAGCACTTATAAAATGATCGATAATAAAGTTAACAATACATTTTTTTTTTCTTTACAAATATCTTTACTTAATTCAATTAGTTGGGTAAAAGAGACATTGTCAAAATTGGGAATGAGGGAGAGGTCCTTGGTAATAGATGCTAGATCTACATCATAAACTTGAGATCTAAAACCATATAGCCATGATTAATTCAAAGAGATTAACAAGGATCTAAAAGAGCGGAAGCTTATACCTGAATCCATTGCTTGATCTTGAGATGGGTTTTGATCTTCTAACCTTAGGGTTTCTCTAAATCCGAATTTCTCTAGCTAGATGGGGGTGTAGAGAATTAGAGAATGTAACCCTAGGTTAGGGACCATAACCCCTTATTTATAGATGTTGTACTTTTGTAATTTAGCCCCTCAATAAATCACAATTACAACTTGGTATCTGCACATATAACCCCATGACTTATTTAAATACCAAATTAACCCAACTTAATTGATCACTTTAGTGGGTTATCCTGAAAGATAGCAATACACATTTATTTAATCATATGTGCCCACAAATAGATTTATTAGATTAAATCCAACATGCTATATATATGATGTAGCGCCAAAGAACAGAAAGAAATAATCGGAAAGAAAATTGATTCGATTATAATTAATGACAATCATCAAGTACATTTCAATTTAATTATCATTTTCACTTTTAATTTAAAGCAAACAACAAAAAGCAATTAGATAATCGATCGTGATGCAAACTTAGTAAAGCTCCTTTGAAGTTGCCACATGAACTTATCATATATAAAGTGCATTTTGTATTACATTCAATGAAGCTATAAAGTATATATAAATCAGTTGATTTGATTAGGAACTTTAAACGAGGAAATCAAACTATTAAGTGTGCATCCAGAAAAGAAAAAGGAAATCAGTTAATTCTTGATACATGAATGTGATCTATAAAGTGTAAATATTAGTGTGTGGGCCCATCACACTTGCTTATCAACTTCATGAGAAAAAGAGACATACAACACGCGTACGAATTTATATATATATCACATATAAATTAATGAATACATGGTCTTCTTCTTGCGAATCTACTTTTAAAATAAAATTATTAACAAGTGCCCCTAGGTTGCTTGTTAAGAGTCATTAGTTAGGCTCTCAATCACGTCTTGGGATTAGGGAAAAATCCTGAATAAAATGCATGAGTTATTTAAGGCTTGGAACATATCATTACTTTACTAGTCTTTTTTTTTGTCAATGAATGAAATTTTATTCATCACCAAGTATGAAAATGTATGTGCACATCAAAGTTACAAGAAAATCAAAGACTGTTTATATAAACCCAGCCTACACTTTTACAAACATATACAAATCTTCACCGCACGAATTTGTTGCTTGCTGAAAAAAACAAATCACATCAATAAGCTATCAATATCATTGCTTACTCCTTGTTTGTTAAGGATTATAATCCAAATTTCAGTTTTAATCACCTTGATCATTTGATCTGGATTCCTGGATTGCTGTCGAAAAATTCTTGCATTTTTTTCCTGCCATATGTAGTAAACAGTTGCAGTTAAAGCTAGCGTTTTCAGTTTTTGTTTAAGCCCTTTCCCTCTCAACCGGATGGTGAACCAATGAATGATTTGTTGCCAGCAACATGATCTCCAATTGAACCCCTGCCAGTTCATAATGTTATTCCATACTTCACAAGAATAAGCACAGTCGAAGAACAAATGATTCCTGGTCTCACACTCAGCTCCAGAGCATAGATAACGGGTATTTGAATCAATGACCCCTCTTCTAAGAAGCCTATCTTGAGTGATGATTCTATCTTGTAGGACCAACCAACATATAAAAGAGTGCTTGGGAACATTGAATCCACCCCCAGACCACATTATACCATGGCACTTCCTGGGAATCAGGGGTTAGTGAATTGTATAGGTCTGAAAGCCTTAGTTTAGCACTATGCTGGCATAAATTGATGAGTTGCTTTAGATTTTCTTTACCTCCACACATAGCCATAACTTTATCTCTAATTCTAATCAATTGCTTCCACATCTATGAAAGTACTTTACTACTCTTGGTATTTAAAGAATAATTTTTTTGAGAAAAATATTTTCTTAGAAAAAGTTTATATCTTTCGCCAAAATAATATATATGATAAATAATATTTTCTAAAAGAATCAGGAGTTTTGTTAATTTTATGGAACTTTTTTGGGGAAATTTTTTATAAAAAAATACATTCTAAAAAACAATATTTTTTAGAAGTACTTTTTGGGAAAAATTATTTTACACAAAAAATTTTTGGAAAAATAATGCATTTAAAATAAGTATATTTTTTAAAATTATATTTATTTATGAAAATGTTTAGAAACTAATTTTTTGTTAGTACTGATACAGTTTAGTAATTATAGGTTAAAGAGCATGGGCAATTTTTAATTGTTCATAGCATTAAATACCTCATGTATTTTATTTACAATTTCTTCATTATACAAAGAATAATAAAGTGATTGAAAGGCTAATTAATTACTCTTAACAAGTGCTCTTGTCAAGAAAAATATCAAGTGCACTAGTAACCTTTTGGTATTAAATATGCACCAAATTAAATGTTAGCTCTTAAATCATTAGATTTTGGGATTCATACACAGATCTAAAGGTTGACATCTTTTAAATGCACATTTAATATCACAGACAATTCCACTAGATACATTCTCCACCTGTTAACAAAATCCTAAATATAAATACAAGAAGTTAAAGTTTCATCGATTGTACTAATGAGACCTACCTTATGGATTTTGTTTGGAGTATGAAATGCATTAGACTTCAAGTCCAGACTATAAACTAAGAAGACCATCATCAATATGCCTGAGATAAGAAAGAAGAAAATAAGTAGAAACATGAAGAACCCTAAGTTCATCCTTCCAATAAGAAAAACCAAAAAAGAACAAAATGTATAAGTTTTGAGCTTGGAAGTGACAGTGCATAATTTAGTGCAGAGTTATCAAACAATAGACATCATCTACTTGATGATTCATGGACCACATGATTGCTGAGGGTCATATCATCAAAAATAAGTATCATGATTTGTGTATTATTCACTATTGCTAACTCAGACAACTATAGACAATATAGATGATGGCAAGCAATGTCCTACACTTGAGAAAAGCAAAATTAAGCATATCCCCAAAGGCTTGACAAATGGGCTATTTTCTCTTTATCTAGGACATCATAAATCACATCAAAAACTAGTCTACTCAGTCCTAACAATTATTACAAAATGGCTTTCTAATAAGCTCATTTGTTGGGAGAAGGAAAAGGACTAAGATAACTCATCGAAGAGTAATAAGGTTTTGTGAGAATATGCATTGAGATTCAAGCTGACTTTGAGCTCCCTACAGAATTGAAAATTAGAGGGCCCAATGGAATGGAATTTATTCAAAAAGTGGAGTATAAATGGGTTCCTCCTAGATGCTCTACTTGTAAATGCTTTAGTCATGAACTTGAAAAATGTTCTAAGAGTAAAGTAAAGCAAGTTTCGGTAGCCAAGAAGGTTATTCCTCCTTATAATGTACGACCTTGGGAAAATAAATGATTCTAAATTATGAGAATATCAGTGATGTTCATGTTGCTAGCACCTCTTATACCATCCATAATCAGGAAAACATTCCTCCTAATCAGCAACGGAAACAACCTAAGCCTACTGAGAGAAATATATCAACCCCTATTCTAAATATTAATATATATTTGCTCTCCAAATGCCATTCAGCCTGTTAGAATTCATGATGAGGGAGGAATTGGTTTTGTTGTGGACCTTTCTTCTAAAGCTTCAAATAATAAGAAAAATAGCATCCTAATACTGGTACAAGGGAGTCAAGGGGTAGGAAAACTACCAACCACAAACTGAATGAAAGCTATTTCTTTTTCTTTGCTCCTCACCTCAAATTATTCACTATTTTATTGAAAATAAAAGTGATTCTGGTTCTTATTTTTCATCGGTCTCTCATGTATGGCTACAATTCTTCCTATTTAAAAAAAAAAAAACCTATTTGCGAATACCTCAGAATTATTGCTCCGTTGATTAATTGCCATTGGATAATTCTAGGAGATTTCAATTGTATCAAAACTATGGAGCTAGGAAAGGCATTATGGTAGACCTATTAATTCCTAGGACTGAGATTACAAAACTTCGAAGTTTTCTGAGTGATACTAAGTCGTTTGACATGAAAAGTAGGGGTTCCTTTTACACTTGAGATAACCACCATGTTTTCAGTAAGCTTGACAAGGTCCTCACTAATCAAGCATGGCATGATATATATACGCGTATTCGATACCAAGTTTATAACCCCCGGGATTTCAGATCACAGTCTAGTAGCTAGCAGTGGTTTTCTTTTATCATCCTCATCAGCTTATGCCACCTTTCAAGTTTTTCAATTATTGGTTTGATCATCATATGTTTCTTTCAGCATCCTCATCAGCTTATGCCACCTTTCAAGTTTTTCAATTATTGGTTTGATCATCATATGTTTCTTTCAGTGACACATCAAGGATGGTTTCAAGTTTTTCAATTATTGGTTTGATCATCATATGTTTCTTTCAGTGACACATCAAGGATGGTCCTCGGTGCTCACCTATTACCGGCTCTCCCTTGTTTCAAGTCTTTCAAAAGCTGAAAAATGTCAAGAGTTCCCTAGACTTTTAATCATCAATATTTTGGTGGGATTCACACTAGAGTTCAAGCTGACAAAAAAAATTATTTGATGCTCAATCCTTGCTCCAGCAATCCCCACTGATAACTTCCTAAAGCTTTAGGAAAGTAAAGATCTCCAAAGTCTTGTGACTCTGCTCAAGAATGAAGCTATATTCACTTATCAAAAATCTAGAATCAACTAGATTAAAAACTGAAATTAATTTGAATTCTACTTTCTTTCCTGCATCAGCAAAATAGCGGAGAGCTTGTAACTTTATTCATGCACTTTATACAATTGAAGGTGAGTTTCTTACTTCTCAATCTACTATGGGAACGGAACTCTTACTTTTTAAAAAAAAAATTGCTTGGCTCTACAACTCATATTCACCCCATTGATAAGAATATACTGAAAAGGTTACTTGCATTTTCTAAAGACCAATGCATTGACTTATGTAGATCTGTTACTCCTGTTGACATTAATAATGCAATGTTCCAAATAAATGACCAAAAGAGCCCAAGCCCTGATGGATTTACTACAAAATTTTCCAAAGTGGCTTGGCATATCATTAGTGATGATATTACTGAAGCAATTCTGTATTTCTTTAAGAAGAGTAAAGTACTTAATGCTTTCAATGTTATTTCCATTAAACTAGTCCCTAAAATTAGTTGCCCAAAAATGCATCGGACTTTAGGCCTATAGCTTATTGCGATGTCATCTACAAATGTATCTTAAACATTCTCACTAATAGAATGAAGAAAGTGGTTTAATGTACTATCAGTACAAATTAGGGGGCTTTTATTCAGTGAAGGAATATCGCTCATAATATTTTCCTTGCTCAAGAACTCCTTCATACGTACAAGAGGAAAAATATCAGTCCAAGATGTGTCATGAAGGTGGATTGAAAAAAGCATATGATTCTGTTCATTGGCCTTTATTTAACGAAGTGCTATAAGGACTTGGTTTCCCTTATAAATTCAAAAAATAGGTTATAGTGTGTATTCATTCTATTGCATATACCATCTCCACCAATGGCAGTCTATGATGTCTATCTCCTCTTTTTCAAGGTGTGTAGGCAATAAAAATTGCCTTTATCCCTATCAGAGAAGTTCAGAACAAGACTGTTAAAACCTCGTCTGAAATAGCTAAAAAGGAAAAAACGCTGATATCTCTCAAACCGGAAGGAATTTGGCGAAACGGACAGAAGCAAACCAAACCCATGGATGAAATCTTGATTTGGGTTACATCCTTAGGTTGATTCATTTAGGGACAAAATTCTGCTGTGGAGTATTTGTTGTCGTTTGACCTCTTTCGGCCTTTTTTCTCTTGAGGAAACGTTCGGCCCGTTCTCCTTGGACCTTCAAATCCTTCCAGGTTTTAGACGGTGCCATTCCCATAACTTCGAGATATCCAACGAAAGATTGTTGTGGCAAGTTTCCAAGATGAATTCCTCACTGAACGGATCCCTACAATTCATAGCTTTGTTCCGGAATCGTTTGATGAAATTTTCAACCAACTCTCCGTCTTTTTGCTTCTCATCAAATAATGTTCCGATTAAGACCTTGGTGTCGTCGTCGAAGAAATTCGTGAGAAACATGTCTTCCATGTCATCCCAACTGCTAATACTCCTCGGCTTGAGGCGGCGATACCAATCAAAGGCTGCTGCGCGAAGAGTGCCGACGAATGACCGTACCATTAGAGGTTCATTCCCGGAGATTATTCCCAAGTGAGACTTGAAGTATATTAAATGCTAAGTGGGGGAACCATTTCCATCAAACGGTGTGAAATTGATTAAATTAAACTTTGCCAGATACGGGATTGATTCCCACTCTCTTGGGTATGGGCATGGTATTTTAGACCTTTTTACTTCCTGAGCACTCATCAACGCATTGATTTTGCTCTCCAAATCCCTCATCTTCTTATCCTCACTCGTATCTTTCTTCGGGAGATTTCGGGGAGAAATAACATGGTCTTCCTTAGTATTGTTATCATCCGAGGGACCACCCCCAGTATTGTTGTTGACGGGAGGGGTGTTCATATTGGCGTTCTCATCCACTTCCCGATCACTATCCACTTGGTTGGGATTATTACGACGGCTAGACTCTCCCTGTTGATTCGTCAACGCTGCAATTTGCTGGTCATCCATCTTCCTCATTTGCTGCATAGCCATTTCTATTTTAAATTTAAAATTCTCTTTCTGCTTGGTTAAAGCGTCGTCGAGAATTTTAGCCATCTACTCAGCGCTGATCATAAATGATTCGTAGGATTGTCCTGCGATGGATGCCGTATCATCGGAAGCCATCGCTGAGCAAGTGTCTGAGCAAGCATCCGACGTTTCATCATTTGAAGGCAGTCCTTTCTGCATTCTCTGATAATCCCTTCGTCTACTGGTCCCCGATCAAAATTGAGTTATTCGCTGGGATACCGTAGAAAACTGCTCTGGACTAAAGTGTCGTGTCTACTTTCCTCTACCAGTCATATTGACAGATACTTCTGGAAATTCATCATCTTGAAGAGCAGCTCTCTTCTTGCAGAAACACCTTGGTTTTGATTCAGACGTTCGGGTGGAGATTCTTTCAAATACTGAAACTCTCTCCAGGGCGGCCTTGGAGCAGCAACATTCTGACAACACCATTTTGATAATTTTGGAACACGGACAATGGGAGTCTAGTTCTCGATTACTCCTTCTTCGAGACTTGTTCGTACCTCGGGCCCGATAGTACAACTCATCGGTCGGATGACCGGAGTAACCCATCGTGTGTTGGCACGAGTCCCTAGGTGTAACGTCCTTGTCTGACGAGTACGTTCTCTTCTGGGAACTCAACGCTTTGTTAGCGTCTTCAGGAGTCGCATGTCTGAGGCTATGTTTTCGTGAATGTAGGCTTTCAACAGGCTCCTAGACTTTGACACGTAGTCCAATGCGGTCAGTTATAGGACTTTTCCTATCCTGCGTTCTCCTCCACTGCTTAGGAGGACGACCATGACCTCCAACCTAAAAAACTGCTCGAGATCTGTTCAATGGGCTTAAGCGCTCTTTAACTGGAGCTTTGCCTCGATCATCGTGTGATGGGCCAAGGCGATCTTTGATGGTTATCTTAAAATGGAACAAATCCACACTGTCGCGGATCTCCATAAGAGGTGTGGAACTTGATGGAATCGAAGAAACAGCTACAGGATATCTTCTGTCTTGACTCTGGTACGGGTCAGACTTGAGTGACCTACGGATCAGACTTTAGTGACCCACGGGTTGAAGGGTCGGATCTAAGTGATCCGTAGGCTGGAGGGTCAGATCCGGGTGACCCGCGAGCTGGAGGGTCGGATCTGAATGACCCGCTGACCCGCGAGCCAGAGGGTCGGATTTGAGTGACCCGCGAGCCAGAGGGTCGGATTGGGTGACCCAAGAGCTAGAGGGTCGGATCTGAGTGACCCGCGTTTTTTGATCTTTTTGGCCGCCGTCTTAGACTTTAGCCTCCATACTTAGTGGAGTATTTTTGGCTTCTTTTCCACTTCTTCATTCTCCAATTTCTTGGCCTCTTGCACAAGAATTCTTGCATGTGCAAGCAATATGCGGCGTTTTTGAATCCGCTCTTGAAGAGTCGATCGGGTCCTTTTGACACGGACCCATTCGTTCTTCGCTGGTTTGATGGAGGAGGCGTTGTCCACTCTCTGTTGTGGTGGTTGGTGCCTCCTGGACTTCAGATCCGCCTCATAGCGGATTCCATCAACTGGTTCCAAGGCTTTGGCTAGTTGGCGTGCGAGGCGTTGACATCGCCTCTGACGTGCTCTCTTTGATAGAGTTGACACATCATCAACAGCTGACCCCTTGCTCAAGGGATTCAGATCTGTAGTTTTAGCCTCATCGGATGCCGACGGGGTGTTGTGAGCCACAAGTACAGCGGTGGAGGGAAGATCTTCTTCTTGGGATTCTGAAGCTGAAGTCCAACGGGTCCTCTTGGAGTAGGCCTTCATGCATCTGTGAGGAGAGGCCGATCTGGAGAGGAGGATAAGTATTCCTTGTACTTCTGCTGGTCGAACTCATATTTGACCTTTGTTTCAACCGAGATAAGGATCCGAGGTTACAACACGTCAGCCTTTGCAGAAAGGCTGTCGGCTCTCGCTGTGGTCGCCAGTTTGTTTTCGCTAAAAGTTGCCTTCATCGTTGATTTCATTAAAACTTTAGTCGTTTACAAATGAATTCAAATAACAAAAAAATAGAAATTACAACTCTCTTGAAAATAAACACAAGATCCGTTTATCGACTCTTGCTTGTGTGGGTTCTTCGCCGGTGCTGGGGTTTATCCGTGGACGACCGTGAATCAGATCCGGTTAATAAAAAATTGGGCAAAGCTTCTACCTCACCAAGGGGGTATTTGCTTGAAGCGCTGAAATCGACCAAGCGAAATCAGTAACTCTTCTCGAGATTAAGACAAAGCCTAATCTCAAGGAACATACGTACGGGGCTTCGGATCCTTTGAATGACTCCTCTTTTATGCTGAAGTTCGCTGGGATCTCGTTGGCCTTTGCTGAAATTTCATGCTCTTTGACTCTTCAATCCAGCAGCACCTCGTCCTCTTGATAAAATTCCAGATCTGTAAAATGGAGGCCTTGGGCTCATATTTATAGGCCTCGGGTGCGGCTATTTGGATGAGAATGAGTGATTTGGCATTATCTTTAGTTAACAACAGCCTAACCACGGTTGTTGATTATATCAAGCCGGTTGGGAACCCATGGAATAGATAAATCTTGCGAAAACTGCTTTAAAACCGTCAAAAACGCGTCTGATGGTCAAAACAGCGTTACGGACACTCCTGACTCGCGGGGGGCGCGGGTCAACAGGGTCTGACCCGCGCTTGCGCGGGTTGGACAAATCCGACTCGTGCTTGCGCGGGTCGGACTAATCTGACCCGTGCTTGCGCGGGTTGGACACATCCGAATCCGACCCGTGCTTGTGCGGGTCGGATCAGATCCGACTCGCGCTGGCGCGGGTCAGATCCGTCCGCGCGGCACGGGTCTGTTGCTTTTTCCAAACTCCTTGGTCGATTCGCCGACTTGTTGTATGCAACGTGTTTCTTTTCGGGACTTGTACTTTTCGTCATTTCATATATTTGGTTGACTCGTTGATTTGTACGCTTCATTGCGGGACCGACCATCGAACGCGCGTTGGTTGATGTGCACGCGTTGGTTGACGTGCACGAACTGATCAACGCGTGCGTGTTGACGGACGTACGCGAGCTGATTGACGAGCACGTATTGATCGACACGCACGAGCTGATTGATGCGCGCGTGTTGACCGATGCGCACGAGCTGATTGACGAGCGCGTGTCGACCGACGCACACGAACTGATTGACGCGCGCGTGTTGATCGACGCGCGCGAACTGATTAACGCGCACGTGTTGACCGACGTGCACGAGTTGACAGACGCGCGCGCAGGAGCTGATTGACGAGCGCGTATTGACCGACGTGCGCGAGCTGATTGACGAGCGCGTGTCGACCGACGCGCACGAGCCGATTGACGCACGCGTGTCGACCGACACACGCGAGCTAATTAACGAGCGTGTGTTGACCGACGCGCACGAGTTTGATTGATGCACGTGTTGACAGACGCGCACGAGCTGATTAATGCGCGCATGCTGAACGACACGCGCGAGCTGATTAACGCGCGTGTTGACCGACGCGCGCGAACTGATTGAGTGAACCTTCTTGACTCATCCACTCTTTGCTTTGTGTTGCATGCGGGAACTTATAGGCAGTTTTAGAGGCCTACAAACAGGGGCTTCTTCCAAAAAGAAATCCAAATCCAAGGGAAAAGGGAAATCTTGTTGCGCTACCGCAGCGATTCTCTAGGAAAATGACGAAGGGATCCCCACCTTCCCACTTTTCGATGATGAACATGAAGCTTTTGCTACCAGCGAAGAACTGGCCATTACCACTAGAATGGGAACGAGTATCGGTTCAACTATCTCAAAGTGGTCGATCACTCAGCTAAGTAGGGGGTGGTTACAACCACTACCAAACCTTCTGAAGAAACTCCCCAACGAAAGGAGGCTGCAGCTAAGCAGAAGGATAAAGAGCCCCAGCACTAAGAGGTTCAAAACCCGAAGCAGTCTCGATTCAATCATCGGATTAGGGAAGACAAACCTGGAAGTTCGAACGTTCCATACAGCTTCGATATTATAACCCAACATGCTAACATCCTAGCGAGGATAACTCCATATGAGTTATTGCGTCTATCTAAAGACACTCGGGAAGCTTTGCAAGAAGCTTTGACCGATTCTGATGCGTTCCTCACTCAAATCAAGCTGATCCCTGAAGAACCGGAGTCATCAGCTCAACATTACAACCTCACGGCCAAACAATCTCGTGCATCACTTTCACCAAGGAGGACTGTTCGCGGGAAAAATCGTTGCATTCATTGACGTCATTGTGCTCTTTGGCAATTGTTTATCGATTACACAAAGATCCGGTCTTTTTATAAGATCCGGTTACAACGAGATCAAAAGAAAATAAAAATTACAAGTTTTTCCTTATATGTCGAACGAATCACGAGCTCCTGTTTTACGGTCACTCGCTTTTATGGGTTCTTTGCCTGTACCGGGGTTTATCCATGGACCACCGCGCGATCTAGATCCGGTCGGATCTACACGGTATAGCGGGCGTTATCTCACCAAGGAAATAACGGCCGTGGGGATTATTTCGTCAAGGAAATAATAGCCCAAGTTATCGAAATCGACCAAGCGAAATCGAGACTCTTCTCGGGATCAAAGGCCAAGCTTTGATCCGGAGGGAAACCGTGTAGATCTCAGATCTGATCTCTCGAACTCCTGCCTAATATAACGAGGATGATCGCCAAGAACCAGATCTGAGAATCCGAGTCTTCTAAGTTGCAAATCCGAGGTTGAGTTCTCACTTCAGCAGAGTTTCGGCTCCAAAATTTCCAACCCTTCACAAATGAGCCATGCCCCTCTATTTATAGGCAAAACAGATCGGATCTGGGCCCAAATCTGGGCCCAGATCTGAGCGTGGCTCGGCCGGCCACCTTGGTGGCTCGGCCACCGAGCCACCTTTTGGTGGCTCGGTTTTGGCCGAGTCCTCCAAGTTCGTCGTTGTGTCCGTTTTCTGGTTCTGCGCTTCGTTGTTGATCTGAACTCTGATTTGGAAGTTCGGATCCCGATTTGGCAGTAAATCCGCCTTGGAGTTCGAGTTCGAATCCGTTCTACGGTTGGATGACTCGTTGACTCACCGAACCGTTAGCTTGATTCCGCATGCGAGTGGATGTATTCCATTGTTTGCGTGCGGTTCGTTAGCCTCGTCGCCTCGTTAATCCGCTTCGTCGCGTTTAACTGATTCTCGGTGTTGTGGTTCAACGATCGTGTTTGGATATGTCGCCCAATAGTTCGTTGGTTTGTCGAATCGCTATGTCGAGCTGTGTTAAGGGACCCATAGGCAGTTTTATACGCCTATAAGGACATGCAAGTAAGGAATTCAAAGCATGACAGACCTTTGTATTTCACCGGATACATTGGCTCCATCATTATCAATCGGATCCAAGTCGATTCGGGTTTCGCTGTCAACATTATACCACTCTGATTGATGTACAATCTTGAAATTCCCTCTAGCAAGTTAGCATCCATAGACACTGTTATCTACGGATTTAACACTAGTGGATCTAGGTCATTGGGTAAAATCCGGGTGAAGTGCCAACTCGAAGATTTAAAATCAGAGGTCATGTGCTATGTGATCGATGCAGAGACCTCTTATAACTTACTATTAGGTCAACTGTGGATCCATAGTGATGTTATAGTCCACTCCACCCTCCATTAGTGTCTCAAATATGTAGACGCTAATAGTGAGGTTAAGATGGTGGTCGCGGATAAGCAGCCGTTTAAGGGGTTGGAAAATTATTTTACCTACTCTCTTCTTTATGATATTGAATCTGATACTGAACCATCAGCCCAAGGTATGGATAGCAGAGAAGAAGCTGATACTGAAGTTGGGGTTGATTATGATGGCAGTTTTGTATTAAATAACATTATACCATTTGTAATCAATCTTGACGGTGGAGAATTGACAGACGGTAGTTATAATTGGCAACTCACTGAAACTAAAATAAATAACGATTTAGAGTACTCGCCTTCTCTTAATAAGCTAATGAAGGGGTTATACGATGACCCCAACTTACACATATTGCTCCATTCATCTTACGTGACAAAGAAGAGTATACAAGACTCATTCGGGACAATCTTGATCATTCTTGCTAAGAAAAAGGGTCAAAACGAGATAATTTACGGTAAAGGGGAGATGTCTCCACTACCAGACCATTTTTTGAAGGATAGTAGTGATGATGAAAAGATTGGTCCTCACTTGTCTAAATACAGTTCAAAAGCGCATAATCTCATGGAAAAATGGGGATACAATCTCGCACCTAGGGAAGGACTTTGATTCGGTCGAGGTCCTCGAGTTTCGACTAAGGCTTCTTATGTACCAAAGGGGAACCTGATAATTACTACGCGTACATAAGAGGTCTAGGCTACGTCTCTTTATCCGAAGACGAATGCTGCTAGCAAGTTATTGTCCAGTTAGCGAATAAAGATAGGTACTCGTTTGATTCTTCAATTGGGACTCTGACGTCAGCATTGGAGAGATGTTCAAAGGGTTGATGTTGAACATGACTATAGTCAATCCTACCATAATAGGGGAAGATGATCAACTGCCAACTTGGGAAGACCCATGGATCCACCACCTAAATATCTAATATGGTGACCGGTTTGAACAAAGAGAACCTCCCACTGAGGATAAAGTGGTCCAGGTAAACATGGGCGACGAAGCCAACCCAAAACTAATTTTCATCAGTGATAGCCTTCCACCAGACGAGAAAGAACAATTGGTTGCTCTCATTAGGGAGTATATCGATGGTTTCATTTGGAACTATGAAGATATGCCAGGACTCGATCCGAACATGGTGACTCACTACCTCAACATCAAACCAGATGTCAAACCTGTCAAGCAATAGCAAAGATAGTTTTGTCCACAAATTTTAAAAGTGATCGAGTCTGAAGTTAAAAAGCTAATCGACTCGGGCTTTATCCAGGAAGAGCAATATCCCGATTGGATTTCGAACATCGTTTCGATTCTTAAGAAGAATGGGAAAATCAGGATCTACATCGATTTTAAAGACCTGAACATCGTCTGCCCGAAAGATGATTTTCCTCTCCCTATCACGGATGTCATCATTGACAACACATGTGGATTTGAGAGAATATCCTTCATGGATGGGTTCTTAGGATATAATCAAATCAAGATGTATCCACATGACGAAAAGTATACTGCGTTCAGAATGCCCCTCGGCGTCTTCTGCTACATCGTCATGCCCTTCGACTTGAAGAACGCAGGCGCCACATACCAACTAGTAATGACGAAGATTTTCCAAGAACACTTCCGGAAGACCGTCGAGTGCTACGTTGACGATTTGGTTGTTAAAAACCGTAACAAAGAAGACCGTATAAAGATTTGAGGATAATGTTTGATCTTATATGGAGTCACCAATTGAAGATGAACCCTACCAAGTCATTCCTCGAAATGTCCGGCAACAAATTCCTTAGATTCGTTGTCACCATGAAGTGTATCCATATTGAACCCGACAAAGTGAAGGCAATCCATGTATTACAACCCCCGAGGAACCTCAAAGAACTTAGAGGACTATAAGGGTGACTCGCTTACATCCAGCGATTCATATCAAACCTATTCAGGAAATGCCAACCATTCTCAAAGCTCACAAATAAGGGCATATTTTTTTTTTATCTAGGACGACGCCTATCAAAAGACATTTGAAGATATCAAAACATATCTCTCAAATCCTCTTGTTCTCATAGCAACAAAGTTGGGTAAATCATTCTTGATTTACATCAAAGCGATGAACCACTCGTTAAGTGCTTTACTCACATAAGACGATGACAACGGTCACGAGCATATAATATATTACCTAAGTCAAAGTTTGGTGGGGGCCAAATATCGGCACCCAATGATCGAGAAGGAATGACTCGCTTTGGTGTTCATTCAATGACTTGAAGAGCTTCTAGAGAAAACATGGACTTCCTTTTAGATATGGATAAAGAGCCAAAAAAATCTTCTGCCATTTGAGATGACGTTTGAGGAGATTGAGCTTAGCAGAGAAAGACAAAACTGGATTTCCTTCATGCTGAAAGGATGACCAATAAGAGGAAATAGAATTGTAGAAGGATTCATGGGAGAGCTAACATTTCTCAAACCTAAAAGTAGGATGAGATTGGAAAGCATGGGAAAGGAGCTAAGCTTGGATTCCTGTAAAGTAACTATTTCAATTCCTGAGAAGACAATATAGTCCTAAACCAACTTTCTCTTAATAGGGTAATTAAAACCTCTCACATTCCAAGATCCTATCTTCATGGGGAAATAACAAGAACAACCAACCAAAGAGAAAAGGCAAAGATTATTAGGCCTACTCCACCTCTAATTTTCTAATTCTATTAATACCCTTGATAGGGATAGATTCTTTCATGCCACAGTTCGAAGAAATTTAACAAACTATGATTGTTGATGCCTAAGATCAAACAGTCAATAGTATTCAGAAGAGGATAGGTTTGGTTCAGTGTTGATAAAGGGTCGTTTTCTTCCCTAACTTTATGTCTGGTTCTTGAGTTTGGGTGTCGATCAATCTGCACATATAGAAACTCGTAAGAGGGCGGGGATTAGTTTTCTTATTGTACCTCCAACGATCAAGTTAGTTGATCTATACTTGAGTGGGAAAAGTTAGAACAATGTGTTCTTGTGTGTAGAAAAATACTCCAAGGTTCAATCTGTCTTTTTTCCAAAAGCCTCTCTTAAGTTCTAATGATACCTATATTTTTATTCAAAGCATGAGGGGTTAATTGGTCACGTCAACTGAGTATAGTGAGACGGTGGCGAAGTGCAAGTTGGTAGCTGAGTCAGCTTTTGCTTTATAGGTGTTGGCTGGTGACTGGAGGGTTTGATCACTTCGGCATTAAATAAGAAGTGATCAGTGACGGGACAGTAGCCCATGTGGTCCGATGAGTCATGAAGACTATCAGGGCCAGAGAAATAATGCACCTGCTATGCATTAAATGCGATGTGGACATGTAGTTAGTGAGGGTAGCTTCGTCGAGAAGTAACACCGTTTCAAGGCGGTTTCAAGAGGCATTCTGGACGAGTAGTCGAGTAGACTCCTGGCGAGTCGTCCAGGATGAGAAGACCGACTAACATCACCTTTCGTGTCGGCATGGAAGAATGTTAACTAGACGAATGACTGAGTCGGACTATATGGGATCTGGGCCATCCCTTTGAGTGGGGCAAGACATATAAGGATACATCCATTTGTTTGCTACTACGTCGTATGTCCAAGAGTAGGAATACTATAACAATGACTTATGGAAAGAGTTAATAGATAAAGAATTAGAAGAAAAGGTAGAAAATGACTCTTTTTCATGCCACGGGATAGAGCCTTGCTAGAGAAGGCCAGATGCTTATGGTAGAAAATGTGATAAAGATTCCTCATGATAGCTTTTCATTTGAGCACCCTTTTAGGGGTCTCTCCAAACCTAGAGGTTGTGCAGTAACAAAGGAGATACCCTCAAGAAAGTATTTAGAGCTGCTAGAAATAGCTCGAAATAGAGGAGTTTTAGTAAGAACTTGCTAAGATGGGTCTTCGAGAATGTCTGGGTGAGCTTTGATGAGAGGTTCCCATGTTGCCTTATCAACTTTAATAGGAAAGCATGTCAAGTTGATTTACAGTAGATTAGGAGCTAGGTCAATGGGGCTTGATATGGCAAGTTGGTAGAATCAGAAATGTACTCATGAGAATCCACCATAGACTACTATGGAGGTTCCAATGACTGGCTACTCAACCCTTGGCACCACCATAATTAGTGGTTGAGAACCTACTATGTCATCAACAATATCTTTATTAACCCAAACAGACTCTTAAGGATTATGTCTCCTTTCTCATAAAATCCTCAAAATATTCATTGACTCTACCCTTCTTCTCTGATAGTGATTTTTTGAATCACTGTAATTGCCATTGATCATTCTTGATGCAGCCGTCATTTGGACACAAATAGGTGAAAATGAGAGAGTGTGGGATTTTTGAGATTGTCGTAACATGGAGGAGGGCCTTACAATGCCTGGTATTAGACGTAAGCACAACATTGTAAGAGACCATGATGATTCTTCAATGTCCTAAAGGAGAAGTTCTAAGAAATCGAGTTCCATAAGTGCAAAGGGAGGTTAGATATCTCGACCCAAGTAAGGATCGCCTGATCAGGTGATGACTTCAAGCTTAGGTTCTCTGACCATTTCACATGAAAAGGGCCCCAGAAGGAACATATATCTACAAGATCCAACGCTATAGCATGATATATAGAACTTCCTCATTAGGAAATTCAATGAAAAAAGAGCCAAGTGATGCAGACCATCGTTCAACATCAAGGTGTAGTTCCAGACTATATATAAACCAATTTAGGAATGGATGGGTTTTTATTGGTTATGTTAAAGAAGCAAAAAAGATTAGTACTTCTCCAAATTCTATGGCAGATTCTGGAAGGGGGATGAAAGGGATAACTTTTGAGGGAGGAATTAGGGGAGACAGAGGCAGAAAGGGAGGGGGTGTAGGCTGTGTAGCAGCGGATGGGCAAAAAAGATAAGAGCGGCCTTTGGCCCATCCAAGTTGCACTCTTCGGCCGTTCAAGATTAGGCGCCACATAAAAGATATCCTAAGCTTCTTCCTGTTGATAACTGAGATGACGCCTAGGGAGACATGTCGTTGTCATCTCAGTTGCTAACTCCTGGTCGCCTAACAATCTCGCTTATTCAAAAATAGAATTAACTTTGCTTTTTTTGGATGAAAATACGTCTGTGGCCCACATACATACATAATAACACACCAATAACCATGACTACCGCGCCTTTGATGCGCATGGGAATCGAACCCGATCTCATACAAACTATCCTAGCTACGGTAACCATTTGAGATATATTTTAAGTAGTTTTACTTGAATTTTCACAAATTAAATACAAAAAAAAAAGAAAAGATAAACTAGACGAATAACAATAAATATCAATATTTTAAATAGTAGTAAAAGAAAAATAAAGTACCTATAAAGGTGGCAGCCGAATTTCTGAGTATTGCAAGGTACATGATAAATTATTAAAAGGAGAACATATTATACATTAAAATACTTTAAGCAAATGGTGCTGAGCATTTTACATTTTATATCATAGCTTTTATCTATTTTTTTTAACACGGAAACATGGCAATATTTTACCATTCGCTTCTGAATTTATCAAAATGCTTATGAATGAAATACAGAATAATAAATAATTCGATCTGCTTCTTCTATCTCCCTGAAAAAGGAAACGAAAAAACAAAAAATAATAAAACAGAAGGAAGGGGGGAAAACATGCTCTACACGGGTGTCCAACGGACGAGCAACACTTAATTGTCAATTTAGCACTTTAGATTCAAAACCCTTAATCTTATCCCAATGAGGATGCCAACAACTTAGGCATTACATAATTTGCTCCTTTTCAAAAATTTCTAAGCAAATCACGTAGATGCCAGCTCGCTAATGACCACTTAAAGTTACTTGTTGGAGTCAATAAAAACATCAAGCCCAAAGACCATTAACAAAAAATGACTTGATTGACTTTGAATTCATGTTCCAATTAGGGTGCCTCCCAATGAGCTTTCGGTCCATTAATGCCTAATTCTACCTAATTGACAAGATTGATGTACCTAAAACTCTCCCTAATTTGGTCTTTCATTGCTCTGTGCTTTCTCATCCGAGAGTCCCTCTCATGAGTCTCATCTAATTAACTAATAATGATATGTTGTACTCCGTAATAAAGTTAATTTTTTTAAGAGGACAAGAATATTATTATTTGCTTTATTTAGCAGGAGAAGGTGTCTTGTCAACAACCATGTCTTGAACAGCTGAACATATATATGTGTGTGTAGTATAGCTGAAACATAATGATCGATCCAAGATTATTGAGTACAAGTTAAATATTTGGAAGAACAGAATGCAATAATTCTCAATGTAGTAGATAAAACCTTGAGTAAAATTTTATATTAATTGAGCAAACCAATGCATCTAAATCTTTATGTTGATATTATCATTTCTGTGAGTCACATATCTCCTACATGTAAATCCATCTCGTGGATATATTCACTGAAACCTTTAAACAAAAAGCATAAAAGAGACCCTCACGGAAGAAAGTTTGACCAATATTATAAAAGAAACAATTTAGTTCTTAATGTACCTCTCTTGTCTATTATCTTCTTATTTTATCAAAGCAATCCCATGAAAACGCTTGCTACATATTCTAAGAAACTCCAACCTCTCTCTACCACCCATTATCCTCAAGTTCACATTACCAACTTCGTGTATATCTATTTAATCCATATTTTCCACATGTTTTTTATTTGTTAATCACGGTAATAAACAAAAAGAAATACAACAACGGGATCAAGATCTTATATAAAAAGAAAAAGAAAAAAAAAAGATGATACGTGATCTTCAAAGATTCTGGAATTTGTTCCATCATATGTAACTTAACGATATTTTAAAAACCCTAATCCATTTCTAATGATGATTAACTGATATATAATGAGGAGATCGCTACTTGAAGATCTTTTTTTTTTATTTTTCTTTTTTCCCCCCTTCCTTCTAATAAAGAGGACAATGCTTTCTGTTCCTTTGTCCACCTAATTAACATTTCGTTCGGACCCTTGACACGACACGGAATCAACCAGACGCGGGACCCACAACTCAGGCCCTCCCCCCTTGCCCTCCCTCAATTCCCCGCTACGTGCAAGCGGCCAGGGCGCGCCACCGCGTCACCGGTCAAAGTCAGGTCAGAGGCCAAACCAGAACGAAAATGGCGCTCACTTTCTCGGGTGGTTAGCATGATGCTGTTGACCGAAAAGGCCCCTGAAGAAACCGCAGGATATTCTGAGCCTTTTCATGAGTTGAGAAAGGACCAGAGGAGGCCAGAATTGGCGATACATGGGCTTCTGTCAGTGCATTTGGATCTTGGCCTCATTTCCGGTTTTGGTTTGCTTGTACGAAAAATACATTAAAAGAGAGTTTTGATGTGAGGGAGAACGAATTGCAGAGTTTCCGTAAGACAGGGGTTCTAGTCTCACATGGCCAATGTCTTCTAGCCTATCCAAGCATGGGCAAGGAACGTATGGGTATACACATAGGAGAGTATGCAAATCAAAGACTACTACTTCGAGGAGGGAGGGAGGGGGAAAAAGCACATTAGAGCGTGTTTGGCAAGTAGTCGGAGTGGCTTATTTTAGTCCCTTCAACATGTTTGATCAATGGATTATTTTGTGCTTATAAGCCACCAAAAAATAAGCTCTATGACGTCCTGGCTTATTTTTTGGTTTGACCAAGTGAAATACTAATATATCACTAATTACCATTTCACAAAATTCCAATCCCCTTTTATCTCTCTTTTAACTCCATTGAACATTTTTTTAGTCATTTCAATAATAATAATAGCTCATAAGTCATCCATTTGCCAAACGCTCTACTATCGAATAGATTATAATCCACTAAACTTTATCAAACACCGGAATGTAATCCAAAATTGCAAAACATGCTCCCACTCATCATAAATTTCAAAATTGCGTACAAGATAAAATACCTTCATTGTCTTAATGACGGTAAATGCTAGTTTTCGGCTCCATGTGACGTGTGCAGAAAGAGGAATGCCATAATGCTGAAGTAGCACGATGTGGAGGTGCATATATATATATGAGTTAAAGTAATATAACTTCTGAGGGTATTAGTGTGATTGATATGACCAATCATATCATGAGAGCTTCAAGTCACAAGTTGTTTACAAAATGGCTATTGATTTGTAGCATTTTTTTAATCTCTAAAATTATACAAAAATTAAGAAAAAACAAAATCGTTTTTTTAATTATGCTTTTTGTTAACATAATAAGCCAGTTATTTGAAAATTAAGAAGCTAAACGTTGTTTTTTTAAATACTTTTCCCGAGTTACCCCATGGAAGTCTGATGAGGAAAAAAAAAAGGTGTCCAATATTTGTGCATTTTAAATTAGAGAACAAATGCATGTACCAACATATGTTTGAACTAACATCTAGTATAAACACGAATGGTTTTGGTATTGTATCTAATCTTATAGTGGCTAGCCACTTTATAGAGGAAAATATCATGAATGTAGTATGGTTTGCTAATGTCCCACCGCACACAACCAAAGCAAACTATGCATCACCAAAGTGTGGCATGGTTTACTGATAGACTAATGCTTGTGGCACGCTCGTCAAATATTTACGACATGGTAAGTACCTTTTCTTTTCTTTTATTATTATTTTTTTCAAACTGGAAAATGCATCTGTGAGCTTAAAGGCCTATTTAGATAAAGGAGAATAATTTCCTTATATTATTTATCCACCCATTTCTGGTAGTTTAATTTTCCCTACTCTACAGGGGGGGTTTGAATTTCCGCTGCAATACATCATGTATGCTAAGGGGCTGTTTGGTTGCACACTTTTTGAAAAAACTTTTCTCAAAACATCTGACAATGGCAAATTTGTAATTAAAAGTTTTTCAGAGATTTCTGTAAATTGTGTTTGGTTCAACAAAAAATTTACAGAAATATTTTCTATAAAATATCAAAACCTACCAAATTTTACAAAAAACAATTTCCTCTCAAAATGAGAGGAAATCACCAGAAATCTGACACATACCATATTTAATTAAAAACCTATCAAATCTTGTTATTTTCTATAAAGTTATGACTCATTTTCTTGTTTTGAACCAAACAAGCAAAGTACAAAAAACAAGAAAATTGGTACTTTTTTATTTCTCAAAACTTTTCCTATAATTTTTTAAGAAATACAAGGAAATCATATTTTAAGTGGAAAACATTTCCTATAATTTCTAGAAATTGAACCGAACACCCCCTTACATTCCATTCTCTTCTCTTGCCTATTTTTCCTTAATTTCCCTTGCATTGTGTTTCAGAGTGCACTAGGGGAAGGGAAGGAAATGTAAAATAAGGGGAACAAAGATAAAGAAATGGAGGGCAAATATAATATCTTATTTAGGAGTTTAGTAAAGAGAATGTACGGTAACCTATTTCATCATGTTTAGAAGTTCTAATTAAGGGCAGGTGAAAAAATGGTTTTATAATGAAATCTGAGATGTTAATCCATAGTGATAGAAAGTCTAATATTAGATCTTATAAGTTTATTTTCCCAATCCTCCTCCACACCACAATTTAGAGGTGAACAAGACCACAACGTTTTTATAAAAAATTTACTCCTCCTACCCCCTCTGTTACCTTCCTTTTTTAAAAAATTCCTAAACGGAGTTAAGTGCTATTTTTTTTCTTCCATTACCCTTAGCTCTCTCTCATCCAAACGTACTTCTACTCCCAATGGAATCCAAATGCACAATAAAGTTTTGGGAAAAATGTGTCCAGGCCCCAAAAGTGGGAACTTCGTGTGACTAGCCCCTTGTACTTTGCCCCATGTGGAATAGCCCCAAATACACATAGTATTTGCGACGAGGCCCCGAATTGACTTTTTTTCAGAAAAAGCCAGAGAAAGTTACGATCTTGCCCTCTGATGGGACTGAGCTGGGTTAATGTGCCCCTCACCTTTACAAGTACTCTCCCTCTCTTTCTCTCTCTTCCACCTAGCACCGCCATCAAAAACTCTTCATCTTCCTAATTTCTGTACGGATTTCAACGTTTCTAGGGTTTTCGCCGGAAAAATGTCGTCGTCTACGGAAAAATCCAGTAACGACTACGAGGTCGGGCACCGAGCCGAGTTGGAAGGAAAAGGCGCTTCATCTGCGGGTGGCAGCACGGAGGAAGCTACGGAAGCTACGAAAACCCTAATCGAAATGCAAAAGGAGGCATTACAATGGCGAGACCAGAAAAGGAGGACGACAATGGCTGGTCGTACCAACGAACCCCCCTCAAAAAAACAGTAAGTGTTATGTTATACTGCGAACAGACAATGCAGATTAACCCAATATTGTTAGTTCTAGGCTTTGTCCAATGTTAGTTCTAAATTTATACCAACGTTAGATCTAGTTTAAGTCCAATGTTAGTTCTAATATGAGTCCAATGTTAGTTCTATAATATTACGTGTTAGCTCTATTTTGTTCCCGTTAGTGCTAGGTCTAATATTGTTTCATATGTCTTATTGAACTTACAAATTCGAAAATTTTTTGCAGGGAAAAAATTGCTCTAACAGGCTCAGCAGAAACACTAAGGTTAACGGCCAATATCGGGGCTTATTGGGCATTTATGAAGCGCCTTGCCCCGAAGATCCGTCAGTGGCATAGGGATGCATACTGCGGTTCTATATTTCAACACTACATTTTATTTGGGGCTCCTGCGCCTGATCGGCCCACCCTTGAGCTGCTGCTGAGCTTTTTCGATAGAGATAATAACACCTTTTGTATACCTGATTCAAAAAGTGGGGGTATGAAAAATGTTAGTTTTGATTTGCAATGGGTCCACAACCATACTTATTTCCCAATTTATGGGGAGGACATAAGGAACAATAGGGACTCAAGAAGCAGAATATGGCTGGAATACTTCGCTAAGCTTTTCATTTCTGAAGAGGGTAAGAAGTTAAAAAAATCAGAAACCAGCCAACGTAAACATCTTGAAGGGCTACTTGAACGGCTTGTTGAATCTACCAAAAAGCGGGATATCGAGGATTTTACTCTGCTACAAATTTTGTACCAATGCTCTATGATATGGAGTCCCATAGCAGGGGAAGGTATCCCTAGACCCTTACTCAGGTACCTGGATAGCATTCAGAGGGTCAATTCTGTTGCATGGGCCCCGTTCTTTTATAATGAAATTATCAGGGGCATTGGAGTTGCTTTGGAGGGAAAGAAGAAGCAAAAGGTCGCATATGTCCCAGGTTGCATGACACTATTGTGTGTAAGTTCCATATTTTACTGATCTTGTTTCATTCTAATTCGTACCTATGCATTGTTAGTTCTAACTTATTCTATGTTAGTTCTATTCTGTAGCGTGTTAGTTCTAATCTGCACAGTGTTAGTTCCGTTCTGTAGAGTGTTAGTTCTAATCTGCAGATTAGAACTCACACGCTACAGACAGATTAGAACTAACACGCTGCAGAATAGAACTAACACTCTACAGAATAGAACTAACACTGTGTTAGTTCTATTCTGTAGAGTGTTAGTTCTATTCTGTAGAGTGTTAGTTCTATCTGCACCCATTTAAGTTCTATCATAGGTCATGTTAGTTCTATCATAATTCATGTCGTACCACGTACTAATTTACACCATGTTAGTTCTAGATGCAGCCATATTTTATTCTCTTTAGTCTAGTCTAGTATTAAATGTTAATGGTAAATATATTATTTGTAGAGTGTTAGTTCTAATCTGCTCAGTGTTAGTTCTATTCTGTAGAGTGTTAGTTCTATTCTGTAGAGTATTAGTTCTGTTCTGTTCTGTTCTAATTTACACCATGTTAGTTCTAGATGCAGCCATATTTTATTTTCTTTGGTCTAGTCTAGTATTAAATGTTAATGGTAAATATATTATTTGGTACAGCTTTGGTACTACGAGATGACAGGCATAAAAAAATATGCCCTCTTAGACACCTCCAGACCTCCAATGACAAATTGGGCATTAGGGGAGGAGAGAATCGCATCTATGAGGATGCCGACAATTATTTCAAAGGCTAAGTCAGCGTCAATAACATTTGTCCATAGGCCTATTGCGGAGGTCGCTTCTCCTGGTCATGTTCATCCACTTCCCGCTGAACAGAGGGATGAAGTTCTTCAGCAAAAGCGTCAGGCAAAGAGGAAGGCTTTGCAGGAAGAAACTACTAAGAACTTCTCAATAGGTTACGTAAGTATCCTGTTATGTTAAGTCGTACTCATTTCACACTAACTGCAAAGAATATCCTAATTATGTTTAATCCTACTTAAAATAATAATCTTGTATCAATAACAGATCATGGCAAAGCATATTGACGTTGCTTTTAACGATGAAGAGGAGATCAATGTTCTTCCCATTGAGCAGCAACTCACATTTTGGAGAAATTCTGCTAAATTTCTCAAACGACTTCTTGTTGCTACAAAGCAGACCAAGAGCAAATATTGTAAAGAATTCATGATTGAGATCAACAGGCTTAACAGGATAATTGAAAAATGTGGAAGACATGATGAGGTTATAGACCCGGTGCTCCTTAAGTCAAATATCAAACAGAAAATTGCAAATGAAATTAGGAAGAAGCGACAGGGAGCTCAAGAGGAACAGAAGTCCAAAACAAGCAGTGTATATAAGGAAGAGCCCACCAGTCAAGAACATGTACATAAGATTGTTGAAGAGGATGTAAAGCATCTTGCTGACGATGAGGCAATAGAAGAGGAGCCAGTTACTTCTCCAGGGGAGGGGGTATATAGTAAGGTTGACCAGACTGTAGATACTAAGGTTGATGATAGTGTAAATAAGGAAGAGGAGCATATGCAACATATTGTAGATATGGAAGAGGAGCATATGGAACATATTGTAGATATGGAAGAGGAGCATATGGAGGATAGTGTAAATAAGGAAGAGGAGCATATGGAACATATTGTAGATATGGAAGAGGAGCATATGGTAGATAAGGAAGAGGAGCATATGGAAGATATTGTAGATAAGGAAGAGGAGCGTATGGTAGATAAGGAAGAGGAGCATATGGTAGATAAGGAAGAGGAGCGTATGGTAGATAAGGAAGAGGAGCGTATGGTAGATAAGGAAGAGGAGCATATGGTAGATAAGGAAGAGGAGCATATGGAAAATGAAAATTTTATTGTAGATAACAAAGGTTTTGATGAGGATACTGTTGATGGTGTAGATAAGGAGGAAGATATTGTAGATAAAGGCAAGGAGAATGTAGATAAGTTGGAAGCACAGGAGGAAGAGGATCTTGTGAATATTGAACATGATGTGGACAAACTTGTAGATGTTCTAACGAGCAATGTGGAAGCAAAGCGTAGACCAAAGGCAAAAAGGGTAAGCAGGAGATCTAAATGGAAGAGGACACCATATACTGAAGGCAAAAGAAAGAAAAAGGAAAAAATTAGTATAGATATACTTGAAAGTCCTGAACCAAAAGTAAAACTAGCTGAAAAAGTTACTCATTTTTATCCCGGTATTCAAATCCCCACTTTTGATGCGTTGAGTTTCAAGCCAATGACAGATGAAGAGGAAGCTCTATTGGGAGAGCTGAATAATGAGCTTCCAGACCCTACATTGTTTAACTTACGCATAATAGATAGCACAGGTGCTTTTGTACATAATTTAAAGATACCATCTCCCGTAGCAGAAAGACTCGACAAAGCTGAAATTGATAGCCTAACCAAATTTTGTTCTCAGAAGATTCACAAGTAAGTTTCAGTTGACTATTTATATGCTAATTCTCCACATATTAGTTCTAATTCATGTTAGTTCTAATTTATACCAGGAGATATAATGTTATAGTAACAACCAACAGCACTATTAACAGGGAAGAGTTGTTATATGTGCTTCGTGGTGGCCGCCTTGACGACAAGGTTAACATATACTTCCTTAATAATTCAAATTATATTGTTTAAATTGAATTTTAATGTTTCATAACAATTACAGGTGGAAGAAGCAGTTTTGGACACGATTAGCCAGGAGGCATACGGCAAAGGATATGGAGTGGTATCGGTGTTCTTTCTTGTAAGAACATGCTATTCCTAATTTCACCACGTTAGTTTTGATTGAAATTCATGTTAGATCTTGTGTAATCCATGCTAGTTATACCATGAGTCACGTTAGTTCTAGTTAGCATCAAATTAGACCTACCATAAGTCATGTTAGTTCCGTTCTTTAGAGTGTTAGTTCTATTCTGTAGAGTGTTAGTTCTAATCTGCACAGTGTTAGTTCTATTCTGTAGAGTGTTAGTTCTAATCTGCACAGTGTTAGTTCTATTCTGTAGAGTGTTAGTTCTGTTCTGCACAGTGTTAGTTCTAATCTGCACAGTGTTAGTTCTAGTCTGTACAGTGTTAGTTCTATTCTGTAGAACGTTAGTTCTATTATGTAGCGTGTTAGTTCTATTCTGCACAGTGTTAGTTCTATTCTGTAGCGTGTTAGTTCTAATTAATACGGTGTTAGTTAGCCTTACCGTCCCGGCCAACACCTCCAGCACCATACGACATCTTTCTGCTTTCGCCATCTTCAATCTTGATAGAGGCCGTCCATCGGTGCAGGAGCTCCGAGAGATGCTGGCCTACCGCTTCAATCTTAGGATATGGCCCCATCAAATCAAGGAGGCGACAGGGAACAGCTTCATGGTGCAGTTTCCATCCGATGAAGTTCTTGCCCAAGCTATTGAACTCGGTTTGATAGATATGGACACATTTAAGGGCAGATTCCGCCGTTGGAAAGAGGATCTGAGGCTAACAACGTTGCCTCAACCCTTTCTAGTATGGATTCGCCTATTCAATCTCCCATACCACCTCTGGAATTTTGAATTTCTTCAATCTCTGCTCATTGGTATCGGTGAATGTGTCATGTGCTCCAGGGACGTCATAACACATTCTAACTTCAAAGACTGTAGAGTTCTACTCAAGGTTAGGGATTTATCTGAAATCCCTAAGAGGCTTGGGTTCCGTTACATCTCGCCGGTGGACGGTAACGCCAGGGAAGGATACGCCATCACGCAGGTCCAATGCGGGGGGAATTTGGAGAGGGCTCATGGATCCACACGACTCAACTTAGGGCCCCAGCGTGCGCAGCCCTTTAGGGCCGACCCCGAGTTAATTGAGGTTAGTTGGGGTGGCGTCCACATGACGGTAGAGAGAGACCAATGGCAGCTGTTTCTCCGTAACCAAGGGGTCGGGGGTGCCAATTCTCCAAGGGCTCTCCCTACCGGCAATGTTCCTCTCCCTTTAAACCCCATCGTCTCCCACAGTGGCTCAGCGGAATCCAGTTCTCCTTCCTCAAAGCGCAGTAAGCCAGGACCTTCGAAAAGGAAGGCGAGTGATAGTGAAAAGGGTTTATTAGACCCAAACCCATCCAGCGAGGGCAGCAACAAATGAAGACCTGGAATCATTGCGTGTTTTTTCTTGTTAAATTTTGCTTATCCACCAAACAGTTTGTTACAAATGTTGTGTTACTTCCAATCTGCACCCTTTTAGTTATATATTTTAACATGTTAGATCTATTCTGTAGAGTGTTAGTTCTAATCTGCACAATGTTAGTTTTGTTCTGTAGAGTGTTAGTTCTAATCTGCACAGTATTAGTTCTGTTCTGTAGAGTGTTAGTTCTAATCTGCACAGTATTAGTTCTGTTCTGTAGAGTGTTAGTTCTAATCTGCACAGTGTTAGTTCTAATCTGTAGAGTGTTAGTTCTAATCTGCATGTAGCTTGTGATGGCTTGTTAGTTCTATTTTATTACACGTTATATCTAATTTATACCACGTTATATCTAATTTGTGTTAGTTTTATTTTATACCAAGTTATAAACCTAATTTATACCACGTTATATCTCATTTTATACCAAGTTATTTCTAATTTATACCAAGTTAGTTCTATTTTATATCACGTTATAAACCTAATTTATACCACGTTATATCTAATTTATACCACGTTAGCTCTAATTTATACCAAGATAGTTCTATTTTTTACAACGTTATAAACCTAATTTATACCAAGTTAGTTCTATTTTATACAATGTTAGATCTAATTTATACAAAGTTAGTTCTATTTTATACCAAGTTTGTTCTCATTTTATACCAAGTTAGTTCTAATTTATACCAAGTTATTTCTGTTCTGTAGAGTGTTAGTTCTAATCTGCACAGTGTTAGTTCTATTCTGTAGAGTGTTAGTTCTAATCTGCACAGTGTTAGTTCTATTCTGTAGAGTGTTAGTTCTAATCTGCACAGTGTTAGTTCTATTCTGTAGAGTGTTAGTTCTAATCTGCACAGTGTTAGTTCTATTCTGTAGAGTGTTAGTTCTAATCTGCACAGTGTTAGTTCTATTCTGTAGAGTGTTAGTTCTAATCTGCACAGTGTTAGTTCTATTCTGTAGAGTGTTAGTTCTAATCTGCACAGTGTTAGTTCTATTCTGTAGAGTGTTAGTTCTAATCTGCACAGTGTTAGTTCTGTTCTGTAGAGTGTTAGTTCTAATCTGCACAGTGTTAGTTCTATTCTGTAGAGTGTTAGTTCTAATCTGCACAGTGTTAGTTCTATTCTGTAGAGTGTTAGTTCTAATCTGCACAGTGTTAGTTCTATTCTGTAGAGTGTTAGTTCTATTCTGCACAGTGTTAGTTCAAGTCTGTAGCGTGTGATGGCTTGTTAGTTCTATTTTATTACACGTTATATCTAATTTATACCACGTTATATCTAATTTGTGTTAGTTTTATTTTATACCAAGTTATAAACCTAATTTATACCACGTTATATCTCATTTATACCACGTTAGATCTAATTTACTAATTTATACCAAGTTAGTTCTATTTTATATCACGTTATAAACCTAATTTATACCACGTTATATCTAATTTATACCACGTTAGCTCTAATTTATACCAAGATAGTTCTATTTTTTACAACGTTATAAACCTAATTTATACCAAGTTAGTTCTATTTTATACAATGTTAGATCTAATTTATACAAAGTTAGTTCTATTTTATACCAAGTTTGTTCTCATTTTATACCAAGTTAGTTCTAATTTATACCAAGTTATTTCTGTTCTGTAGAGTGTTAGTTCTAATCTGCACAGTGTTAGTTCTATTCTGTAGAGTGTTAGTTCTAATCTGCACAGTGTTAGTTCTATTCTGTAGAGTGTTAGTTCTAATCTGCACAGTGTTAGTTCTAATCTGTAGAGTGTTAGTTCTATTCTGCACAGTGTTCGTTCTAATCTGTAGCTTGTGATGGCTTGTTAGTTCTATTTTATTACACGTTATATCTAATTTATACCACGTTATATATCTAATTTATGTTAGTTCTATTTTATGCCAAGTTATAAACCTAATTTATACCACGTTATATCTCATTTTATACCAAGTTATTTCTAATTTATACCAAGTTAGTTCTATTTTATACCACGTTATAAACCTAATTTATACCACGTTATAAACCTAATTTATACCACGTTAGATCTAATTTATACCAAGTTAGATCTATTTTTTACTACGTTATAAACCTAATTTATACCACGTTAGATCTAATTTATACCACGTTATATCTAATTTGTGTTAGTTCTATTTTATATCACGTTATAAACCTAATTTATACCACGTTATATCTAATTTATACCACGTTAGCTCTAATTTATACCAAGATAGTTCTATTTTTTACAACGTTATAAACCTAATTTATACCAAGTTAGTTCTATTTTATACAATGTTAGATCTAATTTATACAAAGTTAGTTCTATTTTATACCAAGTTTGTTCTCATTTTATACCAAGTTAGTTCTAATTTATACCAAGTTATTTCTGTTCTGTAGAGTGTTAGTTCTAATCTGCACAGTGTTAGTTCTATTCTGTAGAGTGTTAGTTCTAATCTGCACAGTGTTAGTTCTATTCTGTAGAGTGTTAGTTCTAATCTGCACAGTGTTAGTTCTATTCTGTAGAGTGTTAGTTCTAATCTGCACAGTGTTAGTTCTGTTCTGTAGAGTGTTAGTTCTAATCTGCACAGTGTTAGTTCTATTCTGTAGAGTGTTAGTTCTAATCTGCACAGTGTTAGTTCTATTCTGTAGAGTGTTAGTTCTAATCTGCACAGTGTTAGTTCTATTCTGTAGAGTGTTAGTTCTAATCTGCACAGTGTTAGTTCTATTCTGTAGAGTGTTAGTTCTAATCTGCACAGTGTTAGTTCTATTCTGTAGAGTGTTAGTTCTAATCTGCACAGTGTTAGTTCTATTCTGTAGAGTGTTAGTTCTAATCTGCACAGTGTTAGTTCTATTCTGTAGAGTGTTAGTTCTATTCTGCACAGTGTTAGTTCAAGTCTGTAGCGTGTGATGGCTTGTTAGTTCTATTTTATTACACGTTATATCTAATTTATACCACGTTATATCTAATTTGTGTTAGTTCTATTTTATACCAAGTTATAAACCTAATTTATACCACGTTATATCTCATTTATACCACGTTAGATCTAATTTACTAATTTATACCAAGTTAGTTCTATTTTATATCACGTTATAAACCTAATTTATACCACGTTATATCTAATTTATACCACGTTAGCTCTAATTTATACCAAGATAGTTCTATTTTTTACAACGTTATAAACCTAATTTATACCAAGTTAGTTCTATTTTATACAATGTTAGATCTAATTTATACAAAGTTAGTTCTATTTTATACCAAGTTTGTTCTCATTTTATACCAAGTTAGTTCTAATTTATACCAAGTTATTTCTGTTCTGTAGAGTGTTAGTTCTAATCTGCACAGTGTTAGTTCTGTTCTGTAGAGTGTTAGTTCTAATCTGCACAGTGTTAGTTCTAATCTGTAGAGTGTTAGTTCTATTCTGCACAGTGTTAGTTCTGTTCTGTAGAGTGTTAGTTCTAATCTGCACAGTGTTAGTTCTATTCTGTAGAGTGTTAGTTCTAATCTGCACAGTGTTAGTTCTATTCTGTAGAGTGTTAGTTCTATTCTGCACAGTGTTAGTTCAAGTCTGTAGAGTGTTAGTGCTATCCTGTAGAGTGTTAGTTCTATTCTGTAATCTGTTCCGATCCAAGTCAGTTCTGCTTCTGCACATGTTAGTACTATCTGATACCAAGTTAGTTCTATTCTTTGGCTTGTTACTCCTAGCCCCTCGAGCGCATCGAATAACTGAGATGTTAGTTCTATTCTTTTAAGCGTGTTAGGCCTAATATGATAGTTGTTTTGTTACTTACAACTTTTTATCTAGTGTAAGCTGATGTTAGTTCCCGATTAACAAAGAGTAAACATTCAATCGGAAAAAAACAAAATATTTGTTGCATACTGGGACGAAAACACTTCAACATATCAAACACTTAGTCAGCTATAGATTCATTACATGTTTTACGGTTATGACCTTCCATATGACATCGAGAACATTTTACTGGCCGCGTGTAAACAGTTCTGTTGTTGATACGCCTGGTTTTATTTCTCCCTTTCCTTTTTGTTGTAAGTGGAGGTAGGATCTGTATCTCATCCCTTGGCACGATGCACTTCTCATGGTCAGGGATAGGGTAGAGGATTGGCTCATAGTTTTTTTTAAAGGCTTCAACCGTCATAAACCAGTCACAGAACTGGTAGACATCCCTTTTCATAAACATAATGGATGCGCATGCATGTTTGCAAGGGACACGGGTTACATCCCACCCACGGCAAGTGCATGTTTTATTGTCTAGATCCACTTGACAAGATCTATGGGATTGTACCTCAAATAATCCTGTGTGGGACTGACGAACCTCCAATGGACGGCCATTTTCCATGTTCTCTTTGAGAGCAAGTTCAGCTTTGGGGCAAAGAAATTGATTCCAGCTTTCAGCCATGGTTCGTCGCTCATTCATACGAACCATAATCTGTTTACGTATGTGCTCTACCAGTTGAAGTATCCGTAGTAGCCTAGCCTCATGTATCCATTTGTTGAATGACTCTGCAACATTGGATGTAACGTGACCATATCTGAAACATAATAGGGAATTCGTCAAGCGGCTTATAATAGTCATGTAATGAAATAGCTTATAACTTACCTAACTCCAGGGAAAAACGCATTGGCCCAGTTTTCTGGAGCGTAGTTCATCACAATATTGTAAGCTCTTTCGTCAACCAGTCTAATGTCGTCCATGTAATCGTTCCATTCTGCTCTAGTATATTTGTAACAGGCAGATTGTAATAGATTACCCAAGATCTGAGTATCTTTTGATTTGAATCCCAAATCCTTCAACTTTGTCCTGAAGTTCTCAACTAGATGCAACACACATCGAGAGTGTATAGAATCTGGAAAAAATTCTCTAACTGCTTCTCTGATCCCCTTATCCGCATCTGAAATTATCACTAGCTTGTGTGGAGGGTTGTATGGATCTGGCCTTTCATAGAGAATAGACCACAAACCTACAAAGAGTTGTGGTTACCATACACGAATTAGAGTTAGCAATGAATGAGCTAGAATTATCATAACCTGCAACAGAACTAACATGGCTAGGGATAGAACTAACCTTGTAAGAACCACTTCCAGTTAACATTATTTTCCTGATCACATATACAATACGCCAATGGAAATATCCCCTGATTTCCATCATATGCTACGGCGTTTAGGAGTATGCCTTTGAATCGATCTTTAAGAAAGGTACTATCCAAAAATAAGAGTGGTCTACAGCCATATAAAAAACCATTTATGTAGGCGGCGTAGCATATGAATAACCTTGTAAACCTCCCCTCATTTTGTTCAACATGAATATAGCTACCTGGGTTTGTCTTCTTGACCTCTTCTACATACCTAGAAAATTGAAGATTAAGCGTTAGTACCAACATTGAAAAATTAGTATAATCAACATCACATAAAGGAAATTAGTTTGTCTTTTGTTATATATCATCTTCTATTTACCATCGTAATTGATCGTAGGACTCATGGGCATCACCATATAATTTCTCTTGTACTCTTTCTTTACCCCACCAAATCTTACTATAATCGACCCTAATCCCATACGAGCTTAGAAACTCCTTTTGAACGTCAATAGGCCGTATATCCGGTCGAACCTTTAACGTGGGTTGTAATTGGGTAGTAATGAATCGCCTTGAGGCTCTAGATTGACGAGCATTATTGCCATGCTGCCCACAACTGTGATTGTCCACAAACCTTTTGATTTCAAGTCTATTATCATTTTTCGGTGGAGAGGCAAATAACATCCACGGACAATTTTTTGCTGCCTTAAACCGACAAAACACTCGAATACGCTTCGGTTCATTCTTCCCAAACTCGTATTCGAATTTTTTTGCCATGGAGTAGTATAGCAAGGCCAATCTTAACTCCTTCGCACTTTCAAATCGTTGTCCCTCACCGGTTAAAGCTGTGTGCCACCAAGCAGGAATCCTCTCTGATCTGCTAATCATGTCATCAATCGTCATGACATCATCTCCGGAAGGATTGTCATTGGGATTCTTATCTGGAACACTTGTGGTCAACAACGCCGACGGGCCACAGTCTACACTTTTTGATTTCAAACTGCACAAATAATAGAAGTATCAACAGATAATAGCAAAAGCTAAAAAGCAAAAACGACAATTGCTTGCTGTTAGAATCAATTAGAACTAAAAGAACTAACAATATAACCATTAGAGCTAACAGTGCATTGATTAGAACTGACATAATAGCTATTAGAACAAACAATATAGCCATTAAAGGTTAGTTCTAATTTAACGAAGTTATTTCTATTTTATAACAAGCTATTTCAAAATTATAACATGTTAGTTCTATTCTGTAGAGTGTTAGTTCTAATCTGCACAGTGTTAGTTCTATTCTGTAGAGTGTTAGTTCTAATCTGCACAGTGTTAGTTCTATTCTGTAGAGTGTTAGTTCTAATCTGCACAGTGTTAGTTCTATTCTGTAGAGTGTTAGTTCTAATCTGCACAGTGTTAGTTCTATTCTGTAGAGTGTTAGTTCTAATCTGCACAGTGTTAGTTCTATTCTGTAGAGTGTTAGTTCTAATCTGCACAGTGTTAGTTCTATTCTGTAGAGTGTTAGTTCTAATCTGCACAGTGTTAGTTCTATTCTGTAGAGTGTTAGTTCTAATCTGCACAGTGTTAGTTCTATTCTGTAGCGTGTTAGTTCTAATAATATGCACAGTGTTAGTTCTAATCTGTAGTGTGTTAGTGTCAGTTCTAACTGATGGCTTGTTAGTTCTATTTTATACCTACATTGTCTAATTTATACCACGTTATATCTAATTTATAACAATTAGGACTAACAATATGGGAACTATAGTGGAACCAGCAATAACTCTAGTAGAACTAACAAAATAGCGATTAGAACTGACAAATAAAACATTAGAACTCTAGTATGGAGCATAACAAAGAACTGCTTAATGACAAATAAAACATTAGAACTGAAGTCCAGTTAAACCTAGTATAGAACTAACAAGAAGACGATTAGAACTTAAGTTAATTGATTTTACAGTTAACCTACATGTCTTGTCGGACTTGCTCGTTTTCCTGTTTATTCGAAGAATCATCTCCTTCTTTAAAAGCTTGCACGTGAACCTCTTTCAGTCCAAGATTGTGGCAATGCTCCACCATAGACGTCAGATCACCATCGTTCTCAATGAGAAATTTTAAGCTTCCAACTGTTTGATCTTCGTATGCCAAAATTAATGACTCGTATGGAAGATCTAACCTCTCTGCCGCATCAAACTTGAGATCCAAGATGGTGGTTGAAGAATTAATCTTCAAGAATACCGCTTTATACTGCGAAGAGACAATGCAGATGATGTCCTTTTCAGCCATTTTGATCTGAGGAGGAGGAGTAATGGAGAACTAACTAGTTATTGCTCATGATGGAGAGAGTTATGGAGAGAATTTTGGTCTGAGGAAGAGGAGTAATGGAGAACTAACTAGTTAGATGGAGTAAAAAAAGGGGGAAATTTCCCTCCATTTTCCCCATCATATCGCATTAATGAGAAGTGACTTCCAGGACTCGTCTGGGGAAGAAAGAGAAGGGCAGTTTCGATTTTTTTGTAAAATACAATCTGCTTTTAGTATAAAGCTGACGTGGAGGGGGCTTAAAACATTAAAGCCCATTTTTTGGGGCTATTCCACATGGGGCAAAGTACAGGGGGGCTAGTCACACGAAGTTCCCACTTTTGGGGCCTGGACACATTTTTCCCTAAAGTTTTAGTAGGATTATACAATAAGAAAATTATTTATAAATTAGGTAACCAATACGTCACAGTCATATAATAAAACAAAGTGCTTTTAATTGTGTTGTCCTGTGGATGTGAAATTGTGAAGGTATGCAAATAATCCACGGAGATTTTTGTCACTAGGCTTTCGGGCCTTGGCTACACGAAGGATACTGAGCCCAGCCTCAAACGTATATTATCAAAACGAATAGGTCCATCAGTCTAGAGTCATTAAATCATGTAGCAAGGCCGTAGCCAAACTGCAGACCTATCCTAATTGTTGCCAGAGCCTTATCTATTTGAAAGCCCTCCGAGGCCCTAGCAAAACAAAAAGAAAATAAATTTTCAATCACTAAATGGTCCAACATATTAATTTTTGTCAGCAGCTATCTTCGTACTGAAGAAGAATGAGAGCAATGCATTACTCTAGTAACAAATAATCATGAAATGCTTCTTTCAAAAAGGTTCAAGTCAACTCAAATCTTTATTATCTACATAAATGGGAGACCCTTCAAATGTCCAGTCCTAGCATAAACAAAATTTTACAGGGCTCGATTGCGAAAGCCTTGTAACAAAATTTAGGTCCCCGAGAAAATTGTAAATAAGGAAGTAATAAATGTTCTACGGGTTAGGCTAGGCCGTAGGATAACACAACACAGACACCCAGCTCTGCACATGTACGTTTTCTCAACTTATGATGCCTACTACAACAGGATTAGGCTTAGAAGCTGTTTGGTTGTATGTTTTTACCCGTGTAAAAGGATGTAAAGTCTAAAAAAATGGGTCCCAATGTCAGTTTTCATCACTTTTAATTGTTTGTTTGTAGTTGTGAAAATAGTGTAAAGTGATTTCATATGCTGATGTGACGTTGTGAAAATAGTGTAAAGTGATTTCATATGCTGATGTGACTTGTAAAGTGATTTCATAAAAAAAAGACATGATTTTAGGAGAAAAAAGTGATTTCATATGCTGATGTGACTTGTAAAGTGATTTCATAAAAAAAAGACATGATTTTAGGAGAAAACTGACATTGAAGTCAAAAAACATAATAAAAAATAATTCTAACCAATATGATCATTTGAGTAGGGACCATTTTTTACACTTTCCAAACAAACAATTAAAATTACATTTGCAAACCAAACAAACAATTTATGATTCCAATGGAATAAAAAACAAACAAAGAAAAGTATAAAAGTGATATTGATGAGGTGGACAACAACTTTCCAAGTTATGTCATAAATACACAGCTTCACCAACAACCACCAAACAGCCCCTTAACAACGTGGGCTTTTGGGGCCCATCGCATCCCAGATAAAGCTGGACCCAATGTTTAGTGGGCGTCGGCTTTGTAAATCAGGGCCAAGAAGCGCCCGAATTTAGAGCAGGGCGTCCATAAATGATCCAAGTGTCCTTGTTTACTTTACAGCTGGTTTAATTATCCCATGAACATTCAGAACAGGGTAGCGTACAATTTTCCAACATCCACAGTAGCTATTATATACTATGCATATTCAGTATTGCATTTTTGCACAAAATTCCCACATAACCAGCTCCTCATATGTAACGTTTAACACGCTCAAAATGAATCGCACGCATCAAATTAAGCAAAGAAAAAAAAGAAGCCATAGTT
>NC_033801.1:31919380-31935103 GCF_001876935.1 Asparagus officinalis
CGAAGTTAAAAGTTCTAGAACTTGCTGCAAAGAAAAAAAGAAAAAGAAAAGAACTACATCAGATCTCTAGTACCTTACAGATTTCTCTCTGAACTAAGAGCAATGCTTCTTCTCTTATATATGGTACATGCAAAATTCTTCACCCCCCACCCCACAAAAAAAAAAGCCCCCAACCACCGGCAGTCTTAATCCATTGCTTCAGCCTCTAGAGATTGAACGCCTCACGTTCCTTGAAGGTGTCATGTTCCTCGAAGGCGTCGACTTCGGCTCATCTGGACTCCCTGAAGTATCCGAACTGCTACTATCGCCGCCACCACCATGTGCTTTAGTCGACAAAAATTTCCCAAGAATTCTTCCTGGCATCATAATCCCTCTCACCCTTCCACTTCCTTTACCATCTCCCCCATTTTTGTGCGCATCATTACTGCCACTGCTCTCGCTAACCCTAGCTCCTCCACCCATCAGTTTCATCTTGAGCTCCCATAAGACCCACCGCTGCCAGTTTCATGCACATTGAGAGATGCACGTGCCTGCTCATAGAAGAGGACCTGAACGACCATGCGCAGAGGAAGCCGCTCGTTCTGCACTACATGGGCGCAGGCGTCTGCAGAGAGCTTCCTGCAGTCCATGAGACTGCAGATCTTCTTTTTCTCGCTCTTGCTCAGGCTTGGGTGCTCCTGAAATTAAGTACATGTATTTTACAGTCAAAACAACTGAAAACTAGGGTTTTCCATAGTTCATGATAATGTGATGTGTAGCAAGTCACAAGAGATCATGTATCTGTATTTAGATATGAAAATGTATTCATAGTAAGCTTCACACACCAAGTATTCATCTAAAAGAAATCTTGAAAGGATTGTAAGAATGTACCTTCAGATACATGTCGATAGCACGGTAAAGCCCATCATGCACAGGCCTCAAGTCTCCAGGCACCATTTCAGTAAGATCAAGAAACTTAGAAAGTGGCAAATTTTGGTCTTTTGAAATCTCAGTAAGATATCCATCAACAAGTTTAGCCACATTCACCTTCGAACAGTTTGAAACCAAAACCGGATTTATGACCTCCTCAACTTCTGCAACCTTTGAGCTTTTTTCTGCAAGATATTTCTCCTGCATCACAAACTCCTCCAGTATGCTCAAAATTGTATCAATGTCATACACAGTTATTTCACCCGGAGCAGCCGGCAACAAGAGATCAGATACTGATGCTTCTTCCAATTGCAACCCTATTCTCTTGATCAGCTCTCTCTTACAAAATTCACTGCAATTAAAAAAGCTCGCAGCTTTTAACAGCCTCAACAAAAAACTGCATGAAACCGACCCTTTTCCTTCTGGCAGCAACCTGATCACAGTCTCTAACAAGGATTGGCTTTTCGCATTATCACCTCTTTCAATTGCACTACCCTTGGAAAAGCCCGGGAGCTTTCTGTATGTGTAAGCCTTAAGAGCCTCTCCCATCACTTTATTAGTCACTCTTCCCTTAGCCCGTATAGCCACTATAACTCGTTTATACAAGTCTAGTTCAAGCTCACACAAATCTTCGACCCACCAATCTTTAGGCACTGACTGCTGCTTTCTGACTCCATTCCAACTTGCGTCAAGCCCATTTTCAGATGGGAGCTTCTTTCGATTGTAAGTGTAAGACCAATCGACCTTTGAAGCATCAATAGAAGCCCTACAGGCTATGGATTCGATGCAGTGGCTGGCCAATTTCAGGTCCTCAGACCAAGGTAGTAAAAATTTTGTAGTTTGGAGGACGATAATAGAGTCTTTCCAGCTACGAAAGATGCTGGTGCTAAGAAAAATTTCGACCTTATATATGAGATTCCCTTTCTCAACGGTTTCATGCATCTCGAGGTACTCCGCAGCACAGCGAGCTGCAATCACATTGTAGGCATTGAGGGTGACAGTCATGCCGTAACAAAATTTTGCACAAATTTCAAAGGCAGCAGCACCACCAGGTATATCATCAATCTGTATCTCGTCATTTTCACTACTGTTACTGGTTGCTAACTGTTGCAAGCGAGCACTCTTGGACAGAAGGGGAAACTGCAGTGATATAATTTTGTTCAGCATATGATGTGTTGTTATTGTTTGTTAAATTTTATTGAAAAAGCAACACTGGGAACAGATGAGGTGATTTGATTACAAAAGTTTACACAACACGATACTCTTTATGCTCTATGATGGAACAATATAGTGATTTTGACGCAAAGAACTGCACCTTATGTAGATAAAACTTCACATCTCCAACATTCACAATGACGTCAGTTGCCAACTCAGTTGTCACAAATCTGCGAAGATCAATACTACTTAGGCATGTAGCAACACATAAAGAAAAAGTAATGAACTCAAAAACATGAGTAATTGTTTACACGAAGTAGAAGCAATGCCTTACGATTCCGGCTAAGAGGTGAAAGAGCCTTTTTATCAGTGATAAGAAACCTATTTTTTTTAACTATTAAGCATAGAACCCAAAATGGAAAGAATAAATGTCGAGTGACTAATGGTTGAAAGCAGGAGTAAATTTCAACAAAGTATCATTGAACTTTTTCATAGTTTTCTCAGAAATTAACTCCGAATTGCTAATAAATTATCATGTACTTTGTGTATTTCAATTAACTAACACAAATGACTACAGAGGACTAATTACAAAAAGTGCTAAAACAAAGTTTGATCATTCAGCATAAGGATGGCATAGGCCGATAACCTTATCCAGCCTACTAATTTGATTTATACGCCTTTTTGGTGCAAAACTAAAGAGAGAGTATATTTAAAAAAATACTAAGTAGATACTCGAACTGATACCAGATAATGCAACATTAAAATAAGCCATTGACATGCACTTAAGCATGTTAAGCGAAGACTTCTCAGGAGGTCACCCAGCCTAGACCTACGAGGTTATATAATTCTCTTACGCATAACATTTCTATAACAAAATGAAAGCATTAATCTAGAATACTTTTGACAGTTTCATTTATTTTCTATAGATCTTTATGAAAAGACTAATCTAGACAAATACCAACAATAAACACACAAAAAACAGGCCTAAACAAATAAGCATTCCAAATCGAATATATACTATGAAACAATATGCAAAATTGGTACTACCAAAAGCAACAAAATCCATGAAAAATCTCACCTTATGCCGTTGCCGTCATCCTGAAAAGAATCAGGCTTTGACCCAAGCTTCATAAACTTCATTGTGGCAGAAACTGAATCACTCAAGAGTCTAATTAGTATGAGCTCAAGGCTAACCTTTACTTATAACCACCTAACCAACAACTCAACCAAGTGGTTATTCTAAAATATTAGTGGAAGGATTTCCAGTATCAAAGGAGAAGTCCAAGTACTTCAACAGAGCAAGCTGGCTAATACAAAAAGATGATACAAGCAACAAAAGGGCCTAAACGTGAGCACATGACAAAGCCTCCAACTTCTCTAAATGCAAAGGAGACAGAGGAACAGGCTCTATCTTTAGTAGCAAATAATTCAAGCGCGAGCAGAGATACCCACAAACACTAAACTGACATTAAATTAATTACTCCTCTCTCTCTCTCTCTCTATATATATATATATATTCTTTTTTGCTTGGTTGCAAAGATATCTTAAGATCTGGTGCTTAATGCTTTCAAGTCCCGAACTCCAACATCCACATTCCTCCCATTTAACTCCCAAAAGCAAGAACCCTCCTGCAAAAAGAAAACAGCACCTCGGAGTAAGGAGATGACGATCACTGAAACTGCAGACAGGTAGCATCTTTTTTTGTAAAGAAAATAAGGGGGGAAGAGAGCTTGGAGAGACAAAATCAACTGCTGAGCCTGTTGGAATCTTATCAAGTTGATAAAACCCACATCAGAAATTGCATTTAATAAACTGAATGCAGAGCCAAGAATGTGTTGAGTTGGATGCACTTGGCTTTGGGAGAGAGAACAAAAAAAAAAAAACTCATCATCCAAGGCATATGTTGCAAGCAGATAATAATAGTATATAAAAAAAAAATAACTGCATGAGATGAACAGAGGCAAATAAAATATTGGTCAAGTAAATTTAATGAGCAAATACGAATTCTATCCAGATAAAAAAAAAAACACCACAAAAAAAGAGTAGTAAATCACTTACTGCCCATAAAAGTCTCTCACATGAGATAGTAAAAATCAAAACTTTTTCCAAATAAAACCCTCAAGAGAACAAAAACGAAGAAGGAAAATCTCAGATTAAGATAGTCATAATATTGAGCTCAAGAGAAGCATCAAGTGGAAGAAACAAACCACCACAAGAATGTTGCATAAAAACATCCACCACAGCCAAAGAAGGGAAAGTTGGCAAATCTCACAAAAGCATCAAAAGCAAAAGCCAACAACAACAACAACCCAACATAAAAGGGGAAAGACCCATCAAATAGAAACAGACAAAACAAGACACCAAAGAGAAAAAGAGAAGCTTAGAAGATGAAAAAGAGAGACTAAAGCCAAAACAAAAGCAACCCACATCAACAAAAGTCATAACAACCTTTTGCAGGTGTACTCTCTTAAGAACTCAGAATCACACTCCCATATCAGCAGCAACACCAACAGCAGCAACAACAGCAGCAGAGGAGGAAAAAAGAAAGAACAATTTCTGAACTCCTTTCAACTTTTATTATTCTCCTCTCCTACACGCTCTCAATGAACAAACACCATCAAGAACCCGCCTTTTCCTTTATCCTTTCTCTCCTTTTTATTGTTGCTAGTAATAATTATTTTTCCTTGATTTATGTTAAGACTGTAATACCCATTAAATTTTCTGAGAAATGCTATGAATGCCCCTGAAGGTACAAGAAAAAGCCTTGGTTCACTCATTCATTTTCATAGGATACCAGACCAGAGCGCTTGATTGCAAGGGAATTATGATACAAGATTTTGTGGAGTACATATTTGTTTATTTGATTTTGAGAGGTTCAATTCAACTGGAGTAGGCAGTCAATAAAGAATGTCAACTGCTCTTCTTTTCTTACACTGTTGAGAGTTCCAACACTATGCCATTATTCTAAGGCTGCCATTGTCATAATTTTCACCCCCTCACTTTTACAATATCTTTAAGAATGCTGCTATGAGAACCCAAAATATGGGACCAAGGGAGGGGACAGGTGAGGTGTCCCCTCCCTATTGCATAATGAGTTGGCCATGCCAACTCATTATGCAATAGGGAGGAGACACCTCACCTGTCCCCTCACTTGGTCCCATATTTTGGGTCCTTAAATCATTTTTCTATCTTTAATATGTTTTTGCACACTCTTTAATTCTTTCTTTTTCTAGTTGGTTTATATTTACCTGATGTGTATTAGTGTTAATGATGAAATTTAGACACAAATTGTTGCCATCTGTGTTGTTAATCGACACCTGTTGGATTTTAACTTTGAGGCTTGTAATTGATCACGAGCTACTCTCTTGTGGCTTGCACTGAATTTAGGAAATAGAGAAAATTCTAGCATTTCACTTGTGCATATAACGCTAGCTAATTTCCCTATCACTGTAACGTACACAAATTTTGGAGTTTTAATGATTGTGACTTATCTAACGTAAATTTAATCTTAAAAAGAGCTTTATTCCTATCCAAGTAGTACATTATATATTTTTCAAGAATTGCACCAAGAATCCTAGAAACTATTGGGAAATTACTTAGATTCTCCTATTACCTTTGAGAGAAAACGAGATAAATACGTAAAAAGTGGGACATGCAAGATTTATGTGGTTCGGCACAAACTTACCTACGTCCACGGACTGCTGCAGATCTTTCACTATGAAGATAAATTTTACAATATTCTCACAAATTTCTCACAACCCAATCCCTACTCTGAAAATTGTTCACAATTTTCTCTCACAAGGACTTTTCTCTAAGCCTCTTTTTTTTCTCTCTTGTTCTTCTATAAGAGGAGTTGTTTCTGGGATGAGTTTTTCCTTAAGAGTTTGGGGCCTATTTATAGTGTTTTGAACACTATGCACCAATAATTTATTACTGGTGGGGCTCGTGGTGGGGCCCGTCTGTGGTGGGGCCCGTGCTCTTTTTTCCATTTTCAATCCTTGCGGCTTCCTTTCGGTGACAGGCATTTGACAAAAGAGAGTGTGTGGTGGCTTTTTCTTTATTTGTCAAAATAAGCAGCACCCCCCTTCTTCTTTTCTTTGGCTGTTTGCTTCTGTCAAAAAAAAAAAAACCTCTCTCCTTCTTTGACTAACAATCTCCCACTTGAAGACTGATTTCAATCTGTCTTCACATCTCGATCTCTGCTGCAGTTCTTCTCCGATCTTGATACTATTGCAGGCCGACTGAAGCTGAACACAACTTTAGTTTGTTAGTAGTCACCGTCTTTGTCAGCATGTCTGCCGGATTTTGAGCTCCACTGATCTTTTTAAGTTTTAAAATTCCATCTTCCAGAAGTGACCAGATAAAATGATATCGCATAAGTATGTGTTTTGTTCTGGAATGAAAAGACAGATTCTTCGCTAGATGAATAGCACTTTGACTGTCGCAAATATAAGACATTGTCTTCTTGTTTCTTGCCTAACTCATCTAAGAAACTTTGAAGACAAACCATTTTCTTGCTGGCTTCTGTAACAGCGACATATTCTGCTTCAATTATGGAGAGAGCAACTATCTTCTGCAGTTGAGAAACCCAACTCACTGCAGTACCTCCTAGAGTATAGACATACCCTGTAGTGCTCTTTCTAATATCAATATTTCCTGCTAAATCAGCATCTACATAACTTGTTAATATTGTATCTCCACCTTTGAAACAAAGTGTTTTACCTGTGGTACCCCGTAGATATCTGAGGATCCATTTGACTGCTTCCCGGTGTACCTTGCCCGGATCATTCATGTACCTGTTAACAGCTCCCACTGCTTGAGCAATATCTGATCTTGTACAAACTATGGTATACATCAGACTTCCAATACCTGAGGCGTATGGGACCTTCGCCATCAGGGCCAGCCCTGAGCTTTGGGTTACCTTAGCCCAATCTAATTTTGGTTGCCCTTTATATTAAAATTTGGTACGAACAATACCGATAAAAATGAATACATATAATACAATTTATCGTTCTATATTAGGCTCAAACTGATAATATTCTCATGCAAAATCAATATTCATATAAGAAGAAATTACATTTGTGCTACAATTTATATTCAAAGAAAAATACTTCTCCTTGAATTCCTCAATGACCTCATCTATACTTTCACTAATATTGGCAGTGGCACTAGCTTCTTCAACTTGACTCGAAAGAAGAGAATGTTGTGTTTTTGCTTTAAATAGCTTAGAAATTGAGCCATGTAGTGATTTTGCCATTTCATCTTGACGTCGCTTGACTCTTCTATTATGAGCTCCAGAGTATTGTTTTCTAATCCTTACTCGGTTTTTGTCATCTCCCGTCATGGTGTGATGTAGTCTGTAAAATTCCTACATATTATAGCACATTAATACCAGATTACAAGGGAACTAGATAGAAAAGCTTTTCCTGAATTAAAACGTAGGTTAGAATTAAAACTTGTATTCAGGGTGCACGGAAATTGGAAGGCAAAAATGAATATCATGGTACTTGCCGACCAGAAACGACAACAACTTTAGGCCTATATTAATATCATCATAGTTCTTTCATATATGAATATATTATGAGCTGTCACTCTTTAGTTTATGCCACTTCTTCATATATTGTCTAGATAATATTTTCGGAGCTCAAAGTTTGTTACAGTATTCTATGTTAACATTTCTGTATATGAAAATCACAATCAACTAAACTTAGCAATATCATTATTACAAACTCTAATTTCATTCAAAAACATCATAACCCCTAATTCAATTATTCAGAATTAGAAATCTTAATTTCATTGCAAAACATCAAAACCCCAAATTTCTATCCAAAATAAACCCTAAAATTATTTAGTTAAAAAAATTACCTGATTGGGTCGGAGGAGTCAGCGGGGTGAAGCCTAAAGGATGGGTCCGATGAGAGCAGAGTAAGGTCTAAGGCCGTCGGAGGCTCAGGAAGGAGGAGAGGAGCGGTTCTCTCTCTTTCTTTTTTTTTTCTTTTTTGTGAGCGGAATAGAGACGGACCAGAAGGAGGAGAGGACGCTGAGGAATTTGGGTCGGGTTTTGGGTAGGGTTTTGAGTATTTATTAGAGTTGTTTACAAATAGAACCCATAAGAATTTTTGCATAAAGGTCCTCTTATAAAGTCCACTTTAAAAATCAAAGATAATTATAGTTTGGGGGTGAAGGAGGGCGAGGAATGGGTTGCCCCCCGATCCTGGGTTGCCCCAGCCCCAGGGCTTGGTGGGCTTACCCCAGGGCCGGCCCTGGCTCTTCCTCTGTCTTCGGTGACTGTTCTTTGGAAAGTATGAAATGAACACCTAAAGGTGTACTCACTGGTTTAACATCTTGCATGTTGAACCTGGAGAGTACTTTGTTGATGTACTCAACCTGTGATAACATCAAAGTCCTAGACTTCGTGTCTCTCTTGATCCTCATTCTAAGAATCTGCTTTGCAGCGTCAAGATCTTTCATTGCGAACTGCTTTGATAATTCTCTTGATCCTCATTCTAAGAATCTGCTTTGCAGCGTCAAGATCTTTCATTGCGAACTGCTTTGATAATTTTTGCTTCAAATTTGTAATCAATCTGCTTTGCAGCGTCAAGATCTTTCATTGCGAACTGCTTTGATAATTTTTGCTTCAAATTTGTAATCTCTTGCAGATCTGAACCTGCAACGAGCATGTCATCAACGTATAACAACAAAACAATGAAGCTATTGTCAAACCTCTTGATATAGCAACAATGATCTGCTTGGCTTCTAGTAAAATCGTTTTTGCCTATAAAGCTGTCAAACTTCTTATACCACTGCCGGGGAGCTTGTTTTAATCCATACAAGCTCTTTTTCAACCGACATACTAGATTTTCATTGCCTGCCTTTATGAAGCCTTCTGGTTGCTTCATATAAATCTCCTCCTCCAAATCACCATGAAGGAAAGCTGTTTTTACATCTAACTGCTCAAGATGTAAATTCTCAACAACTATAATTTTCAACACCAGTCTGATTGTAGTCAGTTTTACGACTGGGGAGAAATTTTTATTGTAGTTAATACTTTCTTTTTGCTGAAAGCCTTTGACAACCAATCTTGCTTTGTAGCGCTTGTTCCCATCATGCTCTTCTTTGATCCTGTAAATCCATTTGTTATGAAGAGCTTTCTTACCTTGAGGTAATTCAGCTAAGTCTCACGTCTGATTTGATATGAGGGAGTCCATCTCATCTTGCATATCAGACTCCCACTTGACTGAATCATCCACCTGTATTACTTCGTCATAACACTCTGGTTCACCACTGTCAGTCAGCAACAGGTAGTGCAAAGAAGGCGAGTAACGCTGGGTTGGCTTAGGAATTCTGGAGGAGCATCTCACTTTTGGCGTGCTTGGTTCCTCTTGAACTGCTTCAGGACTAGTCTGAGCATCATTTTCAGAAATCTCCTCAAATTCAGCAAATTCCTTTGTTTTAGCTTTTGTACTGGAGCTACTTGATTCTACAGTTGATCTGTCTTTGTACATCACATTCTTATTGAATATGGCATCTCTGCTTCTGATGATCTTCCGGATTTCATAGTCCTAAAATCGATAACCAAACTCATCACCACCATAACCAACAAAAACACATTTGTTAGATTTGGCATCAAGTTTACTTCTTTCAGCAGAATCTATGTGTACATAAGAGATACAACCAAAAATTCTTAAATGTCTATGTGTACATAAGAGATACAACCAAAAATTCTTAAATGCGAAAGGTTTACCTCTTTTCTGCTCCAAACTTCTTCCGGTATTCCACCATCCAAGGGAACTGAGGGCCCGCGGTTGATTAGGTAGGTTGTTGTATTGATATCTTTAGCCTATAGGAACTTGGGCAAGCCGATATGTATCCTCATGCTTCTGGTACGTTTATTCAAAGTTCTATTCATGCGCTCTGCTATGCCATTCTGCTGCGGTGTCATGGGAACAATTTTCTCCATCTTGATCCCGTTGTTTGTGCAAAATTCTTTGAATCTATTATCTTTGTACTCTCCTCCATTGTCTAACCTCAACCGCTTTATCTTCAAATCAATTTTAGTTTCTACCATGGCCTTCCATTTTCTGAAGGTATCAAAGACTTCTGATTTCTTATTCAGAAAATAGACCTACACCTTCCTTGTAGAATCATCAATGAAAGTGACATAATACAGTGAGCCTGCAAGGGATGGAACTGGAGATAGCCCTCATACGTCGATATGAATCAATTCTAACTTTTATGTGTTGAGTGTCTTGTCAATCTTTGCAAAACTGACTTTCTTCTGTTTGCCAAAGATGCAATCCTCGCATAGGCCGACATCTATATTCTTCATATCTGACAGCTTCCCTTTTGACATAAGTGTCTTCATCCCTTTCTCGCTCATATGGTCAAGCCTTTAGTGCCATAGGTTTAATTTTTCATCTGCATCTGTTACTGCAATAATATTCTCTAGGTTAGAGGTTACATAGAGAGTACCACTTTTCTTTCCTCGAGCAATGACGAGTGCTCCTTTGGTAATCTTCCATTCATGACCTGAGAAGGTTGTACAATAACCCTCTTCATCAAGTTGTCCTACGGAGATCAAATTCCTTTTAAGGCCAGGAATATGTCTCACTCCTTGCAGCTTCCATGTGGTTTGATTTGGCAATTTTAATCGGATGTCTCCCTTGCCAACAATCTTCAAGATTTCATCATCTGCTAGATGTACCTTTCTGAAATCACCGTTGACGTAGTTCTCCATGATTTCTTGGCATTAGGTGGAATGGAAGGATGCCCCTGAATCAAGAATTCATGATTCAATCGGACTGTTGACGCTTAGAATCATAGCATCACCTCCTTTCTCGATCACGTTGGCAGACTCCTGTGCATCGGTATTTTTCTTTGGTGCCCGACACTCCCTCTTGAAATGACCCTTCTTGCCGCAATTGTAGCACTTGAAATCTTTCTTTTCCGATCTAGATTTGCTTGTTCTAGATTTTGATCTGCCGTGATTTGAACTTTTTTCTGAAGTTCTTCCTCTAGACTCCGTGTGTAAAGCTAAGGAGGTTGAAGCTTCACCTGATTCTCTCCGCCGAATTTCTTCACTAAGAACCAGATCACGAACGTCATCGAACTTTAACTTGTTGCTTCCCGATGAGCTACTCACAGCCATGACTGTAGCATTCCAGCTTTCTGATAGAGAAGAAAGAAGTATCAATGCTCATACTTCTTCATGAAATTCAATCCCAACTGAACTCAACTGGGTTGTGACTATGTTGAGTTCATTGAGGTGTTGAGCTACTGATGCGCCTTCTGTCATCCGTAAATTGAACAGTCACCTTATCAAGTGAACTTTGTTTGAGGCAAAAGGCTTCTCATACATGTTGCAGAGAGCCGTCATAAGACCTGTCGTGATCTTTTTCTTTGCTATGTTGAAAGCAACGTTGCAGGATAACGTCAATCGGATAACTCCAAGGGCTTGTCTGTTGAGAAGAGCCCACTCTTCATCCTTCATATCATCTAGCTTACTTCCTGAGAGAGGTTGATACAGCTTCTTCTGGTACAGATAATCTACGATCTGCATCTTCCAAAAGCCGAAGTCCGCACCATTGAACTTCTCAATTTTCACCTTTCCTTCGTCTGTAGCCATCGCTCCCACTCGAATCTGACTTCCTCTGGATCGTTTCTGACAATTTTGCGAACTATCGTGTATTAAGACACCTTTGCCGACAAGTTGATATCGCCGGCAAAATTTTACTATTCACGAATTTTATTATTCATGTGAATTTTGCGAACTATCGTGTATTAAGACATCTTTGACAGACGTTACAACCAGAGCTCTGATATCAGTTATTGGAAAATTACTTAGATTCCCCTATTACCAGATTTAAGAGAAAGCGAGATAAATGCGTAAAAAGGGGGACACGTAAGATTTACATGATTCGACACAAACTTGCCTACGTCCACGGGCTGCTGCAAATCTTTTATTATGAAGAGAAATTTTACAACACTCTCACAAATTTCTCATAACCCAACAGAGACATGAATCCAAACAAGATAGCTCCTAATCTTTTTGGCTAACAGAAACCTATACATGCCAAAAGCGTCGACTCCCTGATGCTCATGTGAACTTCCATGAATTCCAAAAGTATCCTTTTTCCCCCTATTTTCTTTTCTTTTTCTTTCTTGTTTTCTCTCTCTTTCATCTCCTTCATCTACTTTTACCATTGTTCATAAGACGTTACTATTACCATTGCTCATAAAAATGTTATTATTAGTACGTTATATTATGTTTGGAATCAAATTATTATATTTATTCATGAAACTATTATATCTATTCATTAAATTATTATCTTTTATCTTTCGTCCGGTCTACATAATAAAATATCATTGTTTAATTCATACATTGTTAATGTTGGGGAATTTTAGTCTCCCCATCTACTACGATTTGCACAACTTGGAAGCCAATCCACAATCAATAAGATATAAAATAATCACAATTAAGAAGAAAGAACACCGAGATTTACGTAGTTCAGTCGACCAACTTCGACCTACGTCCACATGCAACAATTTGAGAAATCCACTATGTATCAGGGAGAACTATAAGAGGAACCACTCAACTCTCCTCTCAATCTCTCAACCTCACATACATAATCAATATCATATTATCTCAAAAGCCCTCTTCTTACTATCTTTTGAACGGACAAAGATTGTGAAACTCTCTCCCAATGATGTAATTGTTGGCCCTATAGTTTTGATGATGATTTGTCAAACAATTTTTCGCTAATCTATTCTCTAGTTTTTGTTATTTTGTTTTTCTCTTTACAGGTATTTCAACACACGATAATCAAGCGTTAAATATTCAAGTTCATGTGTGTGCATTCACCTAGGTATTAGTTTAGTTTGCCTACATATATCGTATGTTTATATGTAAGCTCAATATATGTACACTTAACACAATTTTTGACGTTTTCTATCAAATAAATGATTTTTCATCAAACTTTGTTACAATAGTTTTTATTTCACGTTTACAACTCATTCATACTTTATTATATATATAATGTATGCATGATATATATATATATATTTATATATATATATAGTATATATATATGGAGAAAAATGGGTATGACTTGGTACAAGGATCCTTGGCTAGTGATCGCTGGACACATCTTGTCCGATTACATCACACCTTGACAGATGGAGCCTCACCAACTTCAAGGTTGGATGTATGCGACAAGCATGTGTCCACACACTCACCAAGGATCCTTTTGGCCCAACGTATACCATGATTCCTCGTATATATATATATATATAATATATATATCATATATATATATATATATATATATATATATATATATATATATAATTATATATATATATATATATATTACGTATTTACAAGTACATATCGTCAATTTCATGTTCACGAAAAATACAGGTTTCTGAAACGTTTCAAAAACAGGGAGTTTTCACAAACGAAAATTGACCTTTCCAAAATTTCATTTTCAAACATGCTTTATGGGTTCATCATTTAGAAACTTCTCCAAAGTTTGTACTATTTTTAAGGAATTGATTTGATATTTTTAATGTATTTTTAAAATTAGCCTAAAAAACCTGTCATATGCCATGTATCAGTTGTGCGGTCGACCGCCGACGTCCGACGCCAGCAGCCAATTTTTCTTAGTATAAGCTTTATGTGCTCGCGGTTGACCGTGACGGTCGACCGTGAATCCATCAGAGACTTTTGCGGTCGACCGTCGCGGTCGACCGCCAGCCTTTAATTCCTATGCTCAGCCTTTTTGTGCCTCGCGGTCGACCGCGAGATTTTCATGGTCGACCGCCGATCTCATAATTGCTTTCAAACGGCTATTTTTTTATTTGATTTTCTGGGGCTGTTTTGATCTTTTCAAGTTTGTGTTGGCTGATATTTTGAGTGGGTATAAATACCTCATTGCTGCTCTCTTTCAAAGAATCAAGTTTTGTTTTATAGTAAAGTTTTAACAAAAATCTTAAGTGTGTTTAAAGAGTTGTTTAAGCTGTTTCTGATCATCTGTTTTAAAAGAAGTCTGCTACTTCAAGAAGAGGCTTTTCATTTCAACTGAGGATCCTATCCTCATCATCCTCTACTGTTCTTCTTGTTTATTGAGAAGATTTCCTAACTCATTTTTTCATATAGTTTATAATTTCATTTTCATATCTTAGCTATATTTATTGAGTTACATATTTTTTTCATTCACTATTATCACGCACATAATATTGAGCTTAATATCTTCATACTATATAATGTGGGTTATGGGGTATGATTTAGTGAGTGTGAGCTTCATTTGCGTTCTCATTTGTTGTTGAGAATAAACCATTGTATTTAATCTTTATTTGTGAGTATCACTTGTAATACACTTGTAAACCGAGAGAAGTGTGAGGTGAGAGACGGGGTCGACTCCAATAGGAGTGGCGTCGGTTGATGAACCTAGGGAGAGGTTGCATCCGAGCACCTGAGGAGGAGGACACGGGCTAGGTTCCTACACTTAGTGTGTGAAGTGTGATTGCATAGTATGAGAGTTTTCGGTAAGCTTGTAAACCAAGTGTGCAGAAGTTCCAGCTTCCAAACCGGATTGTGATAGTGGAGATCTCCTCGAGGTGAGGAGCGGGGACGTAGGTCGTGGTGACCGAATCTCGTAAACATATCTTTTGTTTGTGTTTTTCTTAGCATACTTTTTATTTGTACTTATTCATATCTTTCTTGCTCATATCTATCTTATATCATTCGTGCAAGAACAAATTAATCAACATTATTTTTAATTGGTATTTAATCGGATTAGATTAGCATATGACCCTAATCACCCCCCTCTAGGGTCTAACAGTAATCTTTTACACCAACAAAGACTACGAAACTCTTCCCTCTCGCACAATATTCTTGAATCAAGTTACATCCACTGCTAACCCAATATTACAAGAATATTGGCTCTCTCTTAGTTGCTTGGTTTTCCCTCCAACAATAGAAGAATATATATGTTGTACGCAGCAGAGCTTGAAAGCCAAATAGTGCACCATAAAACAATAAGAAAGATCACAATCAAACCCAAGCACAAATCATAAATCACAGCAAGACAACGAATTTACGTGGTTCGGCTAGTTGCCTACGTCCACGGGGCAAGGAGGGGGAGTTCTTACTATTAGAGATAAAGAGAAATACAAATAGGATTACAAAATCACTCAAAACCCTAAAACAAAGCTCTCTAAACCTCTCACAATTCTCCCACAAAAGGATGCACAATACTCTCTCAAGAGTCTGCTCAAATCATCCTTACTTAACCCTAATTAATCATGTTTAGGGTTATATATTAACATAAAACAAAATAGGTCAGAAAACAAAAGCCCAGGCCCAGACTCGAGTCGAAGTTGAACGTACTTGACTCCGCGGTCAACCGGACAGAGTGACAAAAATTAGGAAAACCGATTATAGGGTTCGCGGTCGACCACGTTTGACGCCACGGTCAATCGCGTTTGACGCCACGGTCAACCGGACAGAAATCCAAAAATGCACCCTGTAGTGTGCATGTTTGCCGGTCAACCGTAACTGATCTCGCGGTCGATCGTCAAGCTGCCTGATGTTTTCGTCGAAAGTCACCTTAATCATTGATTTCATTAAACTTTAAGCGTTACAAATGAATTCAACTA
>NC_033801.1:31936103-31937780 GCF_001876935.1 Asparagus officinalis
TAGGCGCAAGCCGATGATTACTTTCCTCAGTTGTAAGTGGTTCCTCTCTGCCAATGAATCCATAGGTGTGAGGAGTCTTTCAGAGTTAGAGTCTGAGCACTCGGTCCAGGTCGCTATGATAACTGCTCGTAAAGCCGAGCTTGCTCAGAAACAGAAGAAGAAGTCTGCCAAACCTCCTCTCTCAAGCAAAGACGATGAAGAGCTCCTTCCTACTGACGATGATGACGAGACTTCTGAGGAGGAGTATGTGGATATAGATATCGACCAAGAAGAACTTGATGCAGGTTTGTCATACTCTTTGATCCTCTTTCTCAACTTCAATTGATATCAACGAAAGATCTGGTTCATTTAATGAAATAATCCTTATCATTTCAGGTAGGACAGCCGACGACCATGAGTCGCTCGCTTCCCGTCGTGCGAGATTCAGGCCTGGTGGCCAAGATCCTACCCAGGTTGATACACGTGGCCAGTCCACGCACGAACGACCCGTTGGTTCTATGAGGGGTGATATTCCGAAAAAGAAAAAGATCGCTCATAAACCACACGTTGGTCAGCGCTCCTATGAAGTGGATTTAGGAGACTTCGCCGACAGGGAGGAAGGTAATACTTCGTCGTTTTCATTGCTTTAAGATGACTTACCTTCTGGGATTCGTAATCATGTTTTATGTTCCAGGGTTCTTTGAAGAGGGCGAACTCCCATTGTCTCCCGTATTCACTGGTTCTGATAATATGGATAGCTTCATGGAGCAGATGTGCGACGCCCTTCGTGACGGTTCTCTGGGTATCGATCTAAACATTGATCTTGGACAGGTGAATAGTGTCGAGCCCACCGTTCCATATTCAGGTATATCTACATCCGATGATACCCTCCTCAAACATGGGGAAAGAGAATCTTCTGTTCTTGCTGCAGGTATTTCTGAGCTTTCCCTTCTTCCTTATCTTCTTATACATATCTCCAACATTTAGGTTGTCCTGCAGATGTCGCGATGGAAAAGCCAGCTGAGGGTCAGATCTTTCATGATGTAGGTTTCGAGGAACGGGGGTGTGCTTATGTTGGCTAGCAGGCCACCAGAAGAACCGTGGGACCACCCTTTGAGAGTGATTCATTCATAGGTATATATCTGATTCCCTTCATCTTGCCTGATCTTTTGTCTGACTAACGAAGGATTAATATTACAGCGCCAGTCATTGGGATTAACCCAATATCGATTCCCGGCATATCTAGCTTACCTCGGAGTGACGGACTTGCAGGTACGCATACGATTTAGGGACATCGTACTCCTCTTTATTTATCTGACTTTTGACTAATATATGGGTGCAATCATAGGACCAGCCACCGGGACTGATTCTCTTATGATTCCTGGCATTCCCCAGATACCTACGGATGATGGACCTACAGGTATGCAGATGACCTTATCATCCCGATCCTCCTTATTTGTCTAAATTTTTATTTTGACTAATAAAGAAGTGCAACTATAGGACCAGCCGCTTGGGCCGATACTCTTATGACCCTTGGCATTCCCGCTGCATCTGAGGATGGTGGGATTGCAGGTATGCATACGATCTTCTTGTCCCGATTCTCCTTATTTGTCCAAATTTCCATATGACTAATATAGGAGTGTAACTGTAGGACCGGCTGTTGTGCCTGATACTACTACAGTTCCCGGGGCTGAAAGT
>NC_033801.1:31946242-31990556 GCF_001876935.1 Asparagus officinalis
CGTTTTTGGATTTAAACTTTGATTTATGATTTCATTGGTTGATTTGTTTTCATTTGAAAACTTTTTTACATGATTCTCATGTTTCTCTTCTTTTGATTTCATAAATCTATTTTATACATTGGCTTTTATGATATGAGACAATATGTTCATCTTGATATATTTATATATGTTCTCATTATCTCTTGTATGTGAGTGATTTTTGGCATATTATTTATGCTTGCTCACATGTTTGCCATGATCTTTTATTGCTTATATTTCATATGGCTTTTTGATAGGGGGAGCTATTCTCTATATTTGCTTTATACTCATCTATGCTTATTGATAGGGGGAGCTTTCGCTCTCTTATTTCTTTTGTCCCCTTTTTGATGTTGTCAAAGGGGGAGAAATATTGTGAGTATATCTATCTTGTTTGTTTATATGCATGTGAGTTATTATCTTGTATATGTTCATTTCCTTCATGCATATATTCCTTTTTGTAAATTGTTTGTCATCATCAAAAAGGGGGAGATTGTTGGCCTTCTTGTTTTGATGATGTTTAACAAACAATTTACCACTAATGTTGTTTGTCTAGTATTTGTGTTTTCTTATTTATTATAGACAAACAACGTTGTTGGAGGATGGATGGATTGCGGTTTTGATGATGTTTAACAAACAATTTACTTCTAATGTTGTTTGTCTAGTGTTTGTGTTTTCGTATTTATTCTAGGCAAACAACGTGTTGGAGGATGGATGGAATAGAGCTTCAACGATCATATCCAAAGGAGGTTGGCGGAATAGTGGAGTGAAGCAATGCACATTTAAGTCAAGATCCAAGTTCAAGCTTCATCCGCAAGATTACCAAGATAGAGCTTCGTTGAAGATCAAGATTGCTTGGGTAATTTAGTTTAGGAATTTATATTATGTGTGTTAGTACTTTAAGCTCAATCATATACACACATACACGTTTTGGTTTTTGTATATATATAGTTATATATATACATATATGTTTTGGTTTGATAGTTTTCAAGTTTTACTATGAAACAAATGAATAGAATTGGAAAATACTATTTTGTTTCATGTTTATATGCCTATATATGATTTCCCCTTTAACAAGCTTATATTTAATGAAATCATATTTAGTGTTTTGAATATATTTGCATAGAATATGCAATTTTATGAAAATATTGTATTTCTAGGTTATAGACTTCATAACAACATGTTATATCTTTTATCAAGTCTATAAAATCATTTCATAAGGTTTCAAAATGTTGTTTAAGTCAAAATATCAAAATATCAATTTTCAGGTTTTCATGTTTTGGACTATTTTGTAAAATGATGATATTTTTCATTTGGGAAGTCCTTTTTCGAAACCAGTCGTTGTATCATGTTTATTATCATGTCTACAATCATTCCCCAAAGTTTTACATTTTTTGGAATTTATTTGATATTTTTAAACAGCGTTTTAAAACCAGATATACAGTTTTTTGAGTATCAGTATTCGGTCGACCGACCGAACCTGAGGTCAAAAGGGTCGACCGAACCTGAGGTCAAAAGTTTCCTGGCCGACAGAAGCCTGTCGGTCGACCGGTCCGGCGACCGATGAAAATTTTCGGTCGACCGACGAATTTTTCGGTCGACCGACGAGTGATTTTTCTGCTTCCAACGGCTAGTTTTTTGACCGTTGCCTTGGGGCTGTGTTTTGTCTTTTGCTCAGTTTTTTGGCTGAGTTGAGAGAGGGTATAAGTACCCCATTGCCTTCAACTCTCAAACTAACCAAGAGGGTTTTTAATCAAGTTTAATAAAGTTTTTAACAAGGGTTTTAGTTTGGTTTAAGTGTGTTTAAAAAGCTTTTAAGCAAATTGAGAGTTTGTTTTTGTGATTCAATTCTACAAGAGCTTGAGGAGATCATCTATTGGTGTTTGGGCATCCAACTCTTCTCCCTCCACTCTTGATATATTGAGAAGTTTTCTAAACTCTATTTCTAGCTTTTTATATATATTTGATTATCATTGTTATTAAGCTAGAACTACATTGAGTTTAGTTTTGATTTATATCTCTTTGTTCACACACACCCATTGAGCTTATTGTATTTATATTCATAGTATAATTTGGGGTTGTGGGTTTGTGACTAAGAGTTGTGCTTAATTGAGTTCTCACCTTGTTAGAGAGAACAATCATTTACTGTATTTGTGCTTAATTGTGAGATCACTTTGTAATACACTTGTACACCGAGAGAAGTGTGTGGTGAGAGACGGGGTCGAATCCAAGAGGAGTGGCGTCGGTTGACGTGCCTAAAGAGAGGTTGTAACCGAGCACTTGAGGGAGACACGGCTAGGTCCAACACTTAGTGGGTGTAGAGTGTGATTGCAAGAGTGTGAGTTGTAGAGTTTTCGGTTAGCTAGAAAACCGAGTGTGTAGAAGAAGTTCCGGCTTCCAAACCGGATTGTGTTAGTGGATTTCTCCCCGGGAGTGGGGAGCGGAGACGTAGGACGGAAGGTCCGAACTCCGTGATCATATTGCTTGTTTGAGTGTTTATATTTCTTATCGCCATTGTCATTAGCTCATTATTTATATGATCCACTATCTAGTTCACATTGTTTACCCCTTGTGTTAGTTTATATATCCTTGCATACATATATATTTCATCATATAGGATATATCTCATTGTTTACATTGCTTATCCTAACTCATAATTCTTGTGGTATTTCATACTTGCTAGGATAACTTGTTAATTAATTTTAATTGGCATTTAATCGGATTAGATTAGCATAAGACCCTAATCACCCCCCCCCCAGGGTCTAACAATTGGTATCAGAGCTTGGTGCTCTTTGATTTAAGGTCTAACCACCTTGAGTTAAAGATCCAAGTTATCTTTTTGTGCTAATATTGTTTTGATTGCATTTGTATATTGCTTGCATATTTTTACAAATTATGAATATGAATGATGCATCTTGTTTAGGCTATGATTCTAGTATTGCTCCTAAATTCAATGCTTTCCCTTATGCTCAATGGTGTTTTAGATTCAAAATATTTGTTCAATCTAAAAATATCGATTTATGGGAAATCATTGATTGTGCTTATATTGTGCCCACGTTGGAGAAATCCAAGTGGAGCAAACATGATAAAAAGATGTTTATTATGAACAAGCTTATGTTAGAATTTTTATTAAATGCATTTGATTCATTTATGTCTAACAAGCTTGATTCTTTTGATAGCGCTTATACATTATGGAAATTCATAGAAGCGCATCAAGGAGACTTGGAGGCGATCCGACAGTCTTTACTGCTGCATTTATCACTGGTTCATGTTGGAACCAGTTCAAGGGAACAGAGCCGAAGCTAATCAACACTACATTCGCACTCACTTTCTTCTCCTTGGGTTGCTTCATAGTGATGACCCCGACATCGATCAGAGCTTGAATCTTATCTTTAAGGGCGTAGCATGCCTTGGTAGGATGGTGCACCGCTCTGTGGAATGCGCAGTACTTTGGATCATTAATTCTTTTAGCGTCTTCTTGATCCTGGACCGGAGGCAACTTGATCTTGTTGTTCTCGATAAGGTATTTAAAAATACCGGGAACTTCATCCTCTTTGAATGAATAGACCTTTGGAAACTTTGGTTCTGAAGCCTTTTGCTTCTGGGGCTGTTGCTGCCACCTTGATTGTTGTGGCGCCTTTTGTTGCTGCTGCTGCGGTTGCGCTTGCACCTCGAATGTTTGATTTGCGTCCACAGCATTCGCATGTGCTTTTCCCTTCCCCTTAGGGACAAAGTTCTGTTGTGGAGAATTATTCGCTATTTGGCCCCTTTCCGCCTTCTTCCTTTTAAGGAATCGCTCGGCTCGTTCTCCTCGCACTTTCAAGTCCTTCCAGGTCTTTGGTGGCGCCATTCCCATAGCTTCGAGGATATCCAATGAAAGATTATTGTGACAAGTCTCGAGGATAAAATCTTCACTGACCGGATCCCTGCAGTTCATTGCTTTGTTTCGGAATCTCTTCACGAAATTTTTGACCGTCTCATCATTCTTCTGCTTCTCATCGAATAGTGTACCGATTGAGATTTCGGTGTCGTCATCGAAGAAGTTTGTCAGAAACATATCTTCCATGTCGTCCCAACTGCTGATACTCCCGGGCTTGAGACGGCGATACCAGTTGAAGGCTGCTTCGCGAAGAATGCCGACGAATGACCGCACCATAAGAGGTTCATTCCCAGAAATGATTCCTAAATGAGACTTAAAATATATTAAGTGTTGGGTAGGGGAACCCTTTCCATCAAACGGCGTAAAGTTGATTAAATTAAACTTTGCCGGATACGGAATTGATTCCCACTCCCTTGGGTATGGACATGGTATGCCGGACCTTTTCACTTCTTGAGCATTCATCAACGCGTTGATTTTGCTCTCCAAGTCCTTCATCTTCTTGTCTTCACTCGTACCTGTCTTCGAGTGGCTTTGGGGAGAGGTAACGTGGTCCTCTTTTGCATTATCATCCACGGGACCGCTTCCATTGTCGTTGTTGACAGGAGGGATATTTATGTTGACATTATTCCCTTCCCGTTCATTCTCATATTGATTCTGATTATGGTGTCGAGTGGGTTCTCCCTGGTGACTTGTCAGAGCCGCGATTTGCTGGTCATGCATCTCTCTCATCTGTTGCATGGCCATCTCCATCTCGAACTTGAAAGCTTCCTTCTGCTTAGTCAAGGCATCTTCAAGCATCTTGCTTACTTGTTTAGCGCTGATCATAAGTGATTCATAAGGCTGTCCCGCACTAGACGCCGTGTCATCGGATGCTATAGCCGAGCAGGAGTCTGAATCAGCCTCTGACACCTCTTCTTCCGAAGGAAGTCCTTTCTGCATTCTTTGGTAATTGCATCTCTCTCATCCGTTGCATGGCCATCTCCATCTCGAACTTGAAAGTTTCCTTCTGCTTATTCAGGGCATCTTCAAGCATCTTGGTTACTTGCTCGGCGCTGATCATGAATGACTCGTAGGGTTGTCCCACACTAGAAGCCGTGTCATCGGACGCTATAGCCGAGCAAGAATCTGAACCAGCATCTGACACCTCCTCTTCCAAAGGAAGTCCCTTTTGCATCCTTTGGTAATTCTTTTGCGTATTGATCCCTGATCGCGATCGAGTCACACGCTGTGATACTCCGGCAAATCGATCTGGGCCAAATTGTCGTATCGATTTCCCTCTGCCGGTCATATTAGCAGACACTTCTAGGTATTCATCCTCTTGTCGAACGAACTTCTTCCCACGAAAACGCCTTGGCTTGGAAATCCTCTCGAACACCGAGACTCTCTTTGGGGTTTTAGAACAGCAGCATTCTGACAACACCGCCTTGATGATGTTGGCACACGGGCAGTGAGACTCCGTGTCTTGAGCGCATCTCTTTCGAGACTTATCCATACCCCCAGCTCTATAGTACAACTCGTCAGTTTGATAACTGGAGCAACTCATAGAGTGTTGGCATGACTTCCCAGGTATAACACCATCATCATCAGACGAATGTGCTTCCTTCTGGGGACGCGACGCTTTATTAGCGTTTTCAAAAGTCGCGCGTTCAAGTTTACGCTTCTGCGAGCGTGAAAACTTGACGGGCTCTTGCACTTCGACCCGCAATCCAATGCGGTCGGTAATAGGGGCTTTCCCTCTATTATCTTTCTTAGGGGGATTGATACGACCCCCAGTCTGATTTGTCATTTGGGACCTTTCAATGGTCCCAATCGCTCCTTGACAGGTGCTTTACCTCGGTTCTCCGGTAAAGGACCGAGGCGACCTTTCAGAGGAACGCTGGATCTTGAAGAACCCACGTTCTTGCCTGGCTCCGTTGGAGGCGTAGGAACAGGAGAAACGAGATCTAGATTTGAAGAAGTTTGGGCGATAACTCCACCCACTTTTGTCTTAGGTGCCGGTTTTGACTTTGGTACCCAAACCCCTTTATGTGTAGACGGTTTCTTGACCGCCTCTTCTTTCTGCATCTCTTCTGCTTTCTGTAGAAGGATTCGGGCATGCGCTAGCAATGCGCGGCGTTTCTTGATTCGCTCTTCGAGAGTGGAGCGGGTCTTCTTAACGCGGACCCATTCGTTTGTCTCCGCCTTAGAGGAGAGGTTGTCGGTTCGCCGTTGTTGTTCTTGGCGCTGCCTTGATTTCAGGTCCTCATTGTAGTGGATCCCGTCCATCGATTCTGCGGCTTTGGCCAATTGTCGTGCAAGGCGTTGTCGTCGTCTTTGGCGCGCTCTCTTCGACAAAGTTGGAGCAACTTCAGCAGTCGCCTTTGTGGCGGAAGGGAGATCTGGATCTGCAGCCTCGACCTCTTTGGATGCCGCCGGGATGTCACGGGGCACGGGTGCAGCAGCGGCGATGGAATCTTGGATCTTAGAGCCGAAGGTCCCGCGAACGTCTTTGGAAGATGAGGTCTTCCTGCGCCTGTTTGGAGAGGCGGATCTGGAGGAGGAAGAAGAGAGGTACTCTTCAAACTTTTGTTGATCGAACTCGTATTCGATCTCTTCGTTCACCCGGATCTTGAATGCCGGTTGCGTCACGACGGTCTCGGCAATGAGGCCGTTGGCTCCCACTGTGGTCGCCAGCTTGTTTTCGTCAAAAGTTGCCTTCATCATTGATTTCATTAAAACTTCAAACGTTACAAATGAATTCAAATAATGAAAATAAAAATTACAACTTTCTTGAAAATAAACACAAGATCCGTTTATCGTCTCTTGCTTGCGTGGGTCTTTAGCCTGTGACGGGGACGTCGATATCCGTGAACTACCTGGCAATCAGATCTGATCCAGCAAAATCGGGCAGAGCTTCGTCGATCCGCGAGGAGATCTAGAAACTTGGAGCGCCTATCTCGGATAAAGCGAGATATTTGCTCTTCTTAGGATAACCGACGAGGGGTAATGCTAAGGAACGGATGCGGGTGATGTAGATCTGATGAAGAACTCTCTTGTGTTGAAGTGCTCGATCACTCTTCACTCCAGCAGGGCTTCGCCAATTCTCCAAAAATCCAGATCTCCAAAAGTGAGGCCTAAGGCTTCTATTTATAGGCGACACCCCTGGGGTGTCCTCAAAAATCTAGGACGCCCCTGGGGTGTCCCCAAAAATCTAGGACGCCCCTGGGGCGTCCCCAAAAATCTAGGACGCCCCTGGGGCGTCCCCAGAAATCTAGGACACCCCGCTGTAAATTCTTCGTCCGAACTCGGATTTTAGTGATTCGAATTGCGTTGGAATTCTGAGGAAGAGTTCTATCAGCCCCGATGGTTGGATTATCTGTAGAACAAACGAGACACGAAAGGCGTTGTTCTTTTTGTAAACATCGCGGGGCTCTCGATTAGCCTGTGCCTTCGTTATTCCGAAATTCTGTCAGCTCACGTAGTTCGTTGATTCACTTCAAGCGTTCACCGACGTCAATCGAACCCCTGTGAACCAGATAGTGACGTTCATTGTCGTTCCTTAACACTGAGCTGTTCGTGGAGACCTATAGGCAATTTTCGATGCCTACACTGGGAAAATCAATTATAGGGTCTGCGGTCGACCGGACAGAAATCCGAAAATTCATCCTGTAGTGTGCACGTTTGTCGGTCGACCGTAGCTGATCTCGCGGTTGACCATCAAGCTGCTTGACAATTTACTCCGCGGTCGACCGTCAAGCTGCCTAACAGTTTCCTGCTTATTTCCTGAGCTGTTCTTCGTCGTGTTCGTCACTTCTACACCGCTGTCATCCACTTTGTTCAAAACTGGTTTCAGTTTCAAGGTTGGTTTCATACAAATTACACTCTGTTCAAAACTGGTTTCAAACAAATTGCACTTTTGTCTTTTGTGCAAATTGTTTCAGTTCCTTCGTGTGTGTGTATCTATGTGCATGTGTGTATTTATATATGTAGTGAGGTGTCTTACTATCATTCACTCTTCAAACCATATGAACGTGGTCTCCAATTTGAATGAGTGGATGAAAAATGAGTTAATCTCATTACCAAGCACAGAAACTTGTGCTTAGTATCATGTTCCTCCATATTACTCTATACACACACAGATATATATACATATATAAATACACACACACACACACACACACATATATATATATATATATATGTGTGTGTGTGTGTCTGTTTTTTTGTGTGTGTGCGTGTGTGTATATATACACAGGTGTGTGTGTGTGTATGTATCCAGTTTGTGTGTGTTTGTGTGTGCGCGTGTCTATATATACACACACATGTGTGTGTGTATATATGTATCCAGTTTTAGAATTGAACCCCACATAATTGTGTCTCTGCTGAGCTGCGCAGGGGCCTTAGAATGAGCCTCACTTATGTTAATTTACTTTCATGTTGGTGGATATTTGTAAAATTTTGACTTTATAGACAGAAACTCTGCCGTATAAATTTGTATATTAGTCATTCTCACCCATTGTATTTGTTTATGTCAAAAAGTTAATTATATGGGTAAATAGATTTTTAGAAGAGTTTAGGATCCCTTTCCCTCTAACGCTCAAATTAGTGATAGCTTAAGCAAATTTGTTAAATGTAAAATATGGTTTTAGGGCATTGTTCAGTATTCTTATATACCTTGGGACAGTAGAGATTGCTTACTATTTACAGAGGGCCAATAAGAACACGTTGATAATTTGAGCGGGTAGGTGTAGTATCCAATTCCGAAAAAAGAATATCCAATTCAAAGAAAGAAAAATAAAACTACAGTTCGAGGTGAGCTTAAACTTTGATAAATTGATTGTTATTCTTGTTTATCATTAGTGGAATAGTGACCTAAGCCTAGCAAAGTGGTGACATATAATATGGGCCAGGGTAGAGCAGTGACGTTTTAGTAAAGTTTGTAAATATATAACTTAAGACAATGATATGCAATCCTCAACATAATAAGTGGAATATCCTTCTCTATCTATATGCAAAAAATATATTGTTGGATCTCACATTTTCTCTTTAAGAATTAGACAACTATTTTTCTAGATAAAGTCATTCACTTCAATAGAAATGACAGTTGTGACTATTTCCGGGTTTAGAATAAAAATGTGCGAAATACGCTAGGACTTTCATGTTATTTCAAAGGATATCAATTTAAAAGTTATATAAAATTATGATTTAGGAGGATACCCATCTATTTTTAAAGAGCAGAAAAAGAGTATTTCAATTTATAGTGAGGCAAGCACCTCGTGTACAGAAAAGTGGGGAAAGGAAGGGGGAAAAAAAACTCCAACCACGAAATTGGCTTGGCCCATTCATTTTCATATGGGAATCCAATCCTTGGCCGGTTCTCCAGCCGACCGAGGCAAATACCACAGGCCATCCCTATGACAAATTCAACAACTAAGTTGACATCAATTTAATTAGAACTTAAGAAGCCCACAAACTCTGACTTCCTTCTCTTGACCAAGCACTAATTGAGACTCCTTCAATGATCCCACTCTATAAGTACTTCACAAATATCCCTTCAATTGATCATCAGCCTCAAGCACTCTCTAGAAACACTTATCCTCGATTTCACTTAAACAATCAATTCCTCCCATTAATTAAGCAATGGCATCTAAAGCCATTGAAACCTACAGATCAGGTGCAGAGATCTTCCATGGAGACGCAGAATGCAAGAAGAAGATCATCGGATTGCTCGAAGAGCTCTCCCTTCCAAAGGGCTTGTTCCCTATGGAAGATATAGAGGAGTTTGGCTATAATCGTGCAGCTGGATTCGTATGGATAACTCAGAAGAAGAGTAAGAACCACACTTTCAAGAAGATCAAGCGCCAGGTTTCTTATGCAACTGAGGTGACCACGTTTGTTGAACCTCACAAGATGAAGAAGATGGCCGGAGTCAAGACTAAGGAGCTTCTGTTGTGGCTCTCTGTTGTTGAGATGTATTTTGAGACTCCTTCATCAGAAAAGCTCACCTTTAAGACTGGCACTGGACTGTCTGATAGCTTTGAGGCATCTGCATTTGAACTTGAGAAATGAGAAAATTTGAGAAGAGTGTATATTTGTTTGATGAGTGTACCTCGTTTGGAGTGACAAATCATGTTAAGTTTGACAAATAATGTTTTGAGTTTCTTCAACATGCCCCTCTCCTAATTTTTTACCTAAGTTAATCTTGTTATTCAGTAAATTTTACATGTGTTGTAGCATACATCATGGACATTGACAATGAGCTGACTAATTTCCATTCCACGGGTTTCTTATTTCATTTTGGTTTTTTTTTCTTATATTAACCACTTCCACAAAAAATCATCTTAAAAAAATTACCCACTTGACCATTTTTTTTTGATCAAGTTCTAATTGAACACATGGTTTTTCTAAGGGCATTTAGTAGATTTAAATCAAAATTTTGTGCCAGAATGTCCCATTGAATGTTTTTTATGCTTAATTGTGGAATTTTTAGCTAATCGGACGACACAAATGGTTAGCCATTATTTCACTTGGCTCCCTAGGCATACTATATAATCTCAATAATATATTGTCATATAACCAACACAAGATTATCAGTGAGGCCTCACACAATCACCCCGCCTTAAATATGTGATCTTCTCATCATGGCATGGCAATGGCCCATCATAGTAAACTGTGTTCCCAACATTGATGCGAAGTTATTTATTCATAGATGGTTCTTATTGCTGCTCATTATAATGGTACAAGAATATTTATTAATTAGGGATGGAAGATTCAAATTACAGAAAATGTATAACAAGGAGAGGGGAGAAGAAGGAGAAGATTTGGATGTGAAGGAAGCATGTCCGGGAAACAGTTAGAAGATATTGACTTCAAAGTAGAAGTCTAATTATTGTTAGATTGAAGGAACAATATATCTTCTAATAGAGTCTACTTGTGTTGTTCCTAATTGATCTTAAGCCTCTGTAATTATGTTTTTTGTTCCCTTTTTTTGGAAAAATTGTGTTAACACCCCAAAAATAAAAAACTTGATGTGTTCTAGCCCCCTGTATTATTTCTAATATGTATTAGCCTCAAATACATAGGGTATATGTGATTCAGCCCTTATTTACACCTCCCAAGAAAAAATTCAAGAAAACCGAAAACTACCCCTCTTCTTCTTCTTATCATCCACCTATCTTATTTTCTCATGGAGACTACAACTCTCTCCTCTCCTCTTCTTAAGTGGTGAGGTTGTTCGAGGGATAGGGGAAGGTGATGGGGATAAAAAGAGGGAAGGCGAGGCGGTGCTTAAATTGTTGAAGTTTATCCTAATTCTAAAATGATTTGAGTTAGTTATCTCTAGGAATTATAGTCATACTAGAATTCTATTATGAAACACTTTATTGTAGGCTATCTAAAAATTACTACAGATAGTTGGTCCCCATAAAACACCGATGATGGAAGTTACAATCTGACGACTTTTACATCAACCGTTACAATCTGACGACTTTCACATCAACTGAGGAAGGTTACAATATGACGATCTTCATGAAACTAGACGAGAGTTACAAATTGACGACTCTCATGTTTTCAAGAGCCAAATACAAGGATTACAAGATGACGATCCTTGCAACGCTCTAACAAAAGAGATTAAATTGATGATCTCTTTAAATCAAAACACGAGGGTCATCCCCGCATCTCGATCTCAAAACGCAAATCTCACCCCAGCGTTTGACACTCCAAACACGGAGCTAACAACTGCATTTTATAGGCTAAACGCGAGGGTCACTCCATAATACGAACCTCACATTTGACTAATTCAAACACATTTTGAACATTTCCAAAACCGTTTTGCACGTAATGAGCATTGGATATCTTGTCCCCAAGATATAATTTTGATTATAACAATTTATTTACACTACTACAGATTTAGGCTTAGGAAACGCCACTTAGATAGCGCTTTTTAAAAGCGCTATCTAAGTGGCTCACTACTACAGATTTAGGCTTAGGAAACGCCACTTAGATAGCGCTTTTTAAAAGCGCTATCTAAGTGGCTGCTTGAATAGCGCTTATTTGCATATTGCGCTTTTTAAAAGCGCTATCTAAGTGGCTGCTTGAATAGCGCTTATTTGCATATTGAAATTAAAAAAAATATTAAAAGAAAAATTACAACAATAGCGCTTGTTAGTTAAGCGCTATACCAGTTGAAGCTTCTTTAGCGCTTCAATAAAACGCTATATGATAAGTGTTACATGGGTTACTTGGATAGCGCTTCTAAAGCGCTATAGGACGATAGCGCTTCTAAAGCGCTATGTGAGTTGACTCCGGGTTCACTTCAATAGCGCTTATAAAGCGCTATGTTGTTATTCTCTTAAATAGCGCTTCATAAGCGCTATTACAGTTTCAAAATTAAAATTTAATTAATAAAACTATTATTCCTCCTAATAAGTTCAGGAAACCGCGCGCGCTTCCTCTAATATTTTACAAAACCGCGCGCTTCATCTAACCCAAAACCGCCGGTATTTCACCGCTCGTTCTCAAAATCCACAAACCCACAGAATCGCTGAACAACTCCACAAAATCGCCGCTCGTTCTCAAAATCCACAAACCCACAAAATCGCTGAACAACTCCACAAAATCGCCGCTCATTCTCAAACCCAAAACCGCCGCTCGTACGTTCGCCGGTCTTTCGCCGGTCTTTCGCCGGTATTTCGCCTGTCTTTCGCCGCCTCCTAATAATTCCATCAAAATCCCTAATTTTTGATAATCAATACTAAACTAAATTCTGAAGACAGAGATTTGTGTTTATAGGTGCGATTAGTGTTTCCAGGTGCGTTTTCATAATCAATTCTAAACTAAATTCTGAAAATAGATGAAGGGTTGGAATTGATTTCAATTTTTAGGCACAATATTATTTTTTAATTTTGATTTGCTTGGTCAATTACTGAAATTGATTTCGATTTTAGGGTGCTCATTTTTTTGTGCATTTTTATTCACTCTCTGGAATTCAAATTCGATTTTATGAAATTCATTATATTTTCATCATCTTTAGAGCTGGCAAAATAGGGATTTCGGATGTGATAATTGCTTTCTAATTTTAGGTTCAATTGCTTTCTGATTTTCGTTCTTACTTTAGGTTTAATTTCTTTAGTTCCAACTCGGGATTATCTGTTTTGATTTTGTGGTGTTTAATTGAGTTTGTGTACTTTAGATTTTGATTTTAGGTTTAATACTTGTGTACTAAAAGAAGCCTAGAAGAGCATGAAACTGGTTTGTGACTTATTGCTTTGTGACTTACTGAATTTATGTCACTGGTTTTGAATTAGGGTTGGGAATCCATTATTCGAGCTGCTGAAGTCGTGCAGAATTCTGCCAATTCTGTAATTCTGTCAATTCTGGAAGTTATCAGCCATAACTTAGAGAATTTATCTCCTTAATTCTGAGGTAAACACAATGCTCACAGACAAGAAAATCTTTTCTAATTCATTACACATTGGACTGGCATACTTTTTTGAGATAGAGTGAAAACTGGTTTACCTCCAAATTGAAGAAACGTAAGCTCACAATAAGTTAAATTACAGGATTGAAGAAGGGGGGTTTAAAAAAAAGGAGGTTTGATGGGTTGAGTTTTTGTCTGTGTAAATTTGTAGAATCTGTTTTTGTAGAATCTGTTGTATTAGTAGTGCTGATTCCAAGAAAACTCAATTAATAATTTAAAATTCCTTCATTTCGTTGGAACAAATCCACCTTGCATGTAAATAATAATCCTAGTATGGTTATATTATATATATATGTATATGTATGTAAATAATAATCCTAGTATGGTTTTGTTTGGGCGTTAAATGTAGTAAGTTTGAAAATCCTTGCAGCAGTACTTATCTAAAATTTTCACAGCTTTCTCATAGCGTTAAATGTAGTAAGTTTGAAAATCCTTGCAGCAGTACTTATCTAAAATTTTCACAGCTTTCTCATAAACGTAGTTATTCTTCACAATAACAGATGGTTTACCTCTCTCTCTTTTGATCTTGTAGTATTTTTGTAGTATTGTTTTCGATGGATCGAGACTGGGTAAATGCAGATCGATTATCTGAAGAGTATAAGAAAGGGGTAGAAGTGTTTTGTGCTCATGCAACTAAGAATGCCAAAAATTCGATGTTCATTAATTGTCCATGTCGAAAATGTCTAAATGTCAAAGAGGTTAGGGGTCAAATGGAGTTGCGTGAGCATTTAATGTTTCACGGTATTGACAGAACATATAAGGTTTGGACATATCATGGTGAGAGCAAAGGTAAATGTAGCTCAAGTGGCAAAGGTAAATATAGTTCATCAACTCAACTAGGCTCGCAATTTGAGTTTTCAAATATAATGAACACAAGTAGTATGAGAGCTGGTGATGATAAATCTAGTGGGATGAATAATTTCACAAGTGTTGTCAATGAAGAGTTGCGGGATCATCCTGATATGTCTGATGACTTAAGGGGGGATGCTGGGCTACCATTGTGGCCGGGTTGTACCAAAGCTTCAAAGTCGTCGGCTGTTTTGATCTTGTACAACTTAAAAGCTAGTCACCAAGTTTCTGATGTGTTCTTCACAGAGATGTTAGAAGCCGTAAGTGGACTCTTGCCAGATGGGAATGTGCTCCCTCGTAGAGCATATGATGCTAAGCAATTGCTCAAATATGTCGGGTTAACACATGAAAAGATCCATGCTTGTCCGGATGATTGTATTTTATTTAGGAAAGAGTATGCAGAATTGAGTGAATGTCCCAAGTGTAGTAAGAAGCGATATAAGAAAAACAACTCCCCAGCCAAAGTTATGTGGTACTTTCCTATAATTCCTAGATTTAGGAGGTTGTATAGTAGCACAGAAGATGCTAAATACTTGACATGGCATGATGATGAAAGAATTAAAGATGGAATGTTAAGACACCCAGCTGATTCACCCCAGTGGAAGACATTTGATAATAAATATCCAGAATTTGGTAAGGAATCAAGAAACTTGCGCTTAGTACTTTCAACAGATGGAATGAATCCTCATGGTCTTCAAAGTACTTCCCATAGTACATGGCCCGTGATTTTGATGATCTATAACCTGGCCCCTTGGTTATGCATGAAGCGCAAGTATATGATGCTGTCTATTTTGATATCAGGACCTCGGCAACCTGGTAACGACATTGATGTATATTTGGCTCCTTTAATCGAGGACTTAAAGTTGTTGTGGGAAGAGGGTGTTGATGTATACGATGCGTACAGAAAGGATAATTTCAGATTGAAGGCTATGTTGTTTGGAACAATCAATGATTTCCCAGCTTATGGCAACCTTTCTGGATATAGTGTGAAGGGGCATTGTGCGTGTCCATGGTGTACCAATGACACTGATCATCTTCGATTGTGTCATTGTAAGAAGTCGGTTTACATGGGGCATAGACGGTGGTTGGATCCAAGTCATCCATACAGATCTATGTGTGAGGCATTCAATGGTGAAGTTGAAGATTGGTCTCCACCTCCTACATTGTCAGGTCTTGATGTGCTAAAAGATGTGGAGAACCTTAAGACACAGTTTGGTAAAAAGTTTTTAAAGTCTATTCCCACTAGAGGTTTTAAGAAAGAATCAATCTTTTTTTAATTAGTTTACTGGAAGGACTTGTTTGTTAGGCATTTTATTGATCTCATGCACAATGAGAAAAACGTTGCTGCTAGTGTGATAAATACTTTGTTAGGTGACACTTTAAAATCTAAAGATGGACTGAATGCACGAAAGGACATGGTTGCTATGAATATAAGAGAAGAACTTGCACCTGTATCAAAGGAGGGGAAAGCACCATACTTACCTCCTGCCGCTCATACTTTGTCGAAGGAAGAGAAGATTGTGTTACTCAATACACTCCACTCCGTGAAGGTTCCAGAGGGGTACTCGTCCAACATACAAAGTCTTGTAACTTCAGATGGGTTGAAACTGATGAATTTAAAATCTCATGATTATCATGTCATCATTGAGAATCTGCTCCCGATTGCAATTCGTGCTATTCTGCCAGAAAATGTACGTAACACTATCACAAAGTTATGTTGGTTTTTCAAAGCCATGAGTAGCAATGTGATAGATCCAAGAAGTTTGTTAAGTTTACAAAAGGTGATTATACAAACACTTTGTGAGCTTGAGATGTATTTCCCACCATCTTTCTTTGACATCATGATTCATTTGACTGTACACTTGGTTTACGAGACAAGGATGTGTGGTCCTGCTCGTATGAGATGGATGTATGGCATGGAGCCATATATGAAAGTGTTGAAAGGTTATGTGAGGAACAGGTACCGACCGGAAGCTTGCATCACTGAAACATATCTAGTTGAAGAAGCAATCGAATACTGGTCTGAATATATCCCAAATGTCTAAGCTATTGGACTTCCACATACTCGTCACACTGATAGGATTGACGGTGAAGGTGTAACAGGTGGTCAACCGATGTTGATCAACCTCGAACAATGGCGACGGGTGCACTTGTGTGTTCTACATAACACAGTTGATGTTGTTCCTTATGTTGAGTTGCACAAGTAGGGTCTCGCAAAAGATCATCCTGATAAAGACTCTAATTGGATTGAAGTGGAGCACAACTCTACCTTCATTGATTGGTTATCTGGTCATATTCATGGTAAGATCTCAACGAACAGTGATTCAGTATCAGAAAGGGTCAAGTTTTTGTCAAGAGGACCGGATATGCATGTGTACTCTTACAAATGTTATCTCATCAATGGATACACATTTTACACTAGAGAACACGATGAGGGGAGTACTATGCAGAATAGCGGGGTTTCTCTCAATGCCAGCGCACTAAACCAGACAAATATGACATACTTTGGACAAATCATCAATAGTTGGGAAATTGACTATGTCGGATTCTGAGTTCCTGTGTTTGACTGTAGTTGGGTTAGAATTCCTGATGGGGTACATGTTGAAAGTTCAGGATTCATACGGGTCGATTTGAAAAAGGTTGGGTACAAAGACGATAAATTCATTATGGCAGCGCAAGCTAAGCAAGTGTTTTATGTTAGTGACCCAATTGATAAGAAGTGGTCAATCGTTATCTTGTCAAACAAGTTCAATAATAGTTATCAAGTTAGTGACCATGTTGATGAGGACGTTGACATAATTAATGATCCTTTTGGGAACGTATATGATTGCTCGAGCACTTACGATTATGATATTTATCAACGCTTATATTCAAGACATGATCATGATGAGGGTGAATATGTAAATCCAGATTTAGTGAATGTATATGGTCATGAACGATCAAAGTCAACTACCAAACGAAAGAGGATAGCTAAAGCCAAGAAGAAATGTATGTGTTTTTTCTTTTATATAGGAGTATTTGTTATTTATATGTAATCCCACTGTACTTGTATGTAGGTTTTCACTATTAATCAAATTTGCATATAATCAATTATGTGCCAAAAATAAGAGAACAGACTAGAGAAAATGGGTAATCTGTCTTCAGTAACAATGGTCACTATTAAGTGTCTTCAGTAAAATGTATGTAGGTTTTCACTATTAGTTCAAATTTGCATACCTGCACTAGCTGTTGCATACCTGCAAGATGCATCAAAAATATCCAGTTCGTGAAGGAAGCAACCAGGGCAACATTTAAGAGCACATATCAACTGCATTTTCTCTAGTTTGTTCTCTTATTTTTGGCACACAATTGATTATATGCAAATTTGAACTTGTTATTTATTATTCTAATTTTTATTTTACAGGATGACTACTAAATCCCAAAGCAAAGGTCGTGCTCGCCGTGATGGTCAGGATGGTGGGAATGGTCAGGGTGGTTCAAAAGAAGGCGAGACAGGGGGTTCCGATGATACTAGTGGCATTTGTGAGATTCAGTCTCGAGGAATAGTCACTATGGTGAATGTTAAGAAGAAAAGGGCTAAAGGAGATATATTAAAGGTGAACTTTAATGAAATGGGCCAACCAATTGGCAAAGAGTCGATGACCCTAGCACACTTCATAGGCTCTTGCAGTAGAAGAACTTTTCCAATCACTATTACGGATTGGCGTAATAAGGATTTGTTGCCCTTGAAAGAAAAATTTTGGGATGAAGTCAAGGTATACATGTTTAATTTTAACATTTTGATTGATATATTTGTGTGTTGTGTAGCATTCTGCCTATTTGGGACCTTGGTTCTAGGAAACAGTAATCATCTACAGATTGAGCAAGAACTACGTATGCATCATTTAATGCTACACACAAATGGCTTCCAACATTTTTGAGACTATTCATTGTCAGAAAACAGTTGAGATGTTAAAGAAAGTACATAACATTGGTATGACATGACTTGTATACAAAGATAGACAAATCTTAAAATCTAAAAGTACAGGATTGCCATGGACATCATAGTAACAAATTGTATACATATTTGTTTTTTTTTTGGGGTCCATGACAACATAGTAATTTAATTATTTCTAAAAGAACAGGACATTTTATGGCAAAAGAAGATGACAATAAATAGTCCAATTTTACTAGTTGATTAAAATACAATGTTTTGCAAGCATTACCATTTCATATATTTGAGGTATCTATAGTTATATATCTTGGATTTTGAGCTCCTCAATCTTTCTATACAGAAGGAGCTGAGTTTATCATAACATCTTAGACTAATTTCTAAATTTTGATTTTTAATCTGTACCTCAAAAGTGTTGGCCTGCTAGGCAGGTCAAGGTGTCTTGGGTCTGCAGAGTGCCTAGAGCTGTGATCTAATTAAGGTCAAACTGCTTAACAACACATAATATAAAAGTTGATGATGTACTTTGTTAACTAGTTTGTTAATTACAGTAGCTAAAGAGTAAAGATGGATATTTGTTAATTAGTTTGCATCTTCAATAGGAAACATTTGCTGGGATTGACGAATCACGTAAAAAAATGATTGTTTCTCGTGCTGGTTGCTTGCATAGAGTTTTTCGGACAAGGTTACGGAATCTTGCAAGAGATAGTCAGGGTAACTACTCGGACGAACCACCTTTCATATACTCGCACTTGTCTTCTGTGTTTGATCTCAAGATTTTAAGGTAACGTTCACGTTATTACATTACTTTCAATTAGAGGATATTACAATTTAAACCAACTAATGACAACATTCAATTGTAGGAAAGAAGCAAACTAAACAAAGAGAGAGCGGAAACAATGGAGGCGCGATATAGGAAAGCATATGTGGGTTATGCGCGGCTGAGAGTGCAGATTGTATGTATTAATTATTAGATAGCGGTACAGATTGTTAGTAAAGTTAATACGAAATATATGGTTGCTGTTGTGAAATGTACCAGTTAATTATCTATTTGCACATCTATATATGACCAAAGTACTAATTTATACGTACCCCCTCCCCTATTGTGGGCTTAAAATTTGCAGATCGAACAAAAACTACGTGAAGGAGAAGAGGACCCTGTAGTCACTAGGTTAGATACTTGGAAGCATGTGAGGATGAATGCTGAGAACCAGGTTGATGATCCTTGTTCCTTGCGAATACTTGAGGATGTGGTAATAGCCTACTTCATTTGTTATTTGAATAATTTTCTCAGTTTTTCAAATAGATATCAGTTTTTCAAATAGTCATCTATAGCATTCTATTGTTTCCTATGCTACATTTGTCTCCTACCTACTACTGTATCATTCTTTTATATCTGTAAAGATACTTAGTGTTACTAAATTATTTCTTTTATATCTGTAAAGATACTTAGTGTTACTAAATTTATGAGTACTTTTGTTGCATGGTATCAGTCAACTTCTTATACTTTTGTCAACTGGTCGTTCTCACGATTAAGTTGGCGGTGGAGAATGGAGGTTTGATTGTTTGATTGTCCTAGTCTTCAGTAGCTCAGTAGCTCAAACAATGGTGTTATTGATCATTCCATTCTATAAGTTTTCTAATAGAATCTTTACTTCCTGCGTTGTTACTTTTTTGTTTGTTAATTTTTCTTCGGTTACAGTCAATTAAATCAGTGTGGAGGAAATTTTATGAGAAAGAATTGTATAAATATTGCTTATCACATTTTGTTAGCTCGAAGATACGTCTCTAATTTGCCTATTGGTATATGGACTGAGCCATGGCTATATGTTAGTAATATACCTAAGTTAAAAGTGAATTTTTGGATGTGCATGCTACGTAAGTAATTTGATGAAGTGGACATGGATTTATGGCTAGTAGTACCTGTCCTAATTATGTAATTAACTATTATGACGAAACTTTACTATGTGTGGATCAGAATTGAGAAAACATAACAAAACCATGTATTGGTTGTCCAATGTTTGTATTAGGTTCGGATAACAAAAGAGTTGGAAGAAGATGAGCTGAATGATATAAAGGTTGAAGACTTGCTTGATCGAGCAATTCCTTTAGAGTATTCTGGTCGTGTGCGAGGATGTGGCTGGGGTGTTACGAAGAGGTCTTTATCTTCGGCACCCGAATTGTCTGAAATGACAAAGTTGAAAAGGCAATGCAATCGATTAGAGAAAGACATGCAGGAGATGAAGACTAAAGGCTTTCAACCTATGGTGCCTTCCTGTTCCTCTAGTCATATGGATAATTTTGATGATGATGATGCTGCCATGGATTCGGAGGAAGACCTTGATGCTCCGGATGATGATCTTCCTGAGGTATATATATTAGATGTTCATATTGTACCTCATGGCGTTCCACTACTATATTAGATCTTCCTGATCTTCCTGAAGACTAACATATTGTACATTACTAGGGTCCTATTACGTGTTATTTGTATGTTGAGAACCCCCGTAGACATGTCGGGCAAGGTATTTTGCATAATCGCCCAAAGGAGATTCTTCATGGCGTTCCACTACCAGAAGGTTAGAATAATGTTATAAAGTTCATGGCGTTTCTATTACGTGTTATTCGATGCTTATTTGTTATTTGGCTTTTGAGTAACCCACAAACAGAAGGGTTAGCCATGAAATAAAAGGAGAACAAACTACACATCGTAGAATTGCAACGTATGTATACACCAATCATCATGTATCTAATAGAAGTCTTGTTTCCAGGTGTGGAAATTTCTCCCCTTTGTTCTTATGGTGGAGAAAACCTTGAAGCTATATGTCGAGGAAGAACATTTCATGCACCGAGTGAAATAACTTTCTAGTTGCTGATTGCTTAAAGATTTTCATCGCTATTTGCTAATTAATATGTTCATAAGTGGGGCTCATTTTTTTTAATTTCACCTTTTTATATCAGATAGTATGTTTTAATTTCACCTTTTTTAATTTCCTAGTGTCTATTTGCTTTTGTGAACTACTTCCAAAAGTTCTCAAGAGTTTGTGGTGGAGTATGAGTATAGTCGCTTCAGGTTTTCATACAAGGTACGGTAGTAGACAGTGGCGCTGGTTGGTGCTTCAGTGCCTTTGTTGTTTATTAAGTGTTTTGTGCGTTACGTGCGCAAACAGAGCCGAGCTTGTTGGTTTCTGATTATGAGCTTTGGTACACTAGAAGCTCTCCCTTGAGCTAGGTAAGCTATCATATTTTGCCCTGTCATATTTTGCCTACCTCTTCGACTACTGATAAGATGGCAGCTCAGGAAAGCTTTCAGTTTTATTCCCTATCTATGTGCTGAATTCCTAAATTCTTTTTCTTTTTCTTTTTTATCCTGTTCAAGCTTCATGTCCTCATACCCGCAGGTATGTTGTAGGTTTTTGTGTCTGGTTTTTTTGATTTCGTCTTCTGTTGCTTTGCTCTTTCTGCTTAAGATTGTACTTAAAATATATGATGTCATCGCTGGGGTTAAAAGAAACCCTGAAACGTCTTTCGATCCAGCAGGTAAAGCATATTACTTCATTCTATTTCTGGTGACTGGACGATTGAAAAATGTAGCTCAATGAGTTAAAATGTTGAATTATTGTCAGCATGCATCTTGTGCATTAGGTCTGATGCTAGAATTATCAGGTGCCTCAGTGATTATCGGTACATGGATCATGGTAGATGTTACTTGCGCAGGTGTTTGATATATTTTCTTATTCTTTTCATGCTTCTATCAATATGGTTTGGTACGCTTGGCATAATTGGCAAATTATTGTCATACTTAGCATTATTGATGATTTATAAATTGTGGTATTATGGGAACTAGATGGGTTATTGGTTAGGTTTGTATATCTTTTACTGAGGTTGTCTGCAGTTACCTGTTAAATTTTATTTTAAAAAAGTACATATTCTATCTGATATAGATCTGATATACCTAGAGAATACAATTTCAGGTTATGCGAGGATACAATTTGAGGTGGCGGTAGAATCCGAGAGACATTCAACAGTGCCGCAACGTACTGACGAGGTTAGGACGGTAGGAGAAGCTGTTGGACATTTCATTTCATGGCCAAAGAAGCTAGTGTCTTTAAAAATAGAGGTAAAATGATAGGACAAGCTGGTGTCTTTCATGAGCAATTTTAGTACTGTTGTTTTATGCATGTTCTTGTTTTATGGACATTTTTAGCAATGCTTTCATGTGATGATGAATACTAGCAATAATGCTTTCATGTACTGATGAATACTAGCAATGCTTTTATGTACTGATGAAAATGTTAACTTTCTTTTAAAATTGTTTGCAGTGCCCACCTCCTAAAATGAACACAGACAAGAGTCAGAAACTTCCTATAGGGGGTAATAAGCCTACTTTGAAAACTGTGGAGTCAACCGTTTGTGCTAAGAAACTAGGTTATCCCAAGAATGAAGATTCCCCTCACAATTCAATGGTGTTGCATATTTTGCGTTTCGCACCCTCGACTATTTTGAGCGACATCAAAGTTCCTATAAGGGCATATTTTGATGGACCACATTGGGATGAATGTATTGTTCATGAAAATATCTTGGAGATTTTGGAGGATCAATGGCTAAGTGCCACAAGCATTGCCTTTTATCTAAGGTAACAAAAATAGTAAAAATTGTCCATCTTATATGATTTAAATGTTCTAGAAACTTACGTACTATTCATTGTTTAAGGTATTTGGGTGAAGTTTATCTTTCCGAAAATGCCGAGTTAGCCAGCAAGTTCTCTTTTCTATCGCCCCACATTTCGCCCATCATAGGTAGTGGAACGTCGTCCAATCATTTGGCAGAACCTTTGTTGAAGCATGCAGGAAAAGACCACCTATTATTGATGTCACATAATGTTGGGTGAGTGCAATATAATGTTTAGTTTATATTTATTAAATATGAAATTTTCTAAACTTTTTGAAACATTATGTAGTAAACATTGGGTATTAGTTGCTATCAATACCAAAACAGAGATGATATACTTCATGGATCCAGTACAATATTAAAAATTAGTATATATAAGATATGGTAATAAATTTTATATATATAATTGAATTTTTTTTTGATAGTGTCCAAAGCAGATGAATGACATTCATTGTGGTCATTATGTTTGCTGCTTCATTAAGGATATCTTGGCTTTTGGTGATACCAGTATTCCTGTTTATGTAAGAAATGATTTTAATGAATTACTTATACATTCTTGATTTTTGAAGTATTTTATTCCATCTAATTATATTTTATACTTTTGTGTTTTACAGTTTGTTCATAGTCAGCCACTCAAATTTTATCCTCCAATGAAGATGGAGAATTTTAGATTCAATTGGGGAGGAACAAGCAACAAGAAGAAGAAGAGAATTAATTAATGATATTAGTTATGATTGTGCTACTAACTAATTTTTGTATTTCCATTTTAACAGTTATATATAATGTTTTGACTGAATGATTGCAATATATATATTTTGTATGAATGGATATTATTTTTTTCCTTTTGTTAGATTGTTATTGATGGATAGAAAATCGTTATTTATGTAAGTATTTAAATATTTAGACCTAGAAAATTAGGTATCAAACATTAAAAAAAATTAAAAAAACAGATGCAAAAACTCAGTTAGCGCTTCTTTAAACGCTATAGGGTAAATATATAGTATTTTTTTGGAGCTGGCATAGCGCTTTTCAAAGCGCTATTGTAGTTCAAACAGCTAACTTCAATAGCGCTTATTTTAGCGCTATCATAGCTGTTTTTTTTTTTTTTTGAACTACATTAGCGCTTATTTATGCGCTATAGAAGCAAACGAAATTTTTTTAAAAATTCTTGGATAGCGCTTTTATAAGCGCTATCGTATAAAGCGCTATTCTTCGGATAGCGCTTTTTTAAGCGCTATTGTAGCTACCATAGCGGTAGCTTGGATAGCGCTTAAAAGCGCTATCCAAGCCTAAATTTAAGCGCTATTCAAGCGAAAATCTGTACTAGTGTTACTATGTGTATTATATACATACACTAACATATCAATGCAGATAATAACATCCAATATGTTCAAGATATGTGAACTAAGTGCAGGATGAGTTCAAGGAAACAAGACAAGCAAAGAAGAAGATGTGCTTTGTATTTGTAATTTTACATTTGCTTTGCTTAGATTTATATACAAGCCTTGATCATTCACAACACATACACACACATAGTATTTAGAACACACTAACACATGCTTAGTGTATGGTTAACTATAGAAATTTCCTAAGTTAACCATTAGAGTTTATAGATATAAAACGAGTCTCAAAACATATCATGTATCTCATATCTATGTGTTAGTAGTCGACTAATACCCTTAGTAGTCGACTACTCAAGCCTTGGTCAAAATTACACAAACTATGTTTTTATAGATTAGTCGACTACTAGGCTTAATAGTCAACTACTAGGCTTAATAGTCAACTAATCATCATCAGTTCAAATTTATAAAAACTGTGATTTTACAGATTAGTCGACTACTAGGCTTTATAGTCGACTACTCAATGTCAGTTCAAAATTACAAAAACTTTAGTCTTACAAATTAGTCGACTAACGCATTTAGTAGTCACTACTAAATAGTTTTCTGACTTCACAGAGTCTAAACAGACTCAGTTTAGTCGACTACTAAGACTAGTAGTCGACTACAGATACAGTTTTTTTTACTATGAGATTTTTGAATAAGTGAACGTTTATAGCCATTTTAAAACGTTAATTGGGTTTAAAATTCAAGTTTTTTCAGAGGGTATAAATAAGTGTTAACTTCAGAATTTTCCAACTAATATTAAGATCTACAAGATTCAAAATTTGTGCAAATTCAAGTGTTCTTGATTCAAATTTTCATTCTAAGCGTTGAGAAAAGAAAAGTTCTAAAAGTGCCTTTGTTCCCATCATTCTAAAAGATTGTTTAGGCATTATTCAGAGAGTTGAAAAAAATTCTTAAACCACTGTTGCACTTCACTAACACTTCAAGGCTTATAGGAATTTATGTTCTTTCTTCAAAGAAGATTTTTCTTGGGTGTGAGAGAAGATCTCTTGGTTTAGAGATTGTTTACAATTTGCAGGGACTTACAAATTAGTCAGGTTTGGTTTGATTTTGTAATAGTTTTCAAAATTATAGTAGAAATCTCAAGCGGGATTTGCTTGAGGACCGGATGTACACCCGGGGTGGTGGAACCAATATAAAAGCTTTTGTTTGTGATTATTAAATTTCTGTGATTGTTGTTATTGTTCTTACAATTTAGAACTCATCTTACAATTTTTTTTAAATCAACACTATTCACCCCCCCCTCTAGTGTTTAGTGTGTGCTTTCGCAGATCTTACACTTAGTATCAAAGCAAGGACAACAATGACAACAAATACAACACAATTCAAAGAGGGCAACTCCACACAACGACCACCACTATTTGATGGATCAAACTACAACTAGTGAAAATGTCGGATGAAGATCTACCTCCAATCACTAGGCTATGATCTTTGGAACATTGTTAAGATTGAATTCACAAAGCCAACTACTCTATACACCGAATAGACAATTGCACAAAGGACAAATGTGAATCAAGACTCCAAGGCAATGAATGCGTTGTTTTGTGCCCTGGACAAGAATGAGTTCAATCGCGTGTCTACCTCTACATCTGCACATCAAATTTGGCATACTCTTGAGGTAACACATGAAGGAACTAACAAAATTAAATAAACACAAATCTATTTTCTTGTTCACAAGTTTGAACTATTCAAGATGAAAGACAAGGAGACCATCATGGAGATGTTTATAAGATTTACAGATATTACAAACTCTTTGATTGCACTAGGCAAAGTATACACTCAAGTTGAAATAATAAGGAAAATCCTAAGAGCACTCACTCCAGAATGGGAAAAGAAGACTATGGCACTTGAAGAGGCCAACGATCTTTCAACTCTCACTGTAGAGGACCTCATTGAAAATCTTATTGCTTATGAAGTTTAACTTGAGGATAAAAAGAAGGATGAAGAACCAAAGAACAAGAAAATTCTTGCCTTCAATGCATCCTCCGACACCGAAGAATCTGAAGAAGATGATGAGGATATTACGTTAATCACAAATAAATTCAAACAATTTTTAAAGAAAGGTAAGTTTAAATCAAATAAGTTTAAGAATACTTATATTGGTTCTTCTTTGTGTTCCAACTGTAATAAGCCAGGACATGTAAAGAAGGACTGTCAACTTCTTAAATCAAAATCAAAGTCTAACAACGTTAATAACTTTAACAACTTTAAGAAAAAGAAGAAGGCTTTAGCAGTAACATGGGATGATAGCGATGCATCCTCTTCAAAAGAAGAAAATGAACAGAAAGAAGAATCCGCTCACATGTGCTTTATGGCACATGAAAATGAAGTAATTGAATTCTTAGATAATAAAGAATTATTAGATGCTTTCAATGAACTTTATATTAAATTTAAGGATTTAAATTCTAATTATAAGATTTTAAAAAATGAAATGAGAGATTAAACATAGAATTATTTTCTTCAAATTCCTCTCAAGTTGAAGAATTGAAGGAATTAAACGATAAGTTATTTTAAAAAATAAATTATTAACTAAAAAATATTTATCTTAAATTGTAATATTATGAAAAATAGAATTTCAGATTTAGATAAAAATATGGTTTCACTTAAACTCAAATATGAAGAGTTATTTTTAAATGTAAACAAGTTTAACAAAGGAAAAGAAGACTTAACTAATTTATTATCTCTTTAAAAGTCTTCTAATCAAAAGTTTAGTTTAGGATATGTTCATAAGAAAAATGATTATATTACTAGAACACATCATGAATCATCTTCTATGACTAAAGATGTTAGAAAATTTCATGCACATTTATCAAGGAATACTCATGTTAAAAATAGTCATAAATTATACTAAAGATGTTAGAAAATTTCATGCACATTTATCAAGGAATACTCATGTTAAAAATAGTCATAAATTATCATATTCTAGAAATGTTTCTCATGTCACATTTATCAAGGAATACTCATGTTAAAAATAGTCATAAATTATCATATTCTAGAAATGTTTCTCATGCTTTATCTATGTTTATTTGGGTGCCTAAAGATACTTGCTTGCATGATAGAAATGTTTATATTTATGATTTTAAGCAAAATATATGAAATTCTTATAATTATATTTATGTTAACAAGGAGAAACCAAATTCTAAGTGGATTTTGACTCCTAAATGCTAATCCTTAAGACCCAACATAAAAGGGTACCAATGCTTAAATGTCTATATTTCAGGTACCTAGAAAAGAGAAATAGATACTAGATAGTAGTTGTTCCAAGCATATGACGGGAAATTTAAGTATGTTGTCTTCGGTGAAAAACAAAAAAGGTGGAACAGTCACATTTGGAGACAACAACAAGAGTAATGTTATAGGTATTAGAACAGTATGTAATCCACATAAACCTTTAATAGATAATATTTTATTAGTAGAAGGTCTTAAACATAATTTAATTACCATTAGTCAATTATGTGATAAAGATTTTAAAATTGTTTCTGAAAAAGATACTTGTTTGATTTATGATTCAGAAATGAATAATATCTAGTTTAGAGGCATTAGAAAGAATAATATCTATGTTTTATCAATGAACTTTATTTCTAATGAATTTTGTTTAGTTGCATCCAATGTTGATACATTAATTTTGCATAAACGTTTTGGGCATGTGAATATGAAAAACATTTCACGCGTTTCTAAACATAATTTAGTACATGGTTTGCCAAAACTTGCATTTAAGAAAGATCATTTTGTGATGCATGTCAACAATGAAAGATGCATAAATCTACTTTTAAATTTAAAGGTGTTGTTTCTATAAGTAGACCATTAGAATTATTACATATGGATTTTTTGGTTCCTCTAGAATTGTATCTTTAAACGGAAGTAGATATGCATTTGTAATTGTTCATGATTATTCTAGATATACATGAGTTATATTTTTAAAGCATAAGAATGTTGCTTTTGATGAATTTTCTACATTTTGTAAAAAGATTCAAAATCAAAAATCCGCTACAATTGTCATTATTAGAAGTGATCATGGTGGTAAGTTTAAAATAAACTATTTTTTTATTTTTGTAATAAAAATGGTATTTCACATGAATTTTCTTTTCCTTACACTCCACAACAAAATGGAGTAGTTAAAATGAAGAATAGAACACTTCAAGAATGTGCTAGAACAATGTTGTGTGATTCTAATCTTCCTAAATATTTTTTGGGCTGAAACGATTTCTACCGCATTCTATGTTTTAAATAGAGTTCTATTGAGACCCATTTTAAATAAAACTTCTTTTGAATTGTTTTACAATTTTATTCCAAATTTTTTATATTTTAATGTTTTTGGGTGTAAATGTTTTATTTTAAATAAAAAGGATTCTTTAGATAAATTTGATTCAAAATCTGATGAAGGGATATTTGTCGGTTATTCTATTCACAACAAAGCTTATAGAATTTTTAACAAAAGAACTTTAATGATTGAAGAATCATTGCATGTTTCTTTTGATGAATCTTATGTAAATACTAATAATGATGAAAATAAACATGATGATGATGATTTTATTGATCAACCATATCCTATTATTAATAGTTCTATTAATACTCATGATTTACCAAAAGCATATGTAGATGTTAGAAATCATCCACGTGAATTGATTATAGGTGATATTTCTCATGGTGTTCAAACTAGATTTCAATTGAATTTATTTACACATGTTGCTTTTGTTTCAATAATAGAACCTAAAGATATTAGAGAAGCATGTTAAGATGATTATTAGATTGTAGCTATGCAAGAGAAACTCAACTAATTTACAAGAAATAACATTTGGAATCTTGTGCCTAGACCTTAAGATAAATCCATTATAGGAACCAAATGGATATTTTGAAATAAATTGGATGAATCTGGTCAAGTTAGTAGAAATAAAGCCAGATTGGTTGTATAAGGTTATAATCAAGAAAAAGATATTGATTTTGATGAAACCTTTGCACATGTTGCTCGTTCAGAATCTATTAGAATTTTGCTTACATTTGCATGTTTTATGGATTTTAAACTATTTCAAATGGATGTTAAAAGTGCATTTTTAAATAGATTTATTTAAAAAGAAGTATTTATGGAACAACCTCCCGGATTTGAGCATGAAAGTTTTTCAAATCATATTTTCAAACTTAAGAAAAGTTTGTATGGTCTTAAACAAGCACCACGTGCTTAGTGTGATAGACTAAAGAACTTTCTTTTATCTTCCGGATTTTATATTGGGAAAGTTGATTCTATATTATTTATTAAGAAAATAAATAAAGATATATTGTTAATTCAAATATATGTAGATGATATTATATTTAGATCTACTAACAATGATCTTTGTCAAGAGTTTGCTAAGATTATGCAGAATGAATTTAAAATGAGTCACATGGGTGAACTCAACTTCTTCCTTGGACTTCAAATCAAACAATTGAATGAAGGAACTTTCATCAACCAAAACAAATATGCAAAAGAATTACTCAAACGCTTTGCGATGGACAATACTACAAGCAAAAGAACTCCATTGAGTACTACTATATCTCTTGACAAGGATGAAAATGGTAAGAATATTGATCAAAAACTTTATCGAGGTATGATTAGATCACTTCTTTATCTTATTGCTAGTAGACCTGATATAATATTTAACGTTTGTTTGTGTGCTAGATATCAATCTAACCCTAAAGAGTCACACCATAAAGTAGTAAAAAGAATTTTTAGATATCTTAAAAAGATACTACAGATTTTGGTTTGTTTTATCCAAAGAATAGTACAATTAATTTAATCTCATATAGTTATGTTGATTTTGCTGGATGCAAATCCTATAGGAAAAGTACTAGTGGTACGTGTTACTTTTTGGGATATTCACTAGTATCTCGGTTTAGTAAAAAACAAAACTCAGTATCATTGTTAACAACTGAAGCAAAATATATTACTGCTAGTTTTGCTTGTGCTCAAGTTCTATGGATGAAACAAACACTATCTGACTATGGTATAGCTTGTCCCACATCTTCTATAATGTGTGATAATACTAGCACCATAAATTTGTCTAAAATCCTATTCAACTTTCACATACAAAACATATTGATAGTAGACATTATTTCTTATGTGATCATGTGCTTAAGGGTGATATTTTATTGGATTTTATATCTACTGATAAACAAGTTGCAGATATTCTAACAAAACCATTAAAAGAAAAAAATTATGTTAATTTAAGAAGGGAATTAGGTATTTGTTCAATGGTAGATTTAAATTAATTTTTAAGATCATAACATATGCATACACAATATTAGTAGTCGACTAATAAGCTAAGTGGTCGACTACTATGACATTCATTAAGAATAAGACACACTGTCAAATACAAACTAGTCAACTAACAGGTTTAGTAGTCGACTAATCTAAGTAAAAATCTGTTTACAGATCTCTTCAAATACAGACTAGTCATTAAGAATAAGACTTTTGTATTAATTTATTTTGAAAAATTGTATTATGTAATATCACACTATGTTTGTTTAATATCATACTATGTTTGTTTACTATGTGTGCTTAATGCATTATGTTTCACATGTCATGTTTATCTAGAGTATTATATCTTTAAAATGCAGATTGTGACGATGGAAGTGATCGAAATATTAATTTTTATCGCAAGTCTTTGTTTATCTATTTGGATGGGTGAATTCATGGACTACGTTCACAATTTGGATGACTTATTTGAAGTCTTAGCTTATGAAGATGAAATTCTTGCATGTTTAGAATAATATTTAATTCTTTTTATTAATGACAAAGGAGGAGATATACTGCAAGATACTATGATACATATGACTCTAATATACTTTAATGCAGGGGTGAGTAAGTATATAATGTTTATAATGTTTTTATTTTTGTGATATACTTACTAGTGCTTAAATTATTTGTCATTATCAAAAAGGGGGAGAATATTAGATATATTGTCCCTAAAATATAATTTTGATGATAACAATTTATTTACTATATGTATTATATATATGCACTAACATATCAATGCAGATAACAACATCTAATATTCTCAAGATATGTGAACTACGTGCAGGATGAGTTCAAGGCAACAAGACAAGCAAAGAAGAAGAAGTGCTTCGTAAATTTGTAATATTACATTTTCTTTACTTAAAATTTATGTACAAGCCTTGATCACTGATAACACATATACACATATAGTATTTAAAACACACTAACACATGTTTAGTGTGTGGTTAACTATAGAAATCTTCTAAGTTAACCATTAGAGTTTATAGATATAAAATGAGTCTCAAAACATATCATGTATCTCATATCTATGTGTTAGTAGTCGACTAATACCCTTAGTAGTCGACTACTCAAGCCTTGGTCAAAATTACACAAACTATGTTTTTACAGATTAGTCGACTACTAGGCTTAATAGTCGACTAATCATTGTCAGTTCAAATTTATAAAAACTGTGATTTTATAGATTAGTCGACTACTAGGCTTAATATTCGAATACTCAATGTCAGTTCAAAATTATAGAAACTTTAGTCTTACAGATTAATCGACTAATGCATTTAGTAGTCGATTACTAAATAGTTTTCTGACTTCATAGAGTCTGAACAGACTCAATGTAGTCGACTACTAAGACTAGTAGTCGACTACTAAGACTAGTAGTCGACTACTAAGACTAGTAGTCGACTACAGATATAATTTTTCTGATAGTTTGATTTTTGAATAAGTAAACGTTTATAGCCATTTTAAAATGTTAATTGGGTTTAAAATTCAAGTTTTTCAGAGGCTATAAATAGATGTTAACTTCAGAATTTGCCAACTAATATTTAGATCTACAAGATTCGAAATTTATGCAAATTCAAGTGTTCTTGATTCAAATTTTTATTCTAAGTGTTGAGAAAAGAAAAGTTCTAAAAGTGCCTTTGTTCCCATCATTCTAAAAGATTGTTCAGGCGTTATTCAGAGAGTAAAAAAATCTTAAGCCACTGCTGCACTTCACTAACACTTCAAGGCTTATCGAAATTTGTGTTCTTTCTTCAAAGAAGATTTCTCTCGAGTGTGAGAGAAGATCTCTTGGTTTAGAGATTGTTTGCAATTTTTAGGGACTTGCAAATTAGTCACATTTGGTTTGATTTTGTAATAGTTTTCAAAATCAAAGTGAAAATCTCAAGTGAGATTTGCTTGGGGACTGGATTGTTGGGTCCTCTTTTTTTTATAATGATTTTACAAACAATTTACAACTAATATTGTTTTCAGTATTTTGTTTTGTGTTGTTTAGTATATACAGGAAATCAAGCTAAACAAGATATATTGAATCTATACATATCAAGTCATTCAATCCAAGTCTAAGCTTCAGAAGATTCTTTTCTGGTATACTTAGTACAGGTCATATAATGTGTGTTAATTCCATAAGCTCAAATATACACACACATTTTATTTGTGAATTTTTTCACAAAAATAAGTGTTTTTATGCAAAATATTTTCAAATATGTTTTGGACTATACCAACCATAATAACATCTTTTATTGGGTCCATAAAAACATTACACAAGTTTTCAAAACTTGATTTGAGCTAAAATGTCAAAATGAACATATTTGAAAACATGTATTTTGAGCACCTTTGTAATTTTTTGAGATTTCACAAATGCTAATATAAATTTGAAAAATTCTTTTTCCAACATGTTCATATTTATATTTATAAACTTTTCTCAAAGTTTTATATTTTTTGAAATTTATTTGCTATTTTTTATTAAGCCTTGAAACTCAACTTGAAAAATCGTTTCAGGCTGATAACCTGTTATCAGTCGACTGATCAGTTGACTAAAGAATATACCTGCAATCTTTAAAAGTTTCTGTTTTGTTTTGGTCGACTGACCAGTCGACTGATGATCCTTCAGTCGACTGATAAAGATAGTCATTCGACTAACGAGCTGTCTGACGCCTATAATGGTCAGCTCATCAGTCGACTGATGATTTCCGTCAGTCGACTGATAAGCCATAACGACTATATTTTCAACCTTGGTTATTTTATCATTTTTGCTGGTTTTTCTTGGGTTTTGTGCCTTGGTTTTACATCTTATATAAACCCATATTGTTCTCATCAGAACATCTATCTAAGAGGGTTTTTAACAAGAGTTTGAAAGTGTTTTTAAAGTTTGTTTAAAAGTTTCTAAGTTTGAGTTTACAAAGAGGAGGCTTGCATTTTTAATTGAGGAATTCATCCTGAATCTTCTTCAACATCTATTGTGTTTATAGAGAAGTTTTCCTAACTCTTTTCTCTAGTAATTTGTTTTTAATTTTCATATTATCATCATTGCTGGTTTTGCTAATTGAATTAGATTTCGTTTATACTCTTTTTATCACACACACCCTATTTAAGCTTGTCGGATTTCATACATTATATATTTGGTTGTTAGATCATCATATTGTGAGAGTTAGCTTACATTGAGTACTAATCCATATTAGAGAACATTTTATTATAATTGAGCTTCATTGTGAGTTGCACATTGTATTACACTTGGACACCGAGAGAAGTGGTTGGTGAGAGACAAGGTCGGTTCCAAGAGGAGTGGCATCGGTAGTAAACCCTAGGGAGAGGTAGTAAATCCGAGCACTTAAGAAAGGTGACACGGGCTAGGCCAACACTTATAGGCTGTGAAGTATTTTTGTAAGTGTGTAAGTTGTAAAGTTTTCGGTTAACTAGAAAACCATATTGTGAGGTGTAAATGTTATTCGGGTGAGCGTAGAAAACTTGGTTGTGATAGTGAAGATCTCCTTGAGATGTGGAGCGGAGACGTAGGTTAAGTGGTTGACTGAACTCCGTAATCATATCGTGTGTTTGCTTTATTTATTTGCGCACTATCACACTTATTTGTTTACTCTTGTTCATATATCCTTGCATATATCTCATTGAATATCTACATTGTTAGGATATATTTGTTATATCCTTGCATATATCTCATTGAATATCTACATTGTTAGGATATATTTGTTAATAAGTTTTAATCGGCATTAATATCTAATAAGATTAGCAATAACCCTACATTGTTAGGATATATTTGTTAATAAGTTTTAATCGGCATTAATATCTAATAAGATTAGCAATAACCTTATTCACCCCCCCCTTCTCTAGGGTACTTTCAATTGGTATCAGAGCTTGGAGCTCTTGATTTAAGGTTTAATCACATTGAGTTAACGGTCCAAGCTTTAATATTGTTGCTAATCTTATTTTGATATTATATATTTTGCTTGCTCATATATTATGGGTATGTTCGGTGTAGGCTATGACATAAATGTTGCTCCTATATATAGTAACTTCCCTTATGATCAATGGTGTAGTAGATTCAAAATTTTTGTTGAGTCTAAAAATATAGATTTATGGGAAGTAATTGACAATGCTTATATTGTGCCCACGTTAGAAAAATCCAAGTGGAGCAATCATAACAAGAAAATATTTACAATGAACAAGTTAGTGTTAGAATTTATGCACAATGCTTTTGGATCATGTATTTCTAACAAACTTGCTCATTTTGATAGTACTTATACAATTTGAAAATTATTTGAAGCACATTAAGGGAACTTGGAGGCGATCCGATGATCTTTGGCGGCTCCCTCCACAAGTTCACATGAAGCCTCATCATGCACTCAAGCTCAAAACAATAGCCTTAGTGAGGTATGCGAGTCCGATGACGAAAACGATCTTACTATTGATGAACTCGCACATGGATATGAATTATTGATGCATGATTATAAAAAATTGCAACGTAGCTATATTGAATTAAAAAGCAAGCATGTCAAAATAAAATCCTCTCATAAAACACTAGTCACTAAGTTTGATCTCATTGCAAATGAAAATTTAATCTTAAAGAATGCAATGAAAAATTAAAATTGGAAAATGCTAGTTTGTTTCATGAAAAATGTGATGCTTAATCTTAAAGAATGCAATGAAAAATTAAAATTGGAAAATGCTAGTTTGTTTCATGAAAAATGTGATGCTATATTAGAAGTTGAGAACATTAGGATTAAAATTGGAAAATGCTAGTTTGTTTCATGAAAAATGTGATGCTATATTAGAAGTTGAGAACATTAGGGAAGAGCTTAATTCTTTTAAAATTGATAGTGCATGTTCTACTTCTCATAATAATGCTTGTATAGTAAATAATAAGTTGAATCATGTTAAAAATAGAATATCCTCTTTAGATTCAACATTAAAATCTTGGATTGATAATAACAAAAAGCTTATGGACATATGTGCAAAGTCCCGTAAAATTTCTTCCAAGATAACTACTCACTATGCACATATGTATAATAAAATTTATAAATGTTCTATTTGCGACCGTAAAGACCATATAGCTAAATTTTGTTATAAAGCACAAAAGCCTAACAAGCCTAATCATATTTGTGCATCCTATCAAGCTTCTCCATCTCATACACATATACACACACATAATGATCATTATAAACATGCTCATGTGTATAAGTATGAATTTTATGGACGTTTTGCTCATTTGACCAAGTTTTGTTTCGATTTGAGAAGAGCTTCCCATTTGCAAAACAATCTTAAAGAAAAATTTATTTTTGCAAATGAGTCACATGCATAACATTTTGGTCAACGCAAATCATTTCAACCTTTATATTGCACAAATTGTAATTGTAAAGGTCATGTATACAATTTTTGTTTTGACTATATTGGTGCGCAAAATATGTCCAAAATGGATCATAACCCTAGGGCTTTGAGCTTTAATGATAGGGGTCATGTCTCTAGACTCTTAGGTACCAAGAGTAATTGGGAACCAAAATATATTTGATCTTTAAGAACAAATTCTTTTGCTTTTTAGTTTTTCATGTTCTTAAAGACGATTTTTATTTAGGTTTTATAAACAAAATTGAAAATAATTTTACACTTGGTATTTGATTTGATGTTTTCATCTCTTATGAATTAATGCAATTCTTACCAAGATGATTTTCTATGTTAAAATATTATTTTTGTTATTATACCTTATTTTTAAGTTTGAACAATGTATTTGTGTTTATGGGATCATTATAAAACACTCTTATGATGATATTTATGTGTTTGAGCTTCCGGATCATCTATTTGAGGTTCATAATATATTCCTTATATGGTTTGATCAAGTTTTACAAAGAAGTTCTCATTGATCAAACACTTTTTGGATATATAACTTGTTTTGATTTTATATATGAGAGATTTATGTTTTTGCAACTCCCCGGATGTATTGATTCTTTGATTCATGTCACGTTTACCGGGTTTTCATATAGGTTGAAACATGTTGATTATAATTTGTGTTATCCTAAGCATAATTTTCCTTGATCCTTATGGATTAAACACAAAATTGTTTGATATTATTTTGGCATGTTTGTGCATATAGTAAAGATGTTTCCCATATTATCTAATTGTGGACATCTTTAACCAACCTTTTTGCCAAAAGATTGTTTTATAAGAAATGATTTGAGTACTCTTATCTTTTGAACTCAAATATTTTCTTGATCATTTCTTCATCAAAATAATATCTTATGTTTTCCATGAACTTTCACTTGAATTACCTTTTGGTATCGTTTATTAGCATTCATGGATTCATGAATTCTCATGATTTTCCTTCATGAACAATTTTTTTTTGTTTTTCATGAGTTTTCACATATGAAACAATATATTATTTTGTTTATGTATTGAGACACCATTTATCTATATATATTCTTAATCAATCATGGTTTATGTCGGATGATTTATAAAATTTTTTAAAACCTTTGATTTTCTTTATATATATCTTATAGATATATATTAATGTTTTAGACTCTTGTGACACATTATCTTCATGATACATGTATATGTGTTCACTTAGTCTATCTTTGTATGTGAGTTGTGTTTAGCATATCTTACATTTATGCTTACCCACATGGTTACCATGATTTTTATTGTATATATTCTTTATGGCATTTTGATAGGGGGTTGTGTTAAGTTCTTTTTTATTGCATTTACTCTCCCGTAGTAATTTTTGTTTGTTGTTATATACTTGTTTTATGATTTGAAAAATATTTTGATGTAATGACTTTTGTTATGAAGTTTGATTTGTGTTTGTATGGCACTTAAATGTTTAGTTGTTTTGGTTGTTTAAGTTGTTTTTGTTTGTGTAAGCTTAATTGGTGTTTGAACATGTGACTGTTATAAACTCTAAATTTTGCTTATATATATATATATATATATATATATATATATTGTTCATCTCCTTATGCCTCTTAGGATGAAATGTAAAATGTGTAGATATGGTTGTGTTTATATATATTCTCTCTGTGTATTCTTGCTTACAACCTATATCTATTCATGCTTTATGGCTAACCATTCTTACAGGCTTTTAAATAGGGGGAGAATCCCTATTTTCTATATTTCTACTGTGTTATGTGTAGGGGAGCTTCTAGCTCTCATACTATTTTCCCCACATTTTTGCTATGGTTGCCAAAGCGCGGAGAAAATTGTGCATAGTATTCATTTTCAATTGGTTCTTGACTATTTATGCTATATTGCGTAAATTGTTTGTCATCATCAAAAGGAGAGATTGTGGATCCTTTGTTTTTGATAATGATATTTATAAACAATTTATAACTAATATTGTTTTTCAGTATTTTGTTTTGTGTTGTTTAGTATATACATTGAATCGAGCAAAACAAGATATAATAAAGCTATGCATATCCAGTCAATGAATCCAAGTCCAAGCTTGCAGAGATTCTTTATGGCATTTTATGATAGGGGGTTGTGTTAAGTTCTTTTTTATTGCTTTACTCTCCCGTAGTTAATTTTTGTTTGTTGTTATATACTTGTTTTATGATTTTGAAAATATTTTGATTGATAATTGACCTTTGTTATGAAGTTTGATTTGTTGTTTGGATGGCACTTAAATGGTTAGTTGTTTGGTTGTTTAAGTTGTTTTTGTTTGTGTAGCTAATTGGTGTTTGAACATGTGACTGTATAAAACTCTAAATTTTGCTTATATTATATACTATTATATATAGTTATATATATATAAGTATATTATATATTATATTATATAATATACTATATTATATATATATATATATATAGATATTATATATTATATATATAATATATATATTTATATATTTATATATATATATATATAGTATATATTATATATATATATATTATATATATATTATATATATATATATATATATATATATATATATATATATATATATATATATATCCCATGTTCAGCTCCTTATGCCTCTTGTGATGAAATGTAAAATGTGTAGATATGATTGTGTTTATATATATTCTCTGTGTATTCTTGCTTACAACATATATCTATTCATACTTTGTGACTAACCATTCTTACAAGCTTTTAAATAGTGGGAGAATCCCTATTTTCTATATTTCTCACCTGTGCTTATGTGTAGGGGGAGCTTCTAGCTCTCAATATATTTTCCCCCATTTTTGATGTTGCCAAAGGGGGAGAAAATTGTGAGTAGTATTCATTTTCAATTGGTTTCTTGACTTTTTATGTATATTGGTAAATTGTTTGTCATCATCAAAAGGGAGAGATTGTTGGATCCTCTTGTTTTGATAATGATTTTATAAACAATTTATAACTAATATTGTTTTTAGTATTTTGTTTTGTGTTGTTTAGTATATACATGAAATCGAGCAAAACAAGATATAATAAAGCTATGCATATCCAGTCAATGAATCCAAGTCCAAGCTTCAGAAGATTCTTTTCTGGTATACTTAGTATAGGTTATATAATTTGTGTTAATTCCATAAACTCAAATATACACACACATTTCATTTGTGAATTTTCTCAAAAATAGGTGTTTTTATGCAAAATATTTTCAAATATGTTTTTGACTATACAAACCATGATAACATCTTTTATTGGGTCCATAAAAACATTACACAAGTTTTCAGAACTTGATTCGAGCTAAAATGTCAAAATGAACATATTTGAAAACATGTATTTTGAGCACCTTTGTAATTTTCTAAGATTTCACAAATGCTAAGAGAAATTTGAAAAATTCTTCTTCCAACATGTTCATATTCATGTTTATAAACTTTTCCCAAAGTTTTATATTTTTTGGAATTTATTTGCTATTTTTTATTAAGCCTTGAAACTCAACTTGAAAAATCGTTTCAGGCTGATAACCTGTTATTAGTCGACTGATCAGTCGACTTAAGAATGTGACTGCAGTATTCAAAAGTTTATGTTCTGTTTTGGTCGACTGACCAATCGACTGATGATTCATCAGTCGACTGATAAAGATAGTCAGTCAACAGATGAGCTGTCTGATGCCTACAACAGTCAGCTCATCAGTCGACTGATGATTTCCGTCAGTCGACTGATAAGTCATAACGGCTATATTTCTAGCCATGGTTATTTTATCATTTTTACTGGTTTTGCTTGGGTTTTGTGCCTTGGTTTTTCATCCTATATAAACCCCTATTGTTCTCTAAGAGGGTTTTTAACAAGAGTTTGAAAGTGTTTTTAAAGTTTGTTTAAAAGTTTCTAAGTTTGAGTTTACAAAGAGGAGGCTTGCATTTTCAATTGAGGAATTCATCCTGAATCTTCTTCAACCTCTATTGTGTTTATAGAGAAGTTTTCCTAACTCTTTTCTCTAGCAATTTGTTTTTGCAACCTCTATTGTGTTTATAGAGAAGTTTTCCTAACTCTTTTCTCTAGCAATTTGTTTTTGATTTTCATGTTATCATCATTGCTAGTTTTGCTAATTGAGTTAGATTTCGTTTATACTCTTTTTATCACACACCCTATTTGAGCTTGTAGGATTTCATACATTATATATTGGGTTGTTAGATTGTGATATTGTGAGAGTGAGCTTACATTGAGTTCTCATCCATATTAGAGAACATTTTATTTTAATTGAGCTTCATTATGAATTACACATTGTATTACACTTGGACACGGAGAGAAGTGGTTGGTGAGAAACGAGGTCGGTTCCAAGAGGAGTGGCGTCGGTAGTAAACCCTAGGGAGAGGTAGTAAATCCGAGCAGTTGGGGAAGATGATATGAGCTAGGCTAACACATAGAGGGTGTGAAGTGTTTTTACAAGTGTAGGCTGTCTAAAAATCACAACAGATAGCTTATCCCCATAAAACATCAACAATAGAGGTTACAATTCAACAACTTCCAGAAAGCTATAATTTGAAGACTTTCATGTAGATCGATGAATGTTACAAATCAACGACCTTCATGACAACCAATGAAACCTCTGATCAATGGTCTTCACAACCAATAATGAGAGTTGCAATCTGACGACTCTCACATTTCAAAGAGCTAAAGCGAAGATTACAAAACAACGATCGTCGCGACGCTCTGACAGAAGAGATTACAAGTCAATGATCTCTTCAATCCAAGATGCAGGACTCATCCCTACATCCCAGAGGTGAAGCACAAGTGGCCTCATTCCAGAGTCAAAGCTATGCAAATGAATCTCCTAAATGCTGCAAACTGTTTGTGGGAAAATTTGCAAATAAGAAAATAAATGAAAGCACTGTGTTTGAATTTTATTCTCTCTAACTGCTTAGAAAAAGAATGTTTACAACTCTCTCTATTCTCAATAACCTGAGCAGAGCTATCTGTAATTTCCCCCTCGAGACTTAACCGCTGGGTCCATTTATTCACAGAATTACCACCGAATAGGAAGGAACGCTTTCTTTAAAACTCCTCACGCTCTGCGGTTTCGAATCTTGGCATTATGATAAACAAAGACCCTAGAGAGTCTCCAAAGAGAAAGCTTGAGTGATGAGCTGTCGACCGTTCTTGTGGAGTGTTCATGACAACACTGGATAATTCAAAAGGCGAAGCTGAAGCATTGTAGTCTAATCTCCGCACCTCCCGCAAATAAGACCGAAGTAGTGTTGAAAGAAGAGGCTCTTTGGAGTACATACTGCAAATAGAAAAATTAGTCATAAGAAGTTTCTAACTCATAGAATACAAGGTTCAAACCTGGCGTTCGGGCTTGGAACGCAGGGTCTCAACCTGCCATGAACATTCTAAACGCAAGGCTTCAGCACCTTTCGCGTTCGGAAGGTCTTGAACGCAGGTCTCACCGCACTACAAAATTCTAAACACACAGGTTACAGGACCTAGCGTCCAAATATATTTAACGGCCAGAAAAAAAAAAAAACGTCTACACATACAGTTGGAAAAAAACAAAAAAAAAAAAAAAAAAAAAAAAAAAAAAAAAAAGAAGAAAAAAAAAAAACAACAAAAAAAAAAAAAAAAACAACAAAAAAAAAAAACACACACAAACAAAACCTGATGTGACAATTCTCAAACAGAACGATAGGAGCTAGTCATAACGATTTATAAGTTGAATACGGATACCGCCAAATCAAGGGCTCGGAAAATGCAGAGATTGTCAAATCGACTCCAAATGGGTCAATACATAGCCATTGGTTGAAGCGAACTAGCGACGAAGGCGTGAGAACTTGTATCCCCGGGGCTTAGCCGAAGAAGAACAAACACTGCAGCTATCGGCGATTTCGATTTGGACGCCATTATTCTTCTTACGGCCCCATATAGCAATTGTCGAGCGAAGGAAGACAGAAGATGAAGCGAAAAGTTTAGGAACGAGATCTTTTCCTCCGTTGAAAGCGCTGGAGAAGATTGACAGTAGCCGTTTTAAGAAATCAAGCTAAGAAAGAAAAAAATCGAAATATAACTTTTTTGATTTGACCTGCCAACTGCCAGTCCATATAAACAGCTGTAGCCACACAACAGATCCGCTCACAATCGAAACGAAGATGCTTTAGGATAAAGTAACTCACCTGAAACGTGATTCTCGGCTTCAATTACTTTTCAAATGAAAGGGGAGGAGGGCGTTTGTTAACACTACCAACGCACCCTCACGGATCAAAACATCAGAACGCGATGATTTAGACATGCGTTCTAGATGACTAGCACTCACGATAAATAAACACAACAGACAGGGAGTTAAATATTCCAAGCAATAATCAGACTGCTGAATCATTCCTAACCTAGACAGACTGAAATCGAGAGCAGTAATCTCTATCGAAGCTAGTCCTCCTGATCAACGCTGGGATGAAAGTTATAATACATGCAAGCTGAAGCCGTCCAACAAGCCAACATTATAATGACAAGGCAAACCAAGACGCAAGCAAGGGTGTCGAGCAAAAATTTGCCTAAAAACCCATGAACCGAGGCTCTAAATCAGTCTACGATGGGAAATACATTTAAAATCAGCAACCACAAAGCGAAAAAAGTTATTCGGAGAAAGGTTTAGGATCCAATCTATCTCGAAAATTCGTCCCAGATCAACGCGAACTTTCGAAAACTTTGAAGAGGGGCGTTCTGTGAGGCTGTCCTAAAAATACACAACTGGATAGCTGAGTCTCCATCGAACACTGGATGATGTGAAGTTACAAAATCTGAACGACTTCCAGAAAGGCTACAATTCGCAAGATTTCACATCGCTCAAAGAAGTTAAAGCAAAGATTACAAACGACAGTCGTTTACACACTAACCTCTAACAGAAAGGAATTACAAATCGACATCTCTTTCAAACCAAGCGTTGAAGTCCTCCCCCCCGTATCATCCATCAAGACATACACCCGATTCATCACCTACGCCGCTTCAACAGCTATAAACACGAATGAGCTTCTTATGTAGATGATTGACTTGATGGCTGCGACAACACATGATAATATTAAATATTAGCAACCATTAGAGGTACTGATGAGCCCAGTCTGTAATGATTTATTCGCACCACAACTCAGTGGAGATCATGACCTGCAGTTGATAATAGAGCGTATATGAAGGATGCCTCAAATTGGTCACAAAATCCGGCCGAATAAGACTCTTTACGGTCATTTGGTGTGTCCATATATAAGACAGAGAACTAAATACTACAACAATCAACAGCTAGACGCAGCTCCAATCGCCTGTTAAGCACAGCTCGAAACGCAGTCAATCAGCTGGCCAAGCACCAGCCTCGGACGCCCAGCTCCAATCGCTGCCCGAACCGCAGCTTATCAAAATTTCGCTGCCCAACGCAGCTCCAATCGCTGCCAAGGCACAGCTCGAACGCAGCCACAATCGCTGCCACGCACAAGTCGGACGCAGCTCCATCGCTGCCACACACGCCGCATAATCAATCGCGCCAAACGCGGCATCCACCATCGCTGTCACAGCCACAAGCCTTCGAACGCAGCTCCATCGCTGCCCAACGCCAGCTACCAACCGCTGCCAGCCACAGCATCGAACGCAGCTCCATCGCTCGACCCCAACGCCCAGTTATCAATCGCCTAAGCCCAGCGCAGCTTATCAATCGCTGACCCACCAGCTTATCAACCTGCTGCCGACGCAACTCATTCCATCACCTCCCCAACGGGTAGCCCGTACAGTCCGTAGCAACGCCAGACTCAATCACCGCCCAGGAACCAGGTCAAGGTTTAGACTCATTCAACACCGTCGATCGAACAACCTTAACGAAGCTCAGTTTTCTTCACCCAACGACTTTGAAGGCAAGTGCTTTAGATGGGGTTGCCATTACACCCGACTATAAGGGTCAACTAAACCCCAACTTTAGGCAGCGGATAAATCGGGCAAGTAATACACCCCCTAATCCCCTATAAATAAGCAAACAAACTCAACAGAGAAAGCGACTCTATTTATGGACTTTGGGCGAGATCGGATTTTGATAATCAGATCAGAGAATTCTTGTCATTAATCGGAGGGGGATCTTTCGAGCAAATCTTCCAGAATCAGAAAAAAGGAGGATTGACTCCTTACACAGTCTGGGCAAAATCTAACAAACGGAGGATCTCTAAACCATCGTATTTGGCTTATCAACCGATTATTTTCGGTCGAACAACTCTGTTCATAGAGTTTATTACTTGTTCTGAGTCACAAAAACTCGACAAGAGTATCAACGCCCAAAAGACACGTTGCTTCCAGTGAGTATAGATATTCGGATCGTCAACGAGAAGGGCAAACTCGACGCAAGCATTACGAGGGAGGCATCTCATCGCTCGTGAAGACCAGAATTAAATCAAAGGAGAATCTAGATCATTTCTTCTTCTCTTATTGTAAAACAAGACAATCCAAGTCATGTAAATGAGAAAC
>NC_033801.1:31991556-31998812 GCF_001876935.1 Asparagus officinalis
GTGATAGTGTGTAAATCGGCACGAGATATAAGTGAGAGTGGATGTGACAAAGAATGAATATGATCAATAGTGCAAGAAGGAAAAGGAAAATAAAAATCAAGAATAAAGAAAATAAAATTCAAGAATAAAAGAAAATGCAAGAAATTAAAGATGGTGGATTCAATTATAGATATGGGTAATCTACAATTGAACCCACTTCTTAGAAAATGGTGATTCCCTAGAGGGTTCTAGCCTAAAGGCGAATCAAACAAAATAAAAATAAACAAAAAGAAAAACTAAACCCAAGAGGGTTCTAGCCTCAAGGTGAATAGTATAAGAAATTAAAATCTAACTACAAAATAAAGTGCAAAATCTAAACTACAAAATAAAATTGCAAGAATTAAATGCAAGAAAATAAATCTACTCTATAAGCATGAAATAAATCTAATCTATAAGGGTTCTAGCCTCTTGGCTATTTAACAAGAAAATAAAATCTAAACTACAAGCATAGAAATAAATCTACACTAATAAGCAATAAAAAGGAAATAAAAGAGAAAAAGGAAAGAAAATGCAAACCTCTAAATAATTCTTCATCTCCATCTTCATCATCCAACAAAGAGAAGAAATATTTAAAGTGGTGAAAAAATTATTATTATTAATTGCAACTAAAGTTACAATTTTTGGAAGGCCTTCTCAATTAAGAGTAGCCCTCCTCTCCAAAAGGAGTTTACAAAATTTTCACACCTCTAACCCCTCACTCTCTACCCCTATTTATAGTAAACATCAGTGAATGAGAGCCATTGGATTGAAATCTTATCCAAAAACATCAATTTTCAGCCTTTGATTCGTAACAAACTGCCCAGCGTATCGATACCAGCATCGATAGGGGTATCGATGCTGGCATCGATACGGGCATCGATGCGGGCATCGATGCCCCCATCGATGCTGGCATCGATGCCTGCCTGCTTCTAGCTGCTGTCCGCAGAACTCCTCTTTCATTGGTTCTTGGGCTTGGATCTTGGGCTTTTGCTTGGGCTTTTGGGCTTTGATATTTCTTTTAATCCTTCATCTTAGCTTGGGCTTTTGGATAGATTGGAAATTGATTTTCCAATTGGCTTCTTGATTCATTTCTTCATTTAATCAATGGGTTTTTGTTGAGAGATGAGAAGTTGAGATTTATTCTTCATTAACCTGCAATTAAAAGATAAAAACAATTATTAGTGGTATATTTATTCATATAAAATAGATAATGGGGGTATAAAATTGTAATAAAATGTGATTATCATAAGTCTATAAAAGCATTACACAAGTTTTTAGAACTTGATTTGAGCTAAATGTCAAAATCAACATGTTTAAAACACATGTATTTTTAGTGCTTTCGAATTTTTCTGAGATTTCACAAATGATAAGAGCGAATTGAAAAATTCCTTTTCCAACATGTTCATAATCATGTTTATAAACTCTTCCCAAAGTTTTGTATTTTTTTGGAATTTATTTGCTATTTTTAAAAGGACTTTAAAATTCGTTTTAAAAAATCAATACAGGCTGAAAACCTGTTAGCAGTCAACTGATGACATTTATCAGTCGACTGAAGAAATGTCCTGCAATCTCAAAAAATTTCTGTTTTAATTCTGGTCGACTGACCAGTTGACTGATGAGGTTATCAGTCGACTGACCATGCTTATCAGTAGACTGATAAGCTGCCGTTTGCCTACAACGGTCAGCTCATCAGTCGACTGATTTATCCCAACGACTATTTTTCCAGCCTTTTGTAGTTTTGTCTTTTTGCTGGATTTTCTTGGGTTTTGAGCTTTGGTTTTTTATCCTATATATACCCCTTGCTATTTCACTTCTGAAGATCATCTAAGAGGGGTTTTAACAAGAGTTTGAAAGTGTTTAAAGTTTGTTTAAAAGTTTCTAAGTTTGAGTTTACAAAGAGGAGGCTTGCATTTTCAATTGAGGAATTCATCCTCAATCTTAGTTTGAGTTTACAAAGAGGAGGCTTGCATTTTCAATTGAGGAATTCATCCTCAATCTTCTTCAACCTCTATTGTGTTTATAGAGAAGTTTTCCTAACAATCTTCTTCAACCTCTATTGTGTTTATAGAGAAGTTTTCCTAACTCTTTTCTCTAGCAATTTGTTTTTTATTTTTATATTATCATCATTGCTGGTTTTGCTAATTGAGTTAGATTTCGTTTATACTCTTTTTATCACACACACACACACACCTCATTTGAGCTTGTAGGATTTCATACATCATATATTGGGTTGCGGGTTTGTGATTTTGTGAGAGTGAGCTTACATTGAGTTCTCATCCATATTAGAGAATATTTTATTATAATTGAGCTTCAATGTAAGTTGCACATTATATTACACTTGGACACCGAGAGAAGTGGTTGGTGAGAGACGGAGTCGGTTCCAAGAGGAGTGACATCGGTAGTAAACCCTAGGGAGAGGTAGTAAATCTGAGTACTTGAGAAAGATGACACGGGCTAGACCAACACTTAGAGGGTATGAAGTATTTTTGCAAGTGTGTAAGTTGTAAAATTTTCGGTGAACTAGAAAACCATATTGTGAGGTGTAAATGTTATTTGGGTGAGCGTAGAAAATCGGTTGTGATAGTGGAGATCTCCTCGAGTTGAGGAGCGGAGACGTAGGTCAAGTGGTTGACCAAACTCCATAATCAAATCGTATGTTTGCATTGTTTATTTGCGCACTATCACACTTGTTTGTTTACTCTTGTTCATATACCCTTGCATATATCTCATTAAATATCTACATTGTTAGGATATAATTTGTTAATAAGTTTTAATCGGCATTAATATCTAATAAGATTAGCAATAACACTTTTCACCCCCCCCCCTCTAGAGTGCTTTCAAAACCAACAGCGATACGTTTTTGAATTCGCCGCCACCACCGTTACAAACACCTGTAAAAAACAAGTCCTCAAATGGAGTCGGCGGTTGGAATTTCGTGCGTTACTTGCCTCAAGATGGGGCTTGGCCTTTGGACTTGGTTCAACATTGGGGGCTTGGATGTTGTTGAATCATTGTCAGTTATCAATTTATTGACCGAGCAGCTGTCCAAGTTGCTGAAGATAAGCCCAAGGTTTTTCTTCGGTGTGTCTGTGGGGGGACAACCAAGTACAATCGAACCCAAGATAGCGACAGTCATATTGGAACATTCCTACCATCCAAATCTCATGTGGTTGATAGGTTAAGGGATTTCTTGAGAAAAAGTTTAATTGCTATAACCGTAGTTACTTTCTAGAACTGGGAATTAGAAAAATGATAGAGCTTAAAGCGTTTAGGAAAAGAAAAAGAAAGCAAAATTATGATAGCTTCATGTTTAACAATTGGGGCATAAGTTTTATCAAAATCGATCCATTCTATTTGATTTTTTTCTTTAGCCATAAGTCTAGCTTTATTCCTAACAACATTATTTTTTTCATGTATTTTATTATTAAAGACCCATTTACTTCCTACAATAGGGTGATCCTTAGGTTTAGGAACAAATTCCAAACTTTATTCCATATTAATTGATTAAGATCTTCTTGCATTATAGTAGTCCAATTTTCATCATTGATAACCTCATTCACATTTTTTACGTTCCATTTCAGATATGATGTTCACATAAGCATAAAACTTTCTGAGAAAGGATTGAGAATTTTTACCTTCAACTACCTTTGTGGTTGACATGAAATAATATTAATCATTCAAATGAATAGGAGGCTGTCGATTCCTTTTCAAATGATCTCTTGTTTGAAAATTTTGTTGATTTTCTGAATTTATAGGATTTTGAGTAACTCTTGAAACTGCAGGTATTGTCTCCTCATTTAGTCTTTTGCTTCCTCTTTCTTGTCCTCTGTTTCCTTTTGAGCTTTCTTCTAACTTTCCTTTTGCATCTTTCCTATTCAAACTGATCATTTGGATTCATCACAAGTGGGTCATCTTCATTGTTAAAAAAACCAATAGAAGTGTGATTTTTATCAAATTTAACATGCAACACTAGTAGAAAAATGAAGATCCTAGACCAATCAAATTAGACGAAAAAGTTTATGTCTAGTTCAAATTAAACTAGATGAAAATTCTTCTGTCTAGAAAATTCTGTCTAGGTTGCCGCAATGTAGATGGAAAATTTTGTCCAGGTTAACAACCTAGATAGAAATTTTATATTAATTAAATATAGGTGTGGACCCTACCATCCTAGATGGAATTTTTTGTCTAGGATGATGCGTCCACCCAAAAAAAACCATAGATTGCCTAAACCCTCCGTAGCCCCTCACCCTCAGACCCTAGTCTCTCTTTTCACCCCCGAACAAAAACACCTACTGCCGCTCAAATTTGTTTGAACGCTTGCCGAAATGCACAGGCCGCCCACAGCTGCATGCTAGCATGCTTGCACACCCGCATGCCACCCGCACGCAGTGACGTCGCTCGCCCGCCTTCGAACCATGACCACCTCATGCCGCCACCCATCCGCACGCCACTGCCAGGTGTTCGAATCCCCCATCACCAGTGGTTAACGATTCTCGCTGTCGCTGCTTGGCATAACTGGTTCTCATCGCCACCCTTTGACTTCAGATCTCACCATCGCTCATCTCCTCTTCTCTCTACCTTAAAGGTGTGTTTTTTTCACGAAGAATTTAATTGTTTTGATTTTTTATTGTTTATTTCTAAATTTTTGTAAATACCCTAAATTATGACCTAAAATGAACAAGTTCAAATCTTGTTAACTCTAATTGAAATTTTTTTAGCTATTAACCCTAACTCAATTACATTTTGCCCTATTTGAACAATACTTATAATCATAAACCTAATTGAATAATTTTCAACTATTAACCTTAATTGAACACCTGAATCATGATAGATGATTTACACTAAGTTTCATGCATACTATAAAAATGTGTGATTCTATAAATTTGTGATATGAACATGTGTGACAAAAGAATTTTTCAAAGCATAGAGTAATATATAACACATTTTATTTTTCAATTATGTGTTATATATTGAACTTAGGTGAATGAAAAGATAACATTATCTCTAGACTCTCGTTCAATAATTACATTCAATTCTTTAGACTTATAATATAAGATAAATGACTTAAATTTGGCCAGGAGATGAAGTTTTCTACCCAAAAATGATCATTTACTTTATATTATGAGAAGAAAGAGTTGTTACTGAATTTTGTAATTATTGGATCTGTCCTTCTCAGACGGGTTAGGAATATAGTAGTGCATACATTCAACTTTGTATAGTTTGCATATTTTATTTCTTAAAAAATTCGGTTATATGTACTCATTGTTCTTTGTGTATAATAAGTGTATATTGTTATGCATTCCGGTCTTGTACCAATACACATAATAACGTCTACACAGTATATAGGGAGATCAACAGGTAAGTGCTGCCAAAATTTTCAAAAAATGAAAACATACAAAGTATAGGAAGTTGGATATAAGTACTACTATATTCTTAATGATACAGAATCATTCTTATATAGCCTCTAGAGTATTCTAATTAGTCTCTATATACGTTTCAGTTTTAATTTAGAAGGGAATAATATTTTAATTATTAAATGATACATGTATATAACCATGATGTGTGTTGTATGTATATTATCATGAACAGTCATAAATTTACTAATAGTAGTTAGATTAATTATAGTTAATAATTATATATAATATATAGATGAGGATAATTCTTGACAAATTATTATAGATATTCCTCAACTTGAAAGATATCGTGACACGTGATATAAGAAGGGATGTAACGCCTTCATGGGGTATGCCAAAATGAATCCCAGAGATTTAAGTAGTGGTGTTATGTATTGTCCCTGTTATAGGCGAATGAATATAAAGTTGCAGAATAGAAATAGTATACAAATCAACCTAATAAATTCAGGACTTGATAAGTAATATAAATATTGGTCACTTAATGGGGAAGGTTATATTAAAGATGTGGAGCTGAATGTGCATGTTCGTACATCCGGTGGCTTACAGATAAATGACATAGAAACAATGTTCAATGATATTTTTTTTCTCATCCTACCGAATATTATATCGATCATAATGTTGAAGATGATACTGGAGATGACATTGAAGATACTATCGAAGATGATTCTAAAGAGGTCAGAGATGTCAAAGGAGCAAAAACTTTTGAAGATATGCATGCTTTCACAAACATAAAGCAAATAATGAAGCTACTAGAAGATAGTGAAAAGGACCTACATTAGGGTTGTACCGAGTACACCAAAATTTTATTTATGCTAAAATTCCTATATATTAGGACACTTAGCGGAATGGCTGATAATCACTTTGAAATACTTTTTGATTTGCTTCGGACGGTAGTTCCTGGAGGAAAGGTTAGCATACCCCCAAATAATTTATTAGGCAGAGAAGTTATTTCCACTCTAGATCTTGATTATAATAGGATTAATACATGTCCAATTAATTATATCCTCTACCACAAAGTTAATAAAGACTTTCATGAGTGTCCGACCTTAGTGGAAACAATGCACAAACTCTTTAACATGGAGGACAACGGAGACCGAGGAGATGCAAAAGAAGATTTTAGTAAAGGTGGTTTGTCATTTTCCATTGGTTCCTAATTTGTAACGATTATATATGAACAAAGACATTGCAAAGAACATAAGGTGGCATAAGAAAGATCGAGTAGATGATGGGATAAGGAATGTGGTTTGTCACGTGGAGAAGTATAATGGTGAGGGAGACCCCTCCGAGCATGTTCAGAACTACTATGATGTGATGAGCATGCTCCAAGCATCGGAAGCAGTTACTTGCTGATGCTTCCCCATCACTCTTTCAGGGAGTGCTAAGCTCTGGTGAAACGCTCTTGAGAAGAAGTCCATCAGCAGCTTCCAGCAACTCAGCCAGAAGTTCATCCATCAATTCTTGGCTGATACCAAGCAAAAGCTACCCCCTCATGTGTTAATCCAGATGAGGCAAGGGCCCAGAGAGAACCTCCGAGCATACTTCAAGAGGTTCCAGGTGAAGAAGATAGAGGTTAATGATCCAGGGAGTGCGGTTGTTATGTCCGCTATTGTGGTCGGCTTGCAGAGCAACGAGTTGGCCGACTCGCTTGCCAAGAAGCCGGTCACCAATTATGAACAACTGATGACCAAAGCTCATGGGTACATGGACATGGAGGATACTAGAGCTTATAAGGCGGCAGCCAGGGCCACAAAGACCTCCACAGCCACGACTTCAGCAGCAGCACCAACACCACTTGCATCGCCTGCGCTAACAGCAGCATCAGCA
>NC_033801.1:31998822-32016446 GCF_001876935.1 Asparagus officinalis
CGACACTAGGGTCAGCTAGAGCCCCCCCTGTGAGGCAGGAGTGGCCAAGAGACCCCCCAAGAGTCTACTCGTGTTCCAATCAGTCCGATAGGAGGGACCGATGGAGGGACCTAACACTAAGACCCACTCTCACAGTCCTCAACACCTCCCTCACAGAAGCTCTCGCTAGAGTCTAGAAGGAGGGACATCTCAAAGAGCCTGCTCCAAGATGAGGTCGGATCCCTGGAGTCGAAACATCAGGCATTATTGCTGCTGCTACAAAGATCACAGCCACCTCACCAATAACTACCACATCCTGAAGAGGGACATTGAGGACCTGATTGAGAGAGGGTGTAAAACCTTGCTAATTTTGAGATAGTATGTGATTAATTATGATTTGTGAATTTTTTTTATCATGATAAATATCATTAAATGATGTATGAGTACGAAAGCAAGTGATTTTAGATCAAACAAGTTTGTATATGTGAGAGAATCAAGTCAAATCATGCACGAAGACCAAAACATGCACATACACGAAAGTCTCTGCCCGGTCGACCGACCACTCATGCTCGGTCGACCGACGGGTGTTTTCTAGGTTTCTTGGTTGCAGTTGAATTTAGATTTTTGTGGCCTAATTGTACACAGATGTTTATATACCTCTTTTTCATGAAAATTTCATATCTTTTATCAGAACTCTTGAATCCTAGAAGCCACCACTTCCCTCATAAACCCTAAGTTCAACTCTTGTGATTCCAAGAGCTTTGTGAAGCAAATTTCGAGGTGAAGGCAAGATTGTTGACTTATGGCTAAGGGGTCTATTTTGGATTTACACTTTTAGGCTTTCAACAAAGGTTTTCAGGCGAGTTTCATCTCTGCTAACCCTACACCCCTTTTTAAATTGATTTTTGTGAGATTTGTTTTGGTTTTATTGAGCCAAAAACCTATTTTTGTGCATAAAAATAGTTTCCTTTATTATAATGGGATAAAGATCTAACCTTTTTGTGTTTAGATGATTATGAACGAAATATCTGAGGTTGATTAAGAACTGAAAGTATTTTAAACATGAGTTTTAACTGAGTTTTTATGGTTTATATGACGTTTTGATGCTTTTGTACATGTTTAGGGTTTACATATGATATTTAATGTGATGATTTTTGTTTCATGTGTTAGATGAACTTCAGTAGTGTTAAACAAGTTTTTAAAATGTATTATACATGTTTTATAGCAAGCTAGTTGAGTTAGAATCATAAACACGACATCGAACAAAGCCTGCAGGAATCAGGTTCAGGGCCTCTGGCCGGTCGACCATCGAAGCATGCCCGGTCAACCGACCTGCATGTTATCACCTGTGCCTGTTTTGTGTTATAGTTGTTTGATTCGAGGGATTTTTCTCGATCAACCTACATTGTTATGTGATGTTTGTTATCGGTTTAACACCTGCGATGTTGTGAACATGAGATATAGATCCACACATCGAGATACGTGTGTTAGACCCTAATGCCACTAGGAAAGAACCCTAGAGGGGGAGGGGGTGGGGTGAATAGGGTTTATGCTAATCTAATCCGATATAATGCTAATTAAAACTTATTATCAAACTATTCTTGCAAGATAGATATACAATATGTTATAAGCAAGAATAAGCAATATGAACAAATGAATATATCATAGCAATGAGATATTACAAATATATGAGCAAGGATATATAAACTAACACAAGGGAAAATAAACAATGCAAACACACAATATGATCACAGAGAACGGACCTTCCGTCCTACGTCTCCGCTCCCCACTCCTGGGGAGAAATTCACTATCACAACCGGGTTTTCTACGTTTATCTGAACAACATTTACACCTCATACTCGGTTTTCTAGCTAATCGAAAACTTTACAATCAACACTCTTGCAATCCCACTCTACACCCTCTCAAGTGTTGGACTAGACGTGTCTCTCTCAAGTGCTCGGATACAACCTCTCCCTAGGTTCGTCAACCGACGCCATTCCTCTTGGGACGATCCCCGACTCTCGCCACACTTCTCTCGGTGTACAAGTATATTACAAAGTGAACCTCACAATAAGCATAATACAATAAATGATTGTTCTCTAATATGAATGAGAACACAATGAAAGCTCACACTCAATTGTTACAACTCTCACCAACCCAAATATACTATGTATGAAAATACAATAAGCTCAAGTGGGTGTGTGTAAACAATGAGTGAAATAAAATCTAAACTCAATATAAAAACTAGCTTTAAAGAATGATAATCAAACAAATATGCAAATGTAAAGCTAGATAAGAGTTTAGAAATTCTTCTCTGAAAAACAAGATGGAGAGATGGATTAAGATGAAGCTCAATCGATGTAGATGATCTCCTCCACTTGTGTAAAACTTCTTCCTAAACAAAAACTCTTTTAAAACAAACACTAAACAAACTTAAACAAAACTTAAACACCTTAAACTTGTTTTTAAACTTTTCTTGGGTTGTTTGAACTGAGGATATGTTGGGGTATTTATAAGAACCCCAAAGCCAAGAGCAAATAAGGCAAAAAGACCAAAAACTCAAAAACAATGAAGTCAGGAAGTATAGCTGTTACAGTGTTATGAGTCGACTCGTACTTTTCATGAGTCGACTCATAAGTAGCCGTTACAGGCTAAAAACTAACTTATGGGTCGACTCATAAAATTCATGAGTCGACTCATCATGCATGGGTCGACTCATGAATTCATGGGTTGACTCAGCAGAAACAAAACTAGTTTTTCAGCACACTTTATGAGTCGACTTATGACAGACATGGGTTGACTCAACCTGATGGGTCAACTCATGATGTTATGAGTCGACTCGTTAGAACCAAAATATAAACTACACAATAGTTTATGAGTCGACTCAACACTGTTCATGAGTCGACTCATGACATGCACACAGCCTGTTTTAAACAGTACATGTCAACATAAAACAGAGTTTAAAAATATCAAATAAATTCAGAAAAATATAAACTTCGGGAAATGATTGTAGACATGATAATAAATATGCTACAGAAACTGGTTTTCAAAAAGAACTTCCCAAATGTAAAATATCATCATTTTGTAAGGAGGTCCAAAACAAGAAAATATAAACACATGAGTTTTGACATTCTAGCCAAACCATGTTTTGAAACTTTACACAATGATTATATAGACTTAATAAAATATGTTTATGATTATTGTTAAGTCCAAAAACTAAGAATATAATATTTTTACAAAATATGTAATTTCATATATATGAACATGAAAACCTAAAACCGTGCATGTATATATATAACTATATATATACATAGAAACCAAATACGTGTGTGTATATGATATTGAGCTTAAAGTACTAACACACATAATATAAACCTAAACTAAATGTTACCCAAACAATCTTGATCTTCGATGTAACTCAACTTGGTACACTATGCGGATGAAGCTTGAACTTGGATCTTGACTTGAATTGCAAGGCTTCACTCCACAATTCCGCCAACCTCCATTGGATATGATCATGAAAGCTTGATTCCATCCATCCTCCAACTAGTTGTTTGTCTATAATAAATAAGAAAACACAAATACTAGACAAACAATATTAGTGATAAATTATTTGTTAAACATCATCAAAACAAAGAGGCCAACAATCTCCCCCTTTTTGATGATGACAAACAATTTATAAAAATAATATATGCATGAAAGGAAATGAATATACAATATTTTCCCCTCTTTGACAACATCAAAAAGGGGAAAACCAACAAGAAAGAAGAGAACGAAAGCTCCTCCTATCAATATGCATGGGTGAGTAAAAAAATATAGGGATTGCTCCCCTTATCAAAATGCCATATAGAATATATGCAATAAAATATCATGGTAAATATGTGAGCAAGCATAAAAAATATGCTAAATATCACTCACATACAAGAGGATAATGAGAACACATATAAATATATCAATATGAAAAAATGTCTCAAATGTACAAACATAAAAACAATGTATAAAATAGATTTATGAAATCACACAAAGAAGACATGAGAATCATGTAAAAAGTTTTCAAATGAAAACAAATCAACCAATAAAATCATAAATCACAAGTAAATCATATAAGAACATAAAACCAAATCATCATTGATTTTCAAAAATGAGAGAGGCAACCATATCTAGCTATTGAGCTAGTATCAACCCATATAAATATTTTAGCACCCGGTAAACAAGATTTGGGAATAAACACCCAATAAACCCGGGGGGGGGGGGGGGGTTAAAAAAAAAATTAAAATTGAAACTAATCAAAGTTAATAAAATGAAAACAAAAGAATTGATCAAAAGAAAATTGTTTTCATTTACAAGAATTTCAAAACATTTTTTAAAACCAAGACAAAAGAAAAAGAAAAACACTAAAATACTTGGTTTTTAAAAATCAAATTTGTTTTGGTACCCAAGTATTTTTGGTACCAAAAGATTTAGGGACATGACCCCTATCTTTTAAGCTCAAAACCCTAGGGTTATGAACCCTCTTGGGCGCATGTGGTGTACGAACATGATCATAACAAAAATTACTCAAACGACCATTCCGATTGCAATAAGTACAATGAAAATGAGGCATTTGCTTATGTTGACCAAACGGTTGTGCACGAGAGACATTTGAAAAAATAGGTTTATCTTGGAAATTATTTTGCAAACGAGAAATTCTCCTCAAATCAAAACAAAATTTGGTTAAATGACCAAAACGACTACAATGATCACACTTAAACTTCTGTGATCTTTTAAAATTATTTGGCAAAAGTGAAATCTTTTTCAAATCAAAACAAAACTTTGCCAAATGGTCAAATCGACCACATAGATCACATTTAAACACATGTGCATGTTTATGATGAGCATGATGAGTTTGTGCATACATTTAAACACATGTGCATGTTTATGATGAGCATGATGAGTTTGTGCATGTACATGTGCATGTGATAAAGAAGCCTTATGAGGTGCATGTTTATGATGAGCATGATGAGTTTGTGCATGTACATGTGCATGTGATAAAGAAGCCTTATGAGATGCACAAGAAGCATCAGTCTTAGAAGATTTGTGTGCATCATAGAAAAATTTAGCAATGTGGCCTTTACGACCGAAAATAGAACATTTGTGAATTTTGCTATACATGTGTGCATAGTGTGTGTTTGATTTAGAAGTGTCAACACGGAACTTTGCACACAAGTCCATAAGTTTCTTATGGTTAATAATGCATGAATTAAGAGTTGAATCTAAAGAGGTAATACGATTTTTAACATCATTCAACTCATCATTAGGCACATATGCATTAACATTAGAAGTAGAACATAAATAGTCATTTATGAAAGAAGCAGTATCATTTTGTATGTTCTCTACTTCTACCATGGTATTATCTCTTTCATGAGTTAAGCTAGAATTGGATGAGGTCAATTTTTCATTTTCCAAAATTAACATGTCATTGTTTTCTTTAAGCATGATATTTTCTTTTACAATGACATCTAATTTTAACACTAGCTCCTCATGATCGGATTCTAAATTATCATGCTTGCTTTTTAAATCAATAAAAATCATTTTGCAATTTGTTATAGGCATGTAATAATTTTTCACCAGCAGAAGCAAGTTCATCACTAGATAAATCATTAATAGATTCGAACTCGTAAACCTCACTAGGGCTATCGCCTAGTGGCCGTGTGCATGATGCTCCATATGAACTTGAAGCCGGATCCTCCAAAGCTTGTCGGATAGCATCCAAGTTCCCTTGATATGCTTCAATAAGTTTTCATAAGTTGTAAGCACTATCAAAATGAACAAATTTGTTAGGCATAGATGAATCAAGAGCATTTAGCAAATATTCTAACAAAATATTATTCATTGTAAACATATGATGGTCATTTTTATTCCACTTGGATTTCTCCATAGTGGGCATAATATAAGCATCATCTATAATTTCCTATAAATCAAAGTGTTTAGATTGAACAAAAAGTTTAAATCTAACACACCATTGAGCATAGGGGAAATTATCTAATCTAGGAGCAATATTGATAGCATAACCTAAACAAGATGCATCGTTCATATCCATAATGTATATAAAAAAGCAAGATACAAAAATAAAAAATTAGATTAGCACAAAAAGATAACTTGGATCTTTAACTCAAGGCGATTAGACCTTAAATCAAAGATCACCAAGCTCTGATACCAATTGTTAGACCCTAATGTCACTAGGAAAGAACCCTAGAGGAGGGGGGGGGGTGAATAGGGTTTATACTAATCTAATCCGATATAATGCCAATTAAAACTTATTATCAAACTATTCTTGCAAGATAGATATACAATATGTTATAAGCAAGAATAAGCAATATGAACAAATGAATATATCCTAGCAATGAGATATTATAAATATATGAGCAAGGATATATAAACTAACACAAGGGGAAAATAAACAATGCAAACACACAATATGATCACGGAGTTCGGACCTTCCGTCCTACGTCTCTGCTCCCCACTCCCGGGGAGAAATTCACTATCACAACCGGGTTTTCTACGCTTACCCGAACAACATTTACACCTCACACTCGGTTTTCTAGCTAACCGAAAACTTTACAATCAACACTCTTACAATCCCACTCTACACCCTCTTAAGTGTTGGACTAGACGTGTCTCCCTTAAGTGCTCGGATACAACCTCTCCCTAGGTTCGTCAACTGACGCCACTCCTCTTGGGACGATCCCCGACTCTCAGAGCGCGGTTTCATCCAGAAAGGTCCAATGCCCGATATGGCTTAGGTAATGTGGTGATTGGTATATTACTATATATATATATATAATATATATATACTAACTATATATATATATATATACTATATATATATATATACACACACGACACACACACACTACACACACACACACACACACACATATATAGTATATATATACACTACACCACACACGGTCACACAAGCACGACACACACACACATATAATCTTATATATATATAATATATATAATATATAATATATATTATATATATAATTTATATATATTATATATAATATATATATATATATATACTAATATATATATATATATATATAGAATATATATATAATATATATATAATATATATATACTATATATTATATATACTATAAGAGAGAGAGGATGAGAGAGAGAGACTTAATGATTATCCTTGGTCATAGCGAGGGCCATTTCGCTCTTGCTCTATGTTGCACAAATCCCCACTATCCTCATAAATAGGAGAGAGAGAGTGTGAGCTTAGTGGAATTTGCTGTCTATTATGCGAGGATGAGTAGAATTGTGCCACAATAGGAGACAAGGATGGGAATATCTCCCTCCTATGATAAGGCAGACAACACAACACAACACAACCACCACACACACACACACACACACACATAATAATATATATATTAGTATAATACTATATATTATATATCTAGAGAGAGAGAGGAGGAGAGAGAGAGAGAAATATGGCAGAACGAACTTGGTACAAGTTCTTGCCATTTGAACTTAGTAGTGAAGCGTGGCCAAATCATCCCCTACATCACACCTTAAAAATAAGCCTCTTTTTAAAATACGTGTGAATAGTCGACTTGAGGCTCTCTTTTGAAGTGTTGATGTCAGGTGAGGAGGATTGCCACCTCATACCAAGTTCAAGAGAATTCGTACTAAGTTTTCCAATATTTCTTATATAAAATATATACCTATATATTCTATGATTATATATTATATATTATATATTATATATATCATATTATATATAAATAAATTAATAATGATTATATAATATATATATATTATATATATATATATAAATATATTATTAATAAATATATAATATAATTATAAAATATATATATAATAATCATATATTAGATTAATATATCAGATCATTACCAGGTTGTTTTGTTTATTTTACACTATTAAGGGTGTTTTAGGAAATTTTTAAAACATTTTAGTTTTTTTGATAATAAATCATGTATTATAGTATGTTAGCTACCTATTATTTTTTTACCTTTTTATTATCATTTAAACTCATTGGTGTTCAGATGGTATGATAATATCTTTCTCTATCATCCCTGAGGCTTAATTGATGCGACAAAGATCTTTTTATTGTGGGCAAAGGGGGATTTATGTTCAAGCCTGATGGTAATCGCTTAAATCCATGTAATTTGTTTGCAAATTCTGAAATTTCATATTTTTATGGTGTTTTTTTGTAATTTAAACTTTTCATGGTGTTTCTATAATTTTAAAATATTAAGGGTGTTAGTTGTAAATTTTATATTCTTCGAATTATGCTGTTAATTTTTAGATTTCATGTTTGTTATTTTAGGTTTTGATACATGAGTGTGTTTTGTGTAATAAGCTTTTGAGAGTACATTGTACAAAATTTTAAACCTTTAAGGTTTATTATTGTTGTTGTAATATTTCAAGTATTTTATTAATCTTATTTTTTTTAAAACTGTTGAGCTATAGGTAATTTATGTAGGATTAAGATAGGATATAATTATGATTATGATAGATTAATATTTAAATAAAATATTCACAATAGCGAAGGATAATGTTGACCAAGAATTTTTTTTCTTCTGAACTCGTGCTTTTAGGGGGGTGTTTGTTTCAAAAAAATTTTGGCATTTGGGTGGGATTTCAAATTCTAAGATCAAAAAGTGGGTTTTTTGGGTTATAGAATTACATAAAACTTGTTTGTTTCAAAACAAATTTTAGAATATCAAATCCCCAAATTATAAAAAAGTATTATATTTAGGGGGGTTAGTCACCTAGAACTTTTTAAGTAGAACTGGGATAATTAGTAAAATAAGATAATATTTTGACACTGGGATAATTTAGTGGAACAATGATGGGTAATTCTTAAAGTGGGATAATTTGGTAGGATAATTTGGTGGGATAATGATGGATAATATTATTGTTAAAGTAAGAGAGAGAGAATCTTGGGTAAATTTTCCTTGAATTGAATATTGAGTATGCACATATATTTATACAAGTAGAGGAGTGTGAGGTTTGTTCTCCCAAGCAATATGGGACTAAAACCCACTACAATACACTATTATCAACAGCCCCCTTCAAACTCATGTTGGATCAAACAAATACACTATTATCAACAGCCCCCTTCAAACTCATGTTGGATCAAACAAAGTGAGTTTGCGTACAAAAAACTAAAACCGATGAACAGGTAAGGCCTTTGTAAAGAAATCTGCAAGCTCATCAGCAGATGAAACATGAGGAAGTAGAATTGTCTTTTCCTTGATAACTTGGTGACGGACAAAATGAGCGTCGATCTCAATATGTTTGGTCCTTTCATGAAATACTGGATTATTAGTAATCTGGATGGCACTCTTATTATCACAGTAGAGAGGAGTAGGAGTCGTAACAGAAATGCCGAAATCACTAAGAAGGCGACGAAGATGAATAATCTCTTTAGCTGTTGTGGACATTGCACAATACTCTGCCTCAGTACTAGAAAGAGCAATAACATTTTGTTTCTTACTTCGCCAGGAAATAAGGGAATCACCAAGAAATATACAATAACCTGTGGTAGACTTTCTGGTAGTTGGATCACCAGCCCAATCAGCATCAGAATATGCACAAAGCTCTAACTTAGATGTAGCAGGAAACAAAAGAGAGCGAGTGCTAGTACCCCGGAGGTACCGAAGAATCCGTAATAAGACAGCATAGTGTATAGAACGTGGAGCACTAACAAATTGACTGATAATACCAACAACATGAGAGATATCTGGTCGAGAGATACACAAATAGACCAACTGGTTAACAAGATGTCGATATCGGGTAGGATCAGATAGAGGCTCATCGTCAGTAGAGCAAAGTTTGACATTCTGCTGGAGTGGAGTATGGACAGTTGCATTATCAGTTAGCTCAGCTTGATTTAGAATATCTGAGAGATACTTCTGTTGAGACAGTAATACACCCCGCGGGCCTTGAGAAATTTCTAGACCAAGAAAATACCGAAGAGATCCAAGATCCTTCATGTGGAACTGTTGTTGCAACTGAGATTTTGCGTATTGTATACCTGCCATATCATCACCTGTAATGATCATATCATCTACATAGATGAGTAATAAAACTCTGCCGCGCGATGTAGTGCGAACAAACAGAGAAGCATCTTGATGACTTTCTATAAAGCCCGCTTTGAGCATGACATCGCGAAAACACTTAAACCAAGCGCGAGGTGCCTGCTTGAGACCATAAACAGCACGGCGAAGGAGACATACATGTCCCAGAGGAATATTTGACCCTGGAGGCGGTTGCATATATACGGTCTCTGATAAAGAGCCATGAACAAAAGCATTTTGGACATCCATCTGGTATAAGGGCCAACGATGAGCAGCAACGACCACAAGGAGAGTACGAACAGTGGGCATCTGAGCAAAAGGAGAAAATGTCTCCTCATAATCAATACCTTGTTCCTGAGTAAAACCTCGAGCCACTAAACGAGCTTTTCGACGTTCAATGGTGTCATCAGGACGAAACTTGACCTTATAAACCCATTTACTGCCAACAAGAGAGATCCCAGGAGGACATGGAACAACATCCCAGGTATAAGTTTGCTGAAAGGCTTAAAATTCCTCAGCCATAGCATGTCGCCACTCTGGAATTTGAACTGCCTCTTGGAAGGACTTTGGCTCAACAATAGTATGAATGGCAGTAAGAAAGTTATGAAAGATAGGTGAATAAGAAGTAACAGAAGCATACCGGGCAGGCATGACATGTGGGCGTTTGCCTCGACGAAGAACAAGAGGAACCTCAGGCGGGGGAGATGCTGGCGCAGGTGCATGAAGATCAACAGTATTTTCTGGAGTGAGAGTTGTGTCCACAGGATATGGATTAGATGGTGTAAGAGAAGACTCAGGTGAGGAAGAGTCAACAGAAGGAGAGGGAGAGATGTCAGGGAGATCTCGAAAGGAAAATTGAGGTGAAGAAGTGGGTGATGCAGTGGACGGGGAAGCATGATCGGTAGAGTGGAGGAAATTAAAGTCATCAGAAGTAGAATAATATGGAGAATCCTCTTCGAACTGAACATGACGAGATATATGAACTCGACGAGTTGCGGGATCATAACAACGATAACCTCGATGTTCTGAACTAATTCCTAAATAAACACAAGAAACTGCTCTGGGAGACAATTTATCACGTTCGTGAGATGGCAGAAAAACAAAACATCGACAACCAAAAACGCGAACTAGATCATAACGGGGAGGATGAGTATAAACACGACTATAAGGAGTAGCACCGGAAAGAGAGCTAGATGGAGTGATATTAATGGCATGAGTCGCGGTGAGAATAGCCTCAGCCCAAAAACGACGAGGAACAGAGTAAGAAATGAGCATTGATCGAGCAGTATCGAGGATATGACAATGTTTGCGTTCAGCAACACTATTTTGCTCATGAGTGTAGGGACATGACTGTTGAAAGATAGTCCCATGAGAGGACATGATAAAGCTCATGGTAGAGGATAGGTACTCTTTGGCACAATCAGAACGAAAAACTTTAATACGAGATTGCCATTGAGTGAAAATCATAGCAGTGAAGGCTTGATAAGCAGTAAGTACGTCAGAGCGGTTCTTAAGTAGGTAAACCCATGTAAAACGAGAGAAATCGTCGATAAAGCTAACATAATATAAGTAGCCAGATGAAGAAGGCAAAGGAGCTGGCCCCCAAATATCAGAATGTACTAAATAAAATAAGGAAGTGGATACAGATGTACTCATTTTAAATGATAAAGCAGTGAATTTTGCCAATTTGCAACCAATACATGACTCAATACTAGAACTAGATGATACAGGACCAAGTACTCCAGACTGAATAAGACTCTCCAGCCTTTTATTACACACATGACCAAGTCGTCTATGCCATAAATTGGCAGGAAGCGAGGTAGAGGGTTTTGACGAACAAAGAGAAGCAACAAGAGAACGTGGACGTATGGACTCTGGAAGGTGAAGATATTCCAGAAAATACAGTTTGTGCCTCCTACGACCCGCCCCAACCTTCTTGCCCGTCTGTGAATCCTGCACAATACAAGTATCAGAAGAAAATGAGACAAACAAGCCGGCCATGCATAAAGAGCTAATAGAAATTAAATTCAAGCACAACTAAGGAGCCACATAGACGGGACCAAGTGTTAGACGACCAGATGGATCATTTTGTGGGGGTAATAGAGCCATACTGAGTAATGGACAATGGTTGTCCAGCAGCTGTGTAGATAGGAGGAAGAGATGATGAAGTAAAGACAGAGGATAAAAGTGAGGCATTACAAGTCATATGAAAGGAACAACCAGAGTCAAAAATCTAGAGATCATTCATACCAGAGACCGAAATACCAGAGACCGAAGGATTAGCTGAAGAACTAGCAAAATGCATACCAGAGAGTTGTGCGGCGGATGTAGAGGTGATATGTTAGAAAGCATCAAGTTGACGGCGAAGACTTTCAATAGCTTGAATAGTAGAGTCTGAAGTAGTAGAAGGTATAGCATTGGCCAACAATCCTGGTGTACGAGAGGGTTGAGACTGAGGGGGTCGCCGACCACGACCAGTACCTGAGGAACGTAACTCAGGATGAAGCTTGAAGCATATCTCAATACGGTGTCCTTCCTTCTTGCAATATTTGCAAGAGAGCTTAGATCGAGCCTGTGGAGAAGTATGATTCATAACAGGAGCAGTGACAGGTAAAGACAAAACAGTCTTGAGTGAAGAGGTAGGAGTGTCTGTTGATAAATTGAGTCGTGCTGTCTGCTGCCAGGTCTCATAAGCAGTGAGAGCTCCCATAACTGAGGCCAAAGTCGGAAATTGAGGCTGATGAAGTAGTTGATCAGCCATAGTTGAATATTCAGGAAGGGACTGAAACAGTTGATGCACCTCATGCCGTTCGTACCAGGCTAGCCAGTCTTCATATGTGGAATTACGTCCAGGAAGCATGGAGCGTAACTCTGTCCAAAAAGCTTGCATTTGTCCAAAACGGGACTGCAGAGATGAACTACCTTTGCGTTGTAGAGCAATGCGTTGCAGAAGATATGCCTCCCGTGCACCCGAGCACTCAGTGAAACGCTCAGTGAGACGATTCTACATGGCCCGAGCAGAGGGAAGCGAGCCAATCTCGACAGTGAGACCAGAGCCAACACAGCGAATGAGATAATCCATGACACGAAATTCCTGCAATTGCCACTCTGAACTCTCCTTGACATAGAGAGCACGAGCAGTCTGAAGATCGACATTACCACTGTCAGAGGCAATAGTACTGGATGAAGCAACAGTGCTGATGGACGGTGGAATTGGTCCTGTACTGGTGAGATGATCAAGCAAACCAGCGCCACGCAAGGCATTGGTGACAATGGTGGACCACCCTGCCCAGTCACTTTGATCATTGAGGGGCAAAGGTGGTTTGGGAATCTTCTCTGAAGGAGCCATAACAGCAATGTTGAGACGTTAAGATGTCGAGATGCCGTTACTGACTGCGAAACGGCAATGCCGTTCGTTTGAGGCCGAAAGACGGCTTGAAACGACGATGCCGTTAATTTGAGACCGAGAGACGGTCTTAAAACGGTAATGCCGTTAAAATAGAACCTGAAGGTTAGAATGAAAACCCGAAGGTTTAAACAAGAACGCGAAACGCGTTAAGAGGCTGCAAAGCGACAAGGCCAAAATATCTGGCAGAAAAAACATTAAACGGCTGCAAAGCAATAAGGCCAAGATTTGGCAAAAGAACGCAGAAGCGTTAAAAAAAAATTATTGGAAGGGAAATAGCCCTAGCTCTGATACCATGTTAAAGTAAGAGAGAGAGAATCTTGGGTAAATTTCCCTTGAATTGAATATTGAGTATGCACATATATTTATACAAGTAGAGGAGTGTGAGGTTTGTTCTCCTAAGCAATGTGGGACTAAAACCCACTACAATACACTATTATCAACAATTATGAAGTTGCATAATTTGGTAGGATAATTTGGTAGGGGTAATGGTGGGTATAAATTACTATTGTTAATAATTGTATATTAAAAATAATATAATATTGATAAGCAAATTCTAGTAATAACTATAAAATATAATGCAATAAAGCATCACTATTCATCTTAAATAATAAAATAATTTACAAATAAATAAAAATCTAAATCCCTAGAGTGACTCGACTTCCATCATCCCAAATGGCTTCTATCATCCCACATGGCATCTGCCATAGAATTTCTCCAAGCTCCTACAGCTGCTCATTGAGTCTGTAACTCGTCTTCTTTATCGGAATCATTGTCTGCATCAGCAACATTTCGTGGAGCTTCTAGCGGAGGATCATAAATGTCAAAGTTCAAATCTCATAACATCATAAAGAAAGAAAAATAAGCATTTTTCAGCCATTAACCCTTTGGACCAATCTCATCATGATCGCTGAAACCAAATCAGCAAATAAATGAAATGTACACAAGAATCATCCATGACCGCTAAATAGATGATCGACAGATGAACTATAAATATCTCAATCAATTTACTGAGCCGATTTAATAATAATAAATATCACCATTAACCATTCAACATCTAATCATCAATGTGATCGCAAAGTTGCTTTCTAACTTATAAAAAAAACATAAATAGCCTGCATATCTTTAGCACTAACCCACCAACACTATATTCTTAACATAAACCACTGTTGTGGAGAGAAAACTTAGATCAAACAAATAATAATAAAGTAATTTAACGTCAAAAAGCTATCAATAAAGTAATACATCTTGAAGATAATAATAAAAGATCTAATCATCACAAAAACAAAGTAAAGACAGAAAAATAAACGGATGATTGACTTCTCGAGAGCAAAATCAATACATTGATTTCCGCTCAAGAGACGAAGAAAACAGGCATTCCTTGCCCATACCCAAGAGAATGGGAATCGATCCCATATCCGGCGAAGTTCAATCTAATTAACTTCACGCCGTTTAATAGGATGGGTTCACCTACTCAGCATTTGATTTTGTTCGCTGGAAAATTCGTGTCTTTCTTTGTTATTGATTCCATTGTCATCTTGAGTTACAACTTTTTGAGTTACAAAAGATCCGGTCTTTTTATAAGATCCGGTTACAACGAAAATCAAATAAAAATAAACAAAGATTACAACTTTTCTCCTTTTGTGTCGAACGAATCGCGAGCTCCTGTTTGCGGTCGCTCGCTTGGTGGGTTCTTTGCCTGCGCCGGGGTTATTTGCCGTGGACCACCGCGAGATCTAGATCCGGTCGGATCTACGCAGTACAACGGGTATTATTTCACCAAGGAAATAATAGCCGGGGAGGATTGTTTAACCAAGGAAACAATCGTCCAAATCTCGGGATCTAAGACCAAGCTTAGATCCGGAGTATGCCTGCGTAGATCTGAGATCTGATCCTCTCGAACACCTGCCTTATTTGACGTTGATGATCGCCGAGCACCAGATCTGAAGGAGTGAGTCCCCGAAGTCCCAAAGTTTCAATCTTTTTTAAGTTCCGAGTCTCCAATCCAGCAGGGCTTCGCCTCTCTCCAAAATTTCCAACCTTCTCAAATGAACAAGGGGGTGGCCTATTTATAGGCTACCCTCACTGTGCCTTGGGCACAGTGTGGCCGGCCACAGGTGGCTCGGCGGCCACCGAGCCACCTATTGGTGGCGGTTCTGCGGTTGATAGGTTCGGATTCGATTTGTTGACCTGATTTGGCAGTAAATCCGGATCCCGATTAGGCAGTAAATCCGCTTCTGAGTTGGAGTCCGAAACCGATCTTGATTCGATCGTCATTCGTCCGAGTATGCCTTTGGTTGGATGACTCGTTGACTCTTCGAACACTTGGCTTGATCCCGCACGTGTATGGATGCATTCCGTCGCTTGATGCGATTCGTCGATCTCGTCGCCTCGTTGGTTCGTCGGTTTGTGCCGAGCTGAGCTAAGGGACCTATAAGCAATTTTATATGCCTAGTAAATCTGATTCCTGATTTGGCAGTAAATCTGGATCCTGATTAGGCAGTAAATCTGATTCCTGTTTTAGCAGTAAATCTGGATCCTGATTTGGCAGTAAATCTGGATCCTAATCTGAGTCCGAAACCGATCTTGATTCGATCGTGATTCGTCCGAGTATGCCCTTGGTTGGATGACTCGTTGACTCTTCGAACACTTGGCTTGATCCCGCACGCGAATGGACGTATTCCGTTGCTTGCGTGCGATTAGTCAATCTCGTTGCCTCGTTGGTTTGTCGGTTTGTGCCGAGCTGAGCTAAGGGACCTATAAGCAATTTTATATGCCTACAGATACCCCCTCCAAAGTATTTCAGTTCGGTTTGTGCCGAGCTGTGCTAAGGGACCTATAAGCAATTTTATATGCCTACACATATATGCACATGTTTAAACATGAAAAACACTACTTTTATCCTGTGTTCCAAATCCTAGCAGCCCCTTTTTCCCCTCTCGCAAACCCTAGTTCTTTTCTTTGGCGATTTTGAGGGATTTCGGAGGATTTTTCAGCGGGTTTTGTGTAGTGCAGCGATGGAGATTGGTTCTCTTTCACATGGCAGGAGTTTTTCAGCATCTGAGGCGAGTAACATCTTGCCCAACTCTGCACCCTTTTGTTTTACACTTTTTATTAAGTTTTATTCAGATTTTTCGAGCCTAAAACGTATTTTTAGTGTACAAAAGATAGATCTTTAAAACTTATGAAGTGAGAATACATTATCATAATTTTCTAATTGATTATAAAAGTAACCTTGACAAATTTTAGATCTGAAATTTTTTAATCATGAATTAAATAAAAAGTTTTTGCTTTTAAAACATTTAAACATGTGTATATAAATGTTTAGGGTTTCGACGATATATTTACATTCTAATATTTTCGTTTCATGTTATTTCATTTATGTTGATATCAGTAATATTATGCTTGTAAGAATAATGATGTTACTTCTAGATTTGTTTCAAAGCAGACAGAAACCTGTAAAGGGTTTCTGCCTGTTTCGGTTGATCACCGGCACAGTTTATGCATGTTTACTTTTGTTGTGTGAATGTGAACGAGGAGTCGCCTTGAATATTTGGCGTTAGAAATTATAATTTATTATGTATCTTCATATGTGAGATGGCTTGCGGACATGAGTTTAGTTTTGCACACCGAGACACGTGTGAAATTAGTGTATATGCATCCTTTTCATATATCTCATTGATATTCTACACATTTCATTCAGTCCATGTGTTGGGTAATTATTATGTGCAGTCCATGTGTTGGACATTCATCATATTCAGTTCATGTGTTGGACATTCATTATTTTCAGTCAATGTGTTGGACATTCATCATTCAGTCCATGTGTTGGATAATTTATATATGTAGTTCATGTGTTGGGCATCCACTACACCTAGTCTTAGTCCATGTGTTGGACACATGTTTAAACCTTGAGTATGACACTTACACTTACATAGGCTGGACATGACACTTATGTGGGTTTTGACATGACATGGTATTTGATATGTAGTTCATGTGTTGGCCATCCACTACACCTAGTCTTAGTCCATGTGTTGGACACCTGTTTAAACCTTGAGTATGACACTTACACTTACATAGGCTGGACATGACACTTATGTGGGTTTTGACATGACATGGTATTTGAGTTCTGA
>NC_033801.1:32021338-32040745 GCF_001876935.1 Asparagus officinalis
TATCATCCCACATGGCATCTGCCATAGAATTTCTCCAAGCTCCTACAGCTGCTCGTTGAGTATGTATCTCGTCTTCTTTATCGGAGTCATCGTCTGCATCAGCAACATTTCGTGGAGCTTCTAGTGGAGGATCATAAATGTCGAAGTTCAAATCTCATAACATCATAAAGAAAAAAAATAAGCATTTTTCAGTCATTAACCCTTTGGACCAATCTCATCATGATCGCTAAAACCAAATCAGCAAATAAATGAAATGTACACAAGAATCATCCATGGCCGCTAAAACTTGGTGGCTCGGCCACCGAGCCACCTTGGTGGCTCGGTGAGCCGACCTCCAGGTGTTTGTCGTTTTGCCTCTTTGTGCCCGTTTTCCGGTTTTGTAGTTGATAGGTTCGGATTCGATTTGCTGATCTGATTTGGCAGTAAATCCGGATCCCGATTAGGCAGTAAATCCGCTTCTGAGTTGGAGTCCGAAACCGATCTTGATTCGATCGTCATTCGTCCGAGTTTGTCCTTGGTTGGATCACTCGTTGACTCTTTAACACTTGGCTTGATTCCAAATGCGAACGGATGTATTCCGTTGCTTGCGTGCGATTCGTCGATCTCGTCGCCTCGGCTTCTGAGTTCGAGTTCGAAACTGATCTTGATTCGATCGTGATTCGTCCGAGTTTGTCCTTGGTTGGATCACTCGTTGACTCTTTAACACTTGGCTTGATTCCAAATGCGAACGGATGTATTCCGTTGCTTGCGTGCGATTCGTCGATCTCGTCGCCTCGTTGGTTCGTCGGTTTGTGCCGAGCTGTGCTAAGGGACCTATAAGCAATTTTATATGCCTACAATATAGGTAGTATAAATTGTGGGATAATTATGACCAATTATCCCAATTCTAATTCTAGTAGAATTCTACTTGACTAACGCACCAAAAAAATAATACAGTTCTAGTTCTACAAAAATTCTACTTGACTAACACTATAAAAAAATATCTCATTTCCTAGTTCTATGTGACTAACACCTTAAAAATTTATCCCACAAATTATCTCAGTTCTAGTTTTAAGTTCTAGATAACTAACCCCTTGTGAAATCCTCTTTTTTGGGTGGGATGTGGGGTGGATTTCAAAAGTGTTAGACAAGTTAATGATTTCAAATTCGAAAAAATTTGAAATAAACAGAAATATTACAAATTATAGTATTCCAAATCCCAAAATATTGTTAAAACAAACAAAATTTTAGGAATCCCAACCCATAACAAATTACCTATGGATTTCAAATCCTATTGTGAAATCCATATTCTAAAAGTATAGGATTTGAAACAAACATCCCCTTAATAAAGAGAGTATGATTTAACTAAATGGGTGGGGTGGGTGAGTCATTTAGTGGGTGAGTATGGATGGGCATGGATGGCATAGGATGAGTTTTGGGGCATGTAACCAAACCCACTGAGACCTGGGCTGGCCTACCTCTAATCATCGAGCCCCTACTCTACTCCCGAACTTGACTGGAAATTCTCTCCGCTCGTCTTCCCTGACCCCCCCCCCCCCCCTCCTCCTCTCTCTGCTCTCTTGATCTCCTCGACAACGAAGCAGCACTCAAATGGCCTCATCATCTTCCTCCTCCTCCGCTCCCAAGAGATCTTACGCTACGAAAGGACCGATCCGAAACCAACAGCGATACGTTCCCAAAACCCCCACCGCCACGGCCGCTACGAGCAGCAGCAACAACAGTGCCCCCGGCGCCAGCACCAAACCTACCCCTTCCCTTACGACTTCTCTAAGAGGGGAATCATCGCCACCTTCTTCTTCGTCTTCGAAGGAGAGGAGACCCCTCAGTGGCAGTTTCGTGAATTACTTGCCTCAAGATGAGGCCGTGGCCTCGGGCCTCGGCGCCGACGCCGGGGGCTTGGACGCGATTGAATCGCAGCGAGTTGTTGATATGTTGAATGAGCAGCTGTCCAAGTTGTTGAAGATGAGCCCTAGGGATTTCTGGAGAGAAGGTTAGATCGCTAAGCCCTAGTAATTTTGTGGAGTTTGGAACCACATGAAAACGACGCGGACTTTCAATTTCTCTTAGTATGTGTAAGAAATTAGATCGCCTAAACCCTAATTCTTGTTATGTCTTTGTAATGCCGGATTTATTTATTTATTTATTTTTGCGTATATTGTAACATACTATTGAATCTAAATTGGATATTGGCTGAAATTAGAGTTGATTCTTCTACAGGCTAAATTATGGGCATCTTTTTAGTTTTGTTTTTGGAGTTAGCAATTGTACAAGTGAACAAATGTAAGCTTATTGTATAAGATGAACAGATGAGCTACTAACTATGAGCTACAGGGCCTTTTTTGTGAAACCTAAGGGGTTCTTTTCTCTACTTGGATCCCTAATTCTAGGAAAAAGAGAATATAGTTAGATGTAGTATTTGTTTATTTAAAAGAGCTGTAATTTGATATATATATTTTTAGATTTTCATGTGTTCACGGCCCAATATACCTTTTTCCAGTGGCCAAGAATGAATCATTGCACGAGTTTCTCGACAGCTATCTACAGTATAGACATAGGTGGTATGATTTTCCTCACCGTGGGGCGAAGGGAATTGTTGCTGGAGTTATTGTGGGAGAGGCTGAGCTCTGCCGCAGGGTCTTTATGATCCTCTATCGCATGTAGGGGTTCTTTAGTTTCTCATCGACTCAATATTTTTTCCTGAGGTTTTTTAGTGAACCGTTGAACTGTCTTCTGCAGGTCTTCAAACAGAGACCCTGGTGCAAATGCCAGTGACTGCCTCAGCTTGAGAGAACACACAGGTATCTGCCTTTTGTTACTTGTTATAGTAGTATTTTGGGGTTGCCTGAAATTCACAGTAGGATAGATCATAAAAGTGAAAGTATACTCATATCAGAGTTTCTTATTTCTATCATATGTAGCTTTGTTGCAGGAAAGGAAGTTGTTGGACCTTCCAAAATTGCTGGATATATGTGCCATATATGGCCACGACAATGGGGAGCTTGCTAAGTCATTGGTAGGTTGCAAATTAGATTGATGGGTAACTCAGTGTGTTCATTTTTATTTCTATGGCTCCCATAAAGAAAAGTATGTATTTTGTTTTCCAACTTGTCATAACTAGCTAGTCCTTAGTTTTCGACACGATCTCTCAATTTTCAGTATCTTTTTAATGTATTTTTGATTCTTTCGTTTAATACACATCTAGAAACCTTAGATAATTTCAATGATTTTGTTCTTAATTGAGTCGAAATAGAGGATAAATAACATTAGGTAAAAAATAGTAGCATATTGTGAGAATTATAAATAATTAACTATTTGTTCTTGAGTTTACCATTCATCCATTAAATGTTCACTTCTAAGTTTTATCGGAATTGGACTTTAAAGCTACGAATATGAAACAAAAAGTATTGATATTAAAACCTAAATGGTAGCAAGCATCGTCTTTCTTTTTTCTAAGTGTAGTATGATGTAGGGTTCAAAAAATTTTTTTTTACTCAACTTACTAGTTTAACTTGTGGACAATAGGGCACTATATTGGATGTGCTTAATTTTCAGGAAGATGGTCTCTGATGCCTATCTGGCTGGCTTATGATGATAATCTAGATGTGCAGTGCATGGGCAAAGTATTTATAACTGATTTAATATACAAGATGAGCAGAAAATTACCACCTATATCCTTGCAATTGGTTATGCGTCCATACAGTTGATGACTAGGTTTGGCATCTACTTATCGTACACTATTATGTCGTGCAAGCGTTTTCCCATTAATCAATCTATAATCTATATTGTCATTTATCAATATCAATTGGTAATCAATTATAAAACTCAACCAAATACAAAAGTTGTCATATTTTACGCCTAAACATAAAGTTCTATTTCTACTAAAATGCTATATACCTATGTAATTCAAAATTTAACAAACAGTAAATACAATGATTTAAATCATAGACAAGCCTACAAATTAAAATCCTTATTAAAAGATAAAGTAAAATTTTAAAGCCTAGTTCTATTCAAACGCAGAATTAATAACGAACTAGGCATCAGATAGCTACAAATTCCTTACATGGAATTTGTTTGTAGATGCTAAGGTGGCTCTCTAGATTCGAACGTCTTTGGTTGGATTCAGTTCTGTGTCACATGGAAAATGCCTTAAGCTAGATGCTAAGATTGCAGATCAAATGTTTCTCTTTTCTTCTTTTGATCAAGGACCCTAGAGTTCAATCAACAAAAAGAATAAATTAATTCACATTGAAATAGGCGATAAAGGACGAATTTCGCTGTGGCATCATGTGAAATCCCTAATGACAACTGGTTAACAAGAAATTGCAAACAACGATGTGTCAAGAACCCTCAAAATTAGGAAAAACCTACCTGCAACCTCGTACCCTGCCATATTTACTTCTCCTTTTTGTCCTCCAGCCCAGTTCTCACAACTTTTCATCTCCAGAATACATCAAGCCTCTTTTCTTTCCTATCAGCATCCATATCAAATTAAAAATTCAAAATCCAAATACATGCCCATTCCAATCCATTCACACTCTCACCGCATCCAGTTCTCATCCCATCATGATGGAAACCCGCATTCAGCTGCGACGGAGTATGGCATGGCAGGGAGCGTATCTTTGAGGCCATGCCTGATAGATTGAGGAATGAAGAACAAAAAAGAAATAAACACAAATAGTGGCCGAAATTTTGGCAACTCCAAAATACCCTCAAACCTAACGAAAAGAAAAGGAAAAAAAGTAAGGGCAAAACTGGAAGATATTTGTGAACAGGAAAGGATGAAATTTAGTCCACTTTCTCCCAGTAATACCTTCAAATCCAACTAATAGTAGTATCTGATCTGGCTGAAATAAAAAGACATTAGGAGGGACAAAACTGGAACAAGAAAAAACACATCCAGCTTGTAAACAATGTGTTTTAATTGTCATAGGAGATATTGCTGGTAGAAGTTTTGGTGGTTAAATGTGTTTACTATTTATGAATCCTTGTTATAAATATGGGTCAGCATTCTTAGAATCTTGTTACCTTTATTTTTCAGGTTACAAATGCTGTAAAAGCACAGCCAAAGCTCCAAGACAACATAAGTGCAGTGACATCACATTTTCTGGGTATAGTTAAGACAATGCATCAACGCTGTAGTTCATCATTGGAGGTGCTATATTTTATTCATTTGTTTTTCATACTTAGTTGCTTCTACATATCTATTGCAATTAGGGGTGCTAAACCGTATCCGTATCTGAAGAAATATCCATAACCGTATCCATTAGGATAAGGATATGGTTACTCAGATCTATAACTGATAGGATATGATTACGAATATGGTTTTGTAGTGAAATATCTGTATCCATATCCGAAATATCCGAATACACATTAGTCATACTCTTACGATAGTTCGATTATTAAATTATGGATTTGTGGTTAATTTTGATAATCAATATGTCTAATCTTAGCTTTATAGCTATAATGAACATATTAAGGACCTCTTTTGTATCACATGAACTATGTTTTTCTTAATACTATATAGTTTTCTCATATCCGTTTTGTATCCGCATGCATATTCGCTTATATATCCGCATCTATATCCGTAACCATATCCAATTTTAGCGGATATGAATATGAATTTTTCTTACCGAGATATATCCGTATCCGTATCCGAGATGGATAAGCGGATATGAATATGGTAAGCATCATATCTGAGCTGTATCCGGACCGAATGCACCCCTAGTTGCAATGTCATTTACATATTTTTCTCTTGTCGGTCATTATCTTGTATATGTATTAATTTTGACCGTGTGTGTTCATGTACTGGATAATTGCTGCATATGGCTGAAGGAATTTAGCTTGCACAATTGTAATCACGCTTCATATATTGCTTAGTTATTGCAAACTGCTAACCTCATGAACCCCAATGCATGAGAAAATACAAGAATTTACGCATGGCTGATATGATACGCCCCCCCCCCCCCCCCCCCCCCCCCGTGTTGCATTTACATAAGCATGTTGGAATATACCTTGATTGAAGAGATATTAGTTGTAACTTTGTGGTTGTTGGGTAGGGTTTATTCAAAACGTGATCCATGTTCTCATATTAGTCCCTGCCAGGACAACTTATGATGAAGTTGGGAGGCATTGGTTTCATCTTCAATTAGTATTTAGTTACTTTCTACAAGTTAATTTGTATTGGTCTGTGGTTAACTTCTGGAAGCTAGTACTTTATAATTTTTTCCTGATTCAAGCTGGATACATAGCTTCGAAATGGACAAGTAATGCCACATGTGGAACATACAAGATTATGTTGAGTTCTATTTCTGGTTTGGATAACAAATTTAGCTGGTAGTTGAAAGTATATTACAAGCTAACTTATGGAGCATTGCAACTAAAGAGTTTTCAGCCAGCAGCTATGAGTGTAGTTACATATGTTTTTATGTGGCTTATTTAAAAGTGAAAAATCACAAGGGAAACATAAAAATATCTATATTTTTTTTTACTGAATGTATCACTTTTGATAAATATGAGAATAAGTTTTAGATAATGGTCAGTATGTGTGTTTTGCATATAGAGGATGAGCATACGGTTTGTGATACTCAGTAATTTCTTTGGTAAGAGTGTGTTCCTTTTTATCTTTTTATTTCAAGAAAAAACAGACCCAAGTTATTATTTGAGCAGATTACACAGTTATATATATCTACAGGTGTTACTGGCTTCTGGAGGCAATGGAGGTCATGTTTATGAGCAACTCTATAAAGATTTTTTGGAGGCAAGTAACCGCGTAGATTATCTTTGTTTCATGTTTGGTTTAGTTTGAACTGAGACTTTTATGCTGCCTTAGGTAATGGACTTTATAAACGATGCTGTTGTGACATTAGATGCATTTGTTGATGCTTTCAGACCTGCAGCTTTCTACTTCTCTATTTCGGTTGATATGAGGTAGATGAACTATTTTGTAGACATTATGATTTTGCCTTTTCCTTTATACTTCGACGGTGAACATTAATTGTAACGATTTTATTGTATATTTGTAAAATGTTTGACTTGCAGTTACGGGACTGAAGAATTATTGAGCACCCTTGCAAAATTGCATGATGCTTTGTTACCATCTTTACAACAAGGCTTGACTATTGTTTCTAAGAGCAGAAGTGATGCATCAAAAAGTGAACCTGGTGGTGACCTTCATAATGTCTTCCTTAGTTTAAAAATGTTATCAACGAGAGTTGTCAGCCTAGGATGGAAATTAGTGGACTGCTGCTACATATGCAATGAACCTATTGACGAAAGTCTCCTACAAACTACAACAAAAATGTTTCCCGCTAAAGTCGAAGATCCTTCTATACGTGGAGACATAATCATTCAAACACTCAAAGAGATTAATGGAGAAGCTCTTTATCATTTCCGGGAGAATACTGGCAGCGGAACCTTTCTTCAGAACATTGAAAAGAATCACAAGATATTGAGTCAAATTGGCAATCTTCGCAGTTCTGGTAATGCTTCTATCTTTACCTGTAGAATGATTTTCTCGCCAGAAGCCAGAACTTTATAAAAAAGGGATTTTATGAAACTTTTGTACGTTGATTTCCATCAAGGAACTCAGGGGGTTAGGAAATTCGACATGAATCAGAGTGTCTGTGCTCTATTCCAAGTACCACAAAGAGTTTGCCCCTCTAAATGTTGATATTCATTCTATGTCAACAGGGTCAATTTATAAGAAGGTTTTAAGAGCTTGTTTAGTTAGGCTACTTCTCTGATATGATGTTCCATTGTGAGTAGCAATTGGAGGGATAGTTACAGGGTCAAAGTTACAAATTGTGTAAACTGTTTTAAATCTTTCATATATCAGCCATGGACCCCCTTAAAACATCGTCTTTCCTAAAAAGAAAAGTTACTCTCTTCTGCCCTCTGTTGATTAGTCATGGCATGTATGAAATTTAACATTTTGTAGAAGATTTTTTGGATGCCGGGGTGAGGTGGGATGTATACCTCCTGAAGATGGAACGTGGGATGATAAAAGAGACTTAAGAGGATCATTTGCCATTACTATGTAGCGTGAACTTCAGTTTCACCTTATAGATGTTTCTTGTTCAATTAGTGCTGAAGCTATCAACTTAACTGTATGAAATGATATGCAACATTTATTTATTTTTCGGTTTTATAAATATCGGTCCCTTGAAATATTCCATAATTTTAAATTACTTCCCAAATAATTGAAATTTCTACATAGTCCAACAGTTCATATTAAGTTACTCCCAAATCGTCCTATGGTTATCTGCCGTGTGAATTGAGGGGAATGTTATATCAAAATTTATTTTTTGACTTACAGTTTTATCTTATTCTTTAGGTTAACATCCCAACCTAAACACGTTTAAAACCAGAATCCAAACCATCTTCTTTTCCCCCAACTCATATTTTTCACGAAACCCAGTTTTCGACAGATGGGTAATTTAGAGTTAAGAAATAGGACTTCAAAAAATAACAAACGGACTAATTTAAGCAACTTATATGAATTGGGGGTTTAAATAGAAATTTCAATCATTTGAGGGAGCAATTAAAAATATGATAAATTTAGGGGGACCAATATATAGGAGATATCAAGTATATCTGTAAGCAAATGGGGGAAAAGATCTCCGTGGAGAAAATCTGGCATCTCATTTTGTATGTGTTGGGCTAGGCAATCACTTATCGTAGATGTCCCTCAATTATATTTTCATGCTACAAAGGAATAGGAATATTTACTTGGATCATCCTTTTGAATTTCTAATCAACAGGATGGGTTTTCATGGATGAGGATCAGTTTCAATACTTGGCGCAAATTGCAACACCACCGTCTTTGAAGAGGTGGGAACAGGTGCCCAGGGCACCAATCTCATCACAAATTGACAAGGTACAAATGGATGAGGATGCTATAATTTTGGAGTCCAAGATTAGCCAGATAAAAGACCTGTTCCCTGAATATGGGAAAGGTTTTCTTTCAGCCTGTCTTGATGTCTATAACCATAATCCTGAAGAAGTGATTCAAAGGATTTTAGAGGGAACTCTCCATGAAGATCTTTTATCTCTAGATACTTTGCTGGAGCAGATTACGCCACCAAAGTCATCATCTCATAATAGGAATGACAAGGGGAAGGCGGTGTTAGCAATGGAACCTGCATCTAAAAGTACTACTGCATTGCCAGGCAAAAATGATCTTGTGGTTAGTGGGAAGGACACAAAGGGCCCTCAATCTTTGTCATCTAAATTTGGCCGATTCCAAAGGAAAACCAATGAAGACTCGTCAAACTCAGAAGTACTCGACTCAAAATCTGCCAAAGATGCAGTTCGCACAGCTGTTCTAGCTGCAGAACTAGAGTATGAAGATGAGTATGATGATTCATTTGACGATTTGGGTCTAAGCGTCGTTGAATCAGGTTATGAGGAAACTGAGAACTTGAGCGATAGCATCACAAGACCTGGGAAGTCATGGGGTTCAGAGAATGAGATCTCCTATCAGAGTTCTAAACCCAGATGGAGTTCGCAGAAGAAACCTCAGTTCTATGTCAAAGATGGTAAAAACTACAGCTACAAGGTGTCTGGTTCTGTTGGGGTGTCTAGTGCACAAGAAGCAGCTGTAGTTAATCAAGCACAGAAAGAAACTATACATGGTCTTGGTCGTGGGGGCAATATACCGCTTGGGGCTGTAAATAAAATGATGGATAATCAAGAGGAACCAGATGATGAGTCTTCTAATGCTGCTGAAAATATTGGTAGAGGGAACTCCAATCATCGAGGTAGAGGCGGAGGAAGAAGAGGTGGTGGTGGTGGACGAAATAATTATAGGAAGGATAGAGCTATGAAGAAACACTTCTCAGGATTGGGTGGTTACTGAATGAATATACAAAACCGTGTTTTACAAAAAATGTAAATGACTATATGAGAGCTGGCTGTGTCTCAGGATGGGTGTTTAGTCACTATACTTGGTGAAGTATTTTTGTGTGTACATGGATCATGTATGCGAGTGTCACTTTTACATGAGAAATTCTTGAGAAATTTTTATTTTTTTGTTTTTTGTTTTCATAAACTTGATATGTTTCCTATCACCCAGTTATCAGGCGAGTCAAATATGCCAGCTTTGTTATCTGCAGGACTTTTTGGGGACAGCATGTACGGCTTATAGGAGACCTTAGTTTATTCATGATCTCATTTATTATTCAATAGGATATCTCATGCTTGCAAATAGTTCGGTGTTTTAGAATGAGTTTATTGGATATTGTTCACCTGCAACTTTGATTTATATCATTGTCAAAACATGTTTATCGTTTAGATAGGGAAACCAATTTCACTCAAATTTAGAGTAGTGAATTTCATACTCCAATATTGGCAGGTTTTGAGGAGAAATTATCCCATCGTCTACATCCCAGGGTAGTTGGTGCATGCAAGTTTTTATTTTTATTTTTATTTTTTTAACCATTAATTAATGGACAAGTGCAAAACAGTTGAAGGATTGACCCATCACAAAAGCTGACATAGATTTGCTCTCAAAGGGAAGAGATTCATCAACTTTGGCAATCAATTTGGATTTTGCACATTCATTGTCATAATATAACACCACCAAACCTGCTTAATTGCAGAATAAATGCTCAAAGTGGTGCTCATCTCCTCAACAGCTACAAATAAGGGCTCAACAAAGCACAAGCTCCAATCTGCAACCTTTCCAGCTCTACCCCATCCACATTGTCTATAGGTTTGAAGATGATGAGGAAAAATGGTGGGCCTGGCAATATGCATTTTTTCAAGCCTATGTTGCCTGGTTTCTCCAAAAAACTGGTCTTCCATATAACGCCCCCACCCTCTCGTGGTCCTTTCATTTGTTGTTGTTGATATATTGACACTGTTACCTGTTTTAATGCAGGCTATTCCTACTGCTTTTGTCAGGGAAATTGTAAAAGAGAGATGCAACGTGAGAACATCTACCCTAGTCAATCCTAATGGCAAGTCATGGCGCGTTGATGTGTACGAGGATCACAAGAAAGATTACATGTATTTCAGTGGAAATGGCTGGCTAAGATTCGTGCGTGCACATAAGCTAGGGGTAGGATACTTCGTAGTGTTCTGTTACAAAGGAAACATGGTGTTTAAGTTCAGAGTATATGATTTAAGTGCATGTGAAATAACCTCCTATGCTTCTAGTGATGCCCCTAGAGAGAACTTTTACAATAATAAGAAGAAAACAAATAATGAGAATGAGAAGAAGAAGATGAAGGAGAAGATAACAGTGATCAATGTTGAAGAAGATGAGGAAAACTTTGGTATGTAAGTGCAATTTATTTTTGCTTATCCATTACCAATAGTTGATTCTATGATTTACTAACCGAAAAAGAAGCAAACCTATGTTTGTTTTCATGTTCTCAAAGAGGATGATGATGGGGACGAAGTGACAGAAAGTATTGAGAAGAGGAAGAAGCAGCAGCTGAAGAAAATATCAGAAGTCAAATTCGAGAAAGAAAATGGTCTGTACATGCATTTTTTTTCTTTTGTCCCCTTGCTTAATGTACTTTCTTCTTTTTCTGTTGATTTAATGGTAGTTCAATTACGTGGGCAATCAACTCAAATGAACATGCATGTATGCCTGCCTCCGCGAAAACCTTGTTTATGTATGAACTAACCTCTAGTAGAAGAGGAAAACACAAGAAGAAAAAAAGAATTAGAGGACAAAAAAGAATCTGGTATATAGAATTCTTTTTCCTATTGATCGATTATTTTGCTTAATCTTGTGAGCTATTAACCAATTAAACAGGAAGAGTTTGGTAAATAAAAGCAAACTTCACTTCTTGGTTTGTGCTTTATCTCTTGTGTGTGCATGTAGATATACATTGCCAAAATCGCTCGTACATATATGAATCCTCTATTTTACTAACTGAAAGAAGATAATCCCTTATTCTTCTCTAAATATTTTCAAAGAGGATTATGAGATTGAGAAGGACCTGAAAGGAACCATCGATGAGAAGAAGATGACGAAGAAAAAGAAGAAAATATCAGAAGTCAAAATTGAGGGAGAGCATGGTATGTGTAAGCATTCTTTCATTTACTTCCCTAGCATCTCATTTTTTTGCTTACTCTTTATTTGATTTAATTATTTATAGTTCATTTGCATTTCATATAAACTTGTTTCCAGATGAACTCCGACTTAAAAGGAGGAGAAAGTCATCAAGAGACAAAATAGAAGAATCTGGTATGTAAAAAATTAGTTTTCCTTTTTAGTAAAAGGTTTATTAATTATTTAGCCTAATGCCGTCAGTTACTAACTAACGTATACATGCATGAAATTTCCAGATAACAAATCTACTTATAAGGTACGTATGAACCCAAGGTATCATGAGAGGATACAGAGAAACAATGGGAGTACTACAGGAACAAAACCGAAGTTTGAGGCTACCGTATGGCCTTGCAATTTATCTTCACCTTACATGGTAACTCGTATATAATTAAGTACATGCAAAGTTCATGCCGGTCAAAGTTTCCCCTCATGAGTAATTTTTTGAGTAATTTGAATGAATGCAGAATATTCCAGTGGAATTTAGCGATACCAATGGCCTGACAGAGCACAATGAGCTAACTCTGATGGACCCAAAGGGACGACTCTGGCAGGTTCGAGTTATGCACAGGAGAACTCGATTTGGAGGCAGTAGAAACACTAGTAGTATGCATACTGGTTGGGTTAAATTTGCTGCTGCTAACAAGTTGGAAGTAGGAGACAAATGCATCTTCAAGCTTGGATCGGAAAATAAAAATGGAAGATTGTTGATGAAAGTTTCAATAAGGAAGAAAGCAGTTTGCTGACTTAGTGGGACTTTCTTTTTTTTCATTTTTTTTCTTTTATGTTCTGATGTTGGTTAGTTCTTGCCCGTACTTGTAGTGCTCCTTGGCCACTGCTCTTCTGTTGTTCATATTTTAAAAAGGAGGGAAAATTTTCTAGTTCTATTTTACCTCATGGTTTTTTGCTTCCACCAAAAGTTTAATTCATATAAATATAGATATATCTGAAGTGGATGGGAAATTATTTGAGTTATTATTGAGACGGTTTTTTTTAAAAAAAAAGACCTTTTTTGCTAAATGATTAGCAAAATCGACTATTTTGCTAATTATTTAGCAAAATCGATCTCTTTTTTGCCAACGGCCAAAAAGAAGTCGATTTTAAAAAATAATATGCTCAAAATATACGGGACTAGTAGTCCCGTATGTTCTAAAACCACAACCAAAACATACGGGACTACTAGTCACGTATGTTTCGGGCAGATTGTTTTTTAAAATCCGTGGGTTCAGAACGACATCACCGCTGATATAAGGGCTTCCACCGTCGACTGGGTCGCTCATCTCTTGGAGGAGCTCCGCGTCGACTCATCAGAGGCGTTGTATCTCGCCGTCAATTACATGGATCGCTGCCTCTCGCGCAGGGACCTCAACTGCCACTCGCTCCAGCTCCTGCCTCCGTCTACTTGCTCATTGCATCCAAGCACGAAGAGAGGCACACTCCTCGGGTTCAGAAGCTCCTCCTTCTGATGGAGGAGAATTACACCAAGGAGGAGGCTCTTCAGATGGAATCCCAGGTCCTGAGCCTCCTCAATTTCGAACTGACTGCTCCCATGCCCAAGTGCTTCTTAAGCAGCCTCGTCAACGTCGTTCATGAGCCGCCTCAGCTCGAGTTCCTCGCTGATTTCATCACAGAGCTCTTTCTTCTTGAGTACCACATGCTCCAGTACCCTCCGTCCATGATCGCTGCCTCTTCCCTTTTCCTTGCAAGGTTCGTGTTGTGGCCAAAGGAGCATCCTTGGACCAGGAGACTAACAGACTACTCTTTTTATCAGCCCTACGAGCTCTCGAACTGCGTGAAGGATCTCTTTTGGGCCTTCGTTTTCAGTTCAGGCACCCGATGTTTTGGTTGTGATTTGTAAAGCAGAAACATATGGGACTAGTAGTCCCGTATGTTTTGATTGTGGTTTTAGAACATATGAGACTACTAGTCCCGTATGTTTTGATCAATCTGTTTTTTAAAATCGACATCTTTTTGGTCTGTTGGTAAAAAAGATATCGATTTTGCTAAATAATTAACAAAATGGTCGATTTTGCTAAATAATTAGCATATTTAGCAAAAAAGGTGTTTTTTTAAAAAAATCCTATTGAGACTGTCTCCATTTCTAAATCTTTTTTGGAGTGAATTAGTTTGCATTGGTTATGAACCAAAAGCCATCGATCAGTATGATTTGTGAGTGACAAATGGACGTCCCATCACAAAAGTCAGAGATATTTGGTGTTGAGGGAATAGATTTATCAACTTCCCCAGGCATCATCGGCTGTGCGCAGTCATTTCCGAAATAAAACACCACCAAAGATATTTAATTCAGAATAAATGCTCATAACTGGTGCACAATTCCTCAATAGCTACAAAAAGGCTCAAACAGCACAGGCACCTCAAATTAGTCCATCCAGATTGTTTTTAGGTTTGAAGATGGTATTTTATCAGATCGCCCCATACAGTGCAGGGCGTTCTGGACTGAAGGACTGCGGAGAAGGGGACAGTGATGATATTTCACTATCAGAACACTCCACGTGGTGGCATCAATGACAACTTGTTTGTAGATGAACTCACTACCAAATAATGGGTCTACGGGGACGGTTTATAACCGTCCCGCTAGACAATAAAACCGTCCTCATAGGCCTAAGAGAACGGTTAGTCATCCGACACCTTTGCCGCTGTAGTGCTTGGTCTAAGGGGATGGTTCATGATCCAAGTAGCGCGGTTCTTGAACTGTTCCCGTTTATAACATTTGGGGACGGTTTACCTATGGGGACAGTTCATATTTTTTCAGATGGTAAACGGTTATTTAGTAATGGGAACGATTTTAATTTTAAGCTACCGTGACGCTTACACACTTGGTGATGCTTGCAGCAAAGAAAAAGCTCCTTTTTTCAGTAGGTGTGACGAACTCCTAGGTAAACATAGATATAGATTTGAGAAACTTAAAATGAAAAATTGTAATAGGAGATACAACCAAAAGGCACGTTTCAAATGCTATTTTTTTCATGCAATAAGCAAAACAATTCCAAAAGTCTAGCGCTGTCTTATAATATTATTTGATCATGGAAAAAACACGTGACTCAGTTAATAATACTATATTAAACGAAACTAATTGATATACCAATTTTTTGCGAACAGAAAGAAAGGATGCAGTTAATAAATAATATTAAACGAAACCAATTGATATACCAATTTTTTGCGAATCCTGGCAAAACTTATTGACCCCGTAGCGTGTGTATATTCTTGATCATCATGATTTTCTTTTTTGGTCTCACTTGTTGTCTACACAATTATAATTTAGGAACAAAATTTACTGTAATTCTTGAAAACAATCAAAGGCACTATCCACAGACACATTTAATTTAGCAAACATAATAGTTTATAGCAGAGTACTAATTAGATATCAAATTACCTACTGGAAAGTTAGACCCATATTGGTTAGCGCAGTCATTTAGAAAAACTTGTTTGTCTAGACAATTGCTGCATCATTAGTCAATTTGCTTCCAAATTTCATGTGAAATTCATTTTGCAGTTAGAAAAACTTAAAAAAAACATTTATAAAATGAATAGTTGAGAGTAGTGGTGGGATTTTTGTGAAGAACCATCTATGTACAAGACAATATTCAAAAAGTGACTTACAATAATAGGTAATTATGGAAATTCCACAGTAGAGAGATTAAGAGAAAAACATGAGTAAATAATAGGTTGCATAGCCAAGATACAGATGTTTCCTTCCGATGATGCAGGAAATGTTTCCTTCAGAATCAGTACATGTATGGTAAAAACTATCATGAGTTCAACCGAGAAAAATTAAAGTAGCAGATAAAATAAAAGCCGACATCATCAAAGGGGAATAATGGTACATTCTGCACTTGCCAAGTTATAAGACAAGCAAATCTTTAACTGAGAATGGTGAAAAGAAAGAGAAATTAAATATTGAAAAGAGTTAACCACAATTGCATTATATCTACCTCTGAGGCACTATATGATGCCCACTTCCAAAGTCTCCATTGGTGTCCAATTCCGCTTTCCAGTTCAATAGCTTGCAAAATTCTTGTCTTCCCATTTTTGCGCATAGCTTCCACTGAGGGAAATTGGTCCAACCCCCCAAAAGGACATAGAGTTGCTGCTCTCCATGGCTGAAAGTAACAGAGGCTAAATAAAGTACAAAAATATGACGTACAAAGCATTAAAAGAACGGGGAGCGAGGGAGGGAGTTAATGCATTGTTGATCTACCTGCCCAGCAGAACGACAAAGTTCACATGCCTCCTCCAATCTTCCAGGTCTTAGAAGAATCCAGACATCTTACATAAGTAATTCATCTTGTTTCTGTAATTTGTTTAAAGAATCACGCATGTACGAAAGTTACATAAAGCCAATGATTCAAAGTCATGAAGAAGAAATTGTGAATATAGATCATAAGCTTAAGTATTATGTCAGGTATGAGAATTTCACTCTAATATATGGTTGAAGGATTAAGTTTTGGAGCTATTACTCCAGTTTCTTTGTTGTGTAAAACTAATGGGATACGATCATACTAGTCTGATGAGTTCTATGAAGCATCATTAACTGAAGTCCTGAAGTCCATCACAAATCCTCATCATATACAACACCAAATACCAGTATTTGTCTAATATTTTTAGATGCTCATTAGATACCTCACAACATCTTTCTTATGCACATTTTGCCACCCTTTTTATTTTATACAGGTCAAGGAGCAATTGTTTTAGAAAGCACAACATATAAGTTAGCAATCCAGTAGAACATTTACGGTGACAATCCAGCAAGAACATGCACAACAAACAGAAAAGAGCGCGTATATAAATACTCGATTTACCAGTGTCATTGATTTTCCTGATGGTCATGTGATGCGGCATAAACATGTACCAAAAAGGTTGCAAGTGCACAACCGTGTCAAGTTATAGTATTTAAGATATCAATCCCACGAGGAAAGTGTTTTGTAGGAGAAAATATAAAATTGGTTCTTATGTTGTGTGCGTGACAAATAGGAGTGATAAGTGAATGTGATTGTGAAGAGATTGAGATAGTGAAAATGGTGTGTAAATAGGTACAAGTGTAAGTGAGAGTGGATTTGAAAAAGAATGAGTATGATCAATAAGGTGAGAAGGAAAAAATGAATAAAATCAAGAAAAAAATAAAAAATCAAGAATGAAGAACAAAATTCTAAAATAAAAGAAAATGCAAGAAATTAAAGATGGTGGATTCAATTATAGATATGGGTAATCTACAATTGAACACACTTCTTAGAAAATGGTGATTCCCTAGAGGGTTCTAGCCTAAAGGCGAATCAAACAAAATAAAAATAAACAAAAAGAAAAACTAAACCCAAGAGGGTTCTAGCCTCAAGGTGAATAGTATAAGAAATTAAAATCTAACTATAAAATAAATTGCAAAATCTAAACTACAAAATAAAATTGTAAGAATTAAATGCAAGAAAATAAATCTATTCTATAAGCATGAAATAAATCTAAGGCAAGAGGGTTCTAGCCTCTTGGCTATTTAACAAGAAAATAAAATCTAAACTACAAGCATAGAAATAAATCTACATTAATAAGCAATAAAAGAGAAAAAGAAAAGAAATGCAAACCTTCAAATAATTCTCCATCTTCATCTTCATCTTCATCATCCAATAAAGAGAAGAAGAGAAAAATTTAAAGTGGTGAAAAAATTATTATTATTAATTGCAACTAAAGTTACAATTTTGGAAGGCCTTCTCAATTAAGAGTAGCCCTCCTCTCCAAAAGGAGTTACAAAAATTTTCACACCCTTAACCCCTCACTCTCTACCCCTATTTATAGTAATCTTCAATGAATATGAGCCATTAGATTTGTCTTGAGCCCCAAGCAACAATCTCCACCTTTGAATTTGCTTTTTGTTCATAAGAGTCCCATTTACATATGATTTTCAAAGTTGAAAACTTATTTTTGCAGCACAGTCTTTGGCCCATTTGCATTTGATTTTCCAAGAAAATCAACATTGATTCAAAGCTGCAGCACCCAAAATTTGAGCTCCTTGGTTTTCGGCCCATTCAGTCCTTTGGAGATCCAAATATGTAGCACACAGGTCCGGCCCTTGATTCATTTGATTTTGAAAATCAAAAGTCAGCAGGTCCGGTTCTTGAGAAATGAAGTCTGCAGCAAAGTTAGTCCAATTCAAGAAATCAATTCGGTCATGATTCATTTGATCAAAATTGAAAAGCTCAGCAAGGCCAGCCCATTGGAGCTTTGGGCCTTCTTTTAAATTTTAATTTTTGAATCCAAACAGTAAATAGTAATCATCTGCATTTCTTTTTTTTTGATTTGTTTTGAATCCAAGTCCGGCCCATTGATGAAAATAATTTCCAAATCCAATATCAAGTCCAGCCCAATTACAATTGTTTAAATCAAGTCCGGTCTGCATTCTTGTAATCTTTGCATCCAAGGTAATTAAAGCCAAGAAGTATTTTTCTATACTTAATGCACCTAAGCCATTGGGTTGACTTCCATTAGCCCAAACTCGTTAATGGAAGGTCACTTAGGAAAGGCCCGTTAAAGTAGAAAAAAATCGACCAAGGATGCAAAGAGTTAACAAAATATAAAAAAACTAATAATGTTTTATAGTTGTATAATGGTCTTGCGAAAAATATTTTAAATCAAGCAACTTGAAATTATTAAAAACAAAGAGGTTAGCATGTTCTTTTCAAAACTGCTTAAGATTTAAAAGTTCTAAGTTTGGCTTGGTTTTGTATTGCTACTAATGAGAAGATTTTCTTGAAAAATACCTAGAGTTATATATAAAAATGTTCTTGAGTGGATAACTGGCTCCAATTAGCATTATCTAAAAGTTGTCAGAGTGATCAGTTTAGTTATTACTGACATCTTTAATTTGACAACCGGTTGACTAATTTTGTTGGGTATATTCACTGCAACCCTCACGAGGACACTACCCGTCCACTAGGGTACCTAGGGTTAAGCCTTTTGTTATGGCGCTAAATACGAAGCCGCCGTATTCCTGCGAAAGTGAGTTGTAGGATTTTCTTTTTTATTTTCGTTGCTAGCAGGACTAGCAGAAGGTTCAGTGTGGGGGTATTTGATATCATATTTATTATAAATTTTATTACCCTCATTATCTATGTTTATGATTGAATAATAGTACCATTAATAATTGTTTGTTAGATTAGTTTGCACATAAATGAATAAAATATAAATAAATATTAAAATGCTAAAAACCCCTCAAAAATCTCTCTTTCCTATTTTTGTAAGCATTTTAGAAGCCCATGAGCAAAAGTTCAAAGAGGAAAATGACCAAAGTAAGTTGAATTGGACTTAGTTGCCCAAAAAAAGTTGAAGATCACCGGACTTGT
>NC_033801.1:32041745-32043631 GCF_001876935.1 Asparagus officinalis
AACATGTGATGATAGTAATAACGATAGAGGTGTACAACTGGAATACTAATAATCAGACGAATCCAAAATATAACCAAGTAAGAAGATCATGCAGGTAGCGATCAAAAACCATCCAAGCAACAAGATCATACAATAGATAGAATTAATACTTAAAAATCTACAACTCGAGATGTAGTACGTCGAGCGAAATAATCCAAACAAGGAAACCCTCATGTATATACCATATGTCTCGAATTGTAAATAATTAAATATTAACCCCGATCTATGTATGGAAAGAAATACAACTAGCCATCCTATCATAACTCACTGGTCACTATCTCACATCACTCATCTCAAATAATCAACAATCTCAATATCACTGTTCCTCAGCCCCACCCCGGTGACTACACAAACTTCACCGGCGCGAGCCCGGAATACACAAATATCTCAACTCATCAGACCCACCCCGGTGACTACACAAACTTCACCGGCGCGATCCCGGAATACACAAATATCTCAACTCATCAGACCCACCCCGGTGACTACACAAACTTCACCAGCGCGAGCCTGGAATATACATCAACAATCACATATCACATCTCCTCGGACCCACCCCGGTGACTACACAAACTTCACCAGCGCGAGCCCGGAATATACATCAACAATCACAACCGCTCACATGGACCAAGACTTCTCATTCAAATTCTCGTAATTCCAGGTCAACTACCCACGAGATTCTAGATCCTAGCTGTGTCATACAGGTCACTATAGTCATGTACTTCTCACGAATCTCAACATGGAATAATAAATACAATTACGCTAAGTGTCAATTGTCATGAAGTGTGAACAAGGGTCGTGATCACATGCAGAACATACAGAAGTAAAGCTGTTATTAACAATGCAACGTGAAACTACGATTAACAGATATTTTGCACACGAAAATCGAAATCTCAGTTATTAATTCTAACAATAATTTCCTTTAAAATATAAAAGAATCTAAAATGATATTCTTAAAATATATTCTATTATTATTTATGAACAATAATACTTTTTGATTTATAAATGATTTCTATGATATTTTATAAAATAATCTAAAATACTCTTTTCTTAAAATAAAATTCTTTTAATCATAACAAGTATTCAAAAATACTCATTATCCAAAATAAATTATTTTCACGAAATAATTCCTTTTAAAATAATTTCCTCATTATAAATACTTCTAAAATACTCTATAAATATATTCTTCCTTTCGAACAACATGAAATTAACCATAAACTATTTTTGACATACTTATTCATCATTCATAGCATCATTTCACAGTATATTTTCACCGCGATATCATCAACAACTACGCAATTAAAATCATATCAACACAAACTAATCTACGCACATATGCATAATAAATTCATAAGAGATAAAAATGAAATTAACAAGACAACGGCAAGAGGGATCTTGCCTCGAGTTCGTCGAACGTATCGACGTTGACAGCGCGGGTTGGCCTGGCTTTGGCGGTGGTGCAGGCGGATCCACGGGCGGCGCTCAGGCGGTCGACGAGGGCTGGGGGAGGAGCTCGCGATGGCTGGAGGAGAGCAGGTCGGTGGCGGCCTCGTGGTGGCTGGGCGGAGGAGGCGCGGGACTTGGCCGACGGGGAGGGTGACGAAGGTGGTGAGGTTCGTGGTCGGGTCCGGTGGTGGAGATGGGTGGCGGAAAGCTGGTCGACGGAGGCTGTGGAGTGGGTACGGTTGAGAGAGCAGGTCGGTGGCGGCCTCGTGGTGGCTGGGCGGAGGAGGCGCGGGACTTGGCCGACGGGGAGGGTGACGAAGGTGGTGAGGTTCGTGGTCGGGTCCGGTGGTGGAGATGGGTGGCGGAAAGCTGGTCGACGGAGGCTGTGGAGTGGGTACGGTTGA
>NC_033801.1:32043641-32045869 GCF_001876935.1 Asparagus officinalis
GGCGGCGGTTTCGTGAGGGAGGAGAAGAAATATAAGAGGCGGCGTGAAAATGAACAGTAGAGAGAAGAGAATATATAGGAGAGAGAAAATTAGGGTTAGGGTTTAATGACAATTAATTAAAATAAAATAATTACGGATACCTAAAAATTAAACTAATTACATAATAATTATCTACAAATAAAAACGTACCTGTTGTGCTAATACAATATTTGATACGAAATAGTTGAAAAATACCCATATTGTATAATTAAACGAGAATAATTAATAATAAAAATATTTTTACTTAAATTTAAAATTAAATAATTATAGGACAATTACGTACACAGTAAAATGTACAAGTTATACTAATACGATAGATAATAGGTAACAGTTGAAATAATACAATCAATTATACCAAAAATATGTAATTAATAATACAAAGTATTATACGAGATAATACGTAATAATATTAATAATACAACATTTTATTTAAAATAATACGTAGTAGTACTGATAACATAACAAATTAATTCTTGAAAATTTTACTGCACGAAATAAATTTATCAATATTAAAACCATTTAAATAATTATAAAATCAGATTTTTAAATCATAGAAAATTGTAGAAAATCGAGAAAAATACAATTACTCTTTTAAAAATCATAATTAAATATTTTAAAATACCAGAAAATTATTTTAACTAGTATCAAAATTCACGGTCCTTACATTCTACCCCCCTTAAAACAAATTCCGTCCTCGGAATTAAACCCAAAGACAGATATGGAACGATAGTTGGTACTCGTAAATCAACGAGACAAGAAATAATGAGAAGCTCCAGAGTCAAGGGATGATAACGCAATAACGGAAGAAACAAGAACCTTATCTAGTGTTGAAGGAAAATACATCTAAACTAGCACTCATAAATAATTCCTATCATAATATCATAAGGCAATGCGAAGTAAGAAGTTCATATGCAAATAAAACTAAGAATAAACTATTCTTACCGGTGATAACTTGGTTGTTCTCCTCTGCTTCCACAGCTGACATCGTGAACATCTGTCGCCGAGGTGGTTGCTGCCTTCGCGCTTCCTGATAAATCTGCTGTTGTTGAGGAAGAGGCCCTGCTCGAGGATAAGGTCCGTGCTGAGCTGGAGCTACTGAGTCTGATCGAGGTGGAGGTGGAAGAGCCGCTCGAACTGGAGGTGGGGGCAAGCGGGCCTGCTGTCGCTGTGGACAGTCTCGACTGATATGGTCGGAGGATCCACAAGCATAGCACAGATGATGACGCCTGCGACACTCCTGCTCGGTATGCCCAGGGTATCTACAATAAGAACACCTCACCGAAGACTGGCTCTGAGACTGCACTCCAGGATGCTGATAAGGGTGAGCCTGATGAAATGGCTGACGCTGAGAATACTGCTGCCTCTGCGGGTTCTGCTGCTGCTGTCTCGGAGGGGGACGCTCGACATTCCGGGCCTGAACTGCTGGTGTCCTGCTCTGAATCACGTGCGGATCTTTAGGTTCCTTCTGAACGCTCTCGATCTCGCGTGCTGCATCCAACACGGCGTCGTGGGTCGCAAGTGCTCTACCAGCTAGAGCAAACCTGATATACTTATCCAGGCCCTTCTGAAACTGATGCCTCCGGATCGTCGGGTCTGTAACCAAGTGTGGAGCGTATCGGCTCAAAGAAGAAAACTCGGCCTCGTACTCATCAACTGTTCGCCGCAAGTGCTCTACCAGCTAGAGCAAACCTGATATACTTATCCAGGCCTTTCTGAAACTGATGCCTCCTGATAGTGGGGTCTGTCACCAAGTGTGGAGCGTATCGGCTCAAAGAAGAAAACTCAGCCTCGTACTCATCAACTGTTCGCCCTCCTTGCTTGAGCTCCACAAATCTTCGCAAAAGCTCGTCCCGAGCTGACTGAGGGAAGTACTTCCTGTTGAAGCGGTCTGTAAAGGTATCCCACGAAATCGGTCTATCCAAATGAGCCTTCTCTGCAGTCCACCAAATCCGAGCGGTGTCGGTGAGCTGAATATCCATGAGGTCCACCCATTCAGCAGGGGCAATACGGGTCACCGTGAGAATAGTCTCAGTGACCTTGAGAAACTCCTCTGCTGCTAAAGGTCCTTCGGCACCGGAGAAGGAAGGAGGCCGCATATACCGGAACTCCCTGACGCTAGACTCTGGACGAGGGGGAGGCTGGGGCTGCGGCTCCCTGTGAAGCTGTCCCGCCAAGTGCTGCTGATTGGT
>NC_033801.1:32047210-32051351 GCF_001876935.1 Asparagus officinalis
CGGGATCTTGCCTCGGGTACGTCGAACGTATCGACTCTGATGGCACGGGGATCTCGGCGACACTCGTCGACGACGAGGGGGCGGACTGGGACTGAGCACGGCACGGTGGCGTTGACGGAAGCTCGGGGTTTGAGCGTGAGGCGGCGACGCGGCTCCGGGGCTGCTGTGGTGGTTCGGCGCGGGTGGATCTGAGGAGTAGAGGAGGAGGAGGCGGGGCGTCGCTGCAGTGGGGCGGCGAGAGCTCGTGGGGGCGGCGGACAGGGAGGCTGGTCGGAGGAGGAACAGGCGGTGCTGCTGGAGGCGGAGAGGCTGGGTTCGGGTGTGGCTGCTGGTCGTTGGCGGGGCGGCGAACAGGGCGGCGAGAGGTGGTGGTGAAGATGGAGGTGCGGCTGTTGGAGGTGGCGCTGGCTTTGGCGGTGGTGCAGGCGGATCCACGGGCGGCGCTCAGGCGGTCGACGAGGGCGGTGGTCGGAGGTCTGGTGGGCGAGCGGCGGCGGTTTCGGGTTGCTGGGTGTGAGGTGGTGGGTTCGCGGGTTGAAAGAGAGAGGGAGAAGAAGAAGGAGGCGGCGTGGATGATGAACAGTAGAGGGAAAACGAAAAACATATAATATATATATAATTGTAATTAGGGTTAGGGTTTAGGTTAAAATAATTAAAATAAATACTTTTGAGTACTTAAAAATTAAACTAATTACATAATAATTATCTACAAATAAAAACGTACCTGTTGTGCTAATACAATATTTGATACGAAATAGTTGAAAAATACCCATATTGTATAATTAAACGAGAATAATTAATAATAAAAATATTTTTACTTAAATTTAAAATTAAATAATTATAGGACAATTACGTACACAGTAAAATGTACAAGTTATACTAATACGATAGATAATAGGTAACAGTTGAAATAATACAATCAATTATACCAAAAATATGTAATTAATAATACAAAGTATTATACGAGATAATACGTAATAATATTAATAATACAACATTTTATTTAAAATAATACGTAGTAGTACTGATAACATAACAAATTAATTCTTGAAAATTTTACTGCACGAAATAAATTTATCAATATTAAAACCATTTAAATAATTATAAAATCAGATTTTTAAATCATAGAAAATTATAGAAAATCGAGAAAAATACAATTACTCTTTTAAAAATCATAATTAAATATTTTAAAATACCAGAAAATTATTTTAACTAGTATCAAAATTCACGGTCCTTACAAGATGCAGTCTTTTTTGAAAATATCTTTCCTTTCAAATCCAAAATCTCAGAAAATCTTAGTTCATCTCTTCCTTCTGATTTACCATCTTCCAATTCTTCTTAGCCTTTTGATATTGAACCTCGAAGAAGCAAAAGAGGTAGAATTCAAAAAGACTTTGGAGGAGACTTCTTTACTTTTTTTGGTTGAAGGTGATCCTAGCTCATTTGAAGAAGCAATGGATTAACCTGAATCTCCTTTTTAGAAAAAAGCTATTGATAATAAGATTAAATCTATCATGGAAAACCATACTTGGATACTCACCAACTTACCTCCAGATTGTAAACCTGTTGGTTGTAAGTGGATATTCAAGAAGAAACTTAGAGCTGATGGTTCCATAGATAAATTTAAAGCTAGATTAGTAGCTAAAGGCTATACTCAACAAAAGGACATTGATTAATTTGATACCTATTCTCCTGTAGCCCGAATCTTAATTATCCGAGTATTATAGCCTTTGCTGCTATCCACAAGTTGATCATACATCAGATGAATGTTAAGACTGCTTTCCTAAATGGTGATTTAGATAAAGAGATCTATATGCACCAACCTGAAGGCTTCATTGCCATGGGTTAGGAAAACAAAGTCTGCAAACTTGTTAAATCTCTGTATAGTCGTAAACAAGCTCCTAAACAATGGCACCAGAAATTTGACAGAGTCATTGCTCATTATAGTTTCACAGTGAATGAAAACGACAAATGTGTTTATTCAAAAGTGATAAACAATGACTATGTCATCCTCTGTCTCTATGTTGATGATATTCTTATCTTTGGAACAACTCTTGAACTAATTTTAAAAGTCAAGGATTATCTTTCTAAGAATTTTGACATGAAAGACTTAGGTCTTGCTGATATGATACTTGGAATGAAAATCTCTAAAGATACTAGAGGAATATCTTTGAGTCTTTCTCACAGTATTGAGAAAATACTGATCAAATTTAACTATCATAACTCTAAACATGTTTCCATACCTTATGATTCTTCTATATCCTTGAAGAAGAATGAAGGTGAACCTGTATCCCAACTGAAATATTCTCAGATGATTGGATCTCTTCTATACATATCAAACCGAACCAGACTCGATATAGCTTATGCTATAGGGAGACTGAGTCGGTATACCAGTAACCCTAACGTAGATCATTGGTCTGCCCTAGAGAGAGTATTTAAATACTTGAAAGGGACAGTTGACTATTGCTTGACTTACACTGGATACCCTAATGCTATTGAAGGGTATAGTGACGCCAATTGGGTTACAGATTCTAACAGTGTAAAGTTCACATCTGGATATATATTTCTTTTTGGTGGTGATACTGTATCCTGGAAATCATGTAAGCAAACAGTAATTACCAGGAGTACCATGAAATCTGAGCTGGTTGCTCTTGATACCACTTGCACAAAAGCAGAATGGTTAAAAGATCTACTTTTTTGAACTTCCTTTGGTCCCTAAACTCTTTCCTCCAATTTCCATTTATTCTAATTTTAGATCTACCATAGAGCTTTTAAAGCAAGTGCATGTAAATAAAAAACTAAACAGACATATTCAAATAATATATATAAATCTGTATAACGCCTGATAGGCAAAGTTGTGATCTTGGACTTTGTAAAGTCTGAGAAAAATCTTGCTGCCCTTTTGACTAAGGGATTGTCCAGGAGTGTGGTTCTGGATTCATCGAGGGAGATGAGGTTAAGCCCATAAGGAAGGTCACTGACAGTGGTAATTCTACCCTTATTTGGAGACTTAGTCCCAATGTTGGTTCAATGTGGTAGAAACAAGCAGGACTAGTAACACTCGTGTGGAGCATCGAACCAGATATATTCATATATCACTATGTAGCTTGTGCTACTACCCCTTCTCTATGATGATGATGCTCTTATGCCAGATATATTCATATATCACTATGTAGCTTGTGCTACTACCCCTTCTCTATGATGATGATGCTCTTATGATACAGCTGGCTAGGCTGAGTGCTTGTGCTACTACCCCTTCTCTATGATGATGATGCTCTTATGATACAGCTGGCTAGGCTGAGTTTTACCCTTAATAAGTCCAACGTGTGTATTATGAGGGTATTAAATAAACAGTTGTAGTACCCTTTGAGGACTTACCTACGTGAGAGGAACCGTGATGGCCGCGGTTGGGGGGGCTGGGCTAACCCCTAGAAACTCTCATGAGTCGGTTATTGTGAGCATGGCCTTTAATGCTCAACCCGCTTTGCTCAATAGATGAAGACGTATTGTGTGTGTTTTTGTCAATACCTGATTTAAGGGGCCTAATTCAAGGCCTAGTCCATTATGTCCCTCAGGTGGTGATAAACTCACTAAGAAAAGGTTCAAAGCCGAAAGCTACCTCTCCCGAATTCACGATACGAAAGGTTGCTCAACCTATATTTGTTTTGTGATTTATTGGTTTATTAATTTTGTATTCTCAGTCAATAGTGCCTTTTAGGGGGACTGTTGGATTTTGTTCATGAAAAAGCAAGTTTGCCTTTGTGAATACTTCCACATTGGAAAATGAAAGGAAGTATAAGAGGTTTATATTGCTTCACTTCACATATTGGGTTTTGAGTAGTGTTTTTGGGTTTTGTATAACACACACGCGCGTGCATGCACGCACGCCACACCTCACCTCACTATGCCGCCGCACGCACGCGCCACGCCACGTTACACCGCACACACACGCGGTATTGCCTCTCAAGTTTTATTTTTTGCACGTTTACACAAGTTTGTAACGGTTGTGGGAGTTATGGAAACGTAATAACGGACGCGGGATTTCTGTGTAACGTGCGCGGTTTATCAGCAACGGCTAAAAGCTCTAGGGGCTATATAAGGAGCTGAAGTTCATTCGGAGAAGGACACAACAACAAGAAGA
>NC_033801.1:32051369-32076064 GCF_001876935.1 Asparagus officinalis
CTTAAAATTGCCCTGCTACTATTTACTTATATTTTTTTGGGCAACCATCTTCGTCTGAGCAGAAGCTCTGCTACTCTCCTCCGAGTACAGAGGCCGGGTATTTCCGGGGGGCTTTTACCGCTAGGGGGAGAGGATCTACTGCGCCAGGGCGATAGGCGGGTCCTCTATCTTCTAGGGCAGTGAATCACGACTGCACCCGTTCGGGCCTGATTTTTCTAACCTCAAATTTCAAACTTATACTTTTTGTTTCTTTTTTGACAGCAACTTTGTTGCACCTTAATCCACTGTCAAACACTAACCAACTGGGGCCAATATCCCTCTGGTGAGCTCTTCGGGCCAAGCTTCCCTCTGACCGGCTCTCCGGGCCAAGTAAACTTTTGGCTGGCTCTCCGAGCAAGCACCCCTCCGACCAGCTCTGTGCTCAAAGTACTGGTCCAGCGGACTTCTCGAGGCTACCATTCAGCTGTGAGTCTCCGGGCCAGTACACCTCTTACTGGCTCTTCAGTCATACATGCTGGCCATCAGTCCTCATTCCTCAACCACCAGAAGCACGCCTACTATTGCAACGAACGCCTGCAAGTAAAACAACAGCACACTTCTTCTTAACGAACTACCATTGGTAGACCCGCATACCGTTTGAGAGTGGATGTTAAATATAGTAGTATATATTCTCTTAATATCGTATCTCATATATCATGTAGCATATAGCCATGTATTAGGTACTATATCATCTCTGTATTTACTCCCTTATTTTCTACCTTTATGGGGGTTTTTCACATTAATTCTTCAATTTGTATCAATGCCTCTTCAGTTCTCGTCAGATTTATCATTCTACCATTACGTGTAAATTTATGTGTCGGAGGATTAGTGTGCATAGTACAATTAGGAGATTAGCTTGCACAGTAACAATTAGAGACAATAACTCCAACAATGATTCAGTACTGTAAAAGCCATTGCTACATTAATGCAACCAAATCCTCTCAATCGTTTTCCACAAGTTAGTTTTAGCTACCGAGACAAAGTCTTGTCTAAGCCCGTACTATAATAAACTCAGTCACATGACTATTTCAAAAGTCTTCTCCCCACCTCCCAACTATTGAAGCAAAAAATTAATTAGAATATTCACAGCCTAAAATGCAATTTCCACCGATAGATGCTTCCATAACCATTTGAGTAATGAGGGCTATACTGTTTCTTCTCCTCTTGGATATGGAAGTTTCGAACTTTCTTTGGATTGGTTATGTACTGTTTTCAGCATTGAATAATTTCGTACTTGGAAGTTGGAATGATTACCCAACTTATTCATCAGTCTATTTTAATTGGAAAACTCCTCAGGGACCCCAAAATAGGGGACCCCATGAGGGGACAGGTGAGGTGTCCGCCCCTGGGGGCTAGATGCACTGTTCATGAACAGTGCATCTAGCCCCCAGGGGCGGACACCTCACCTGTCCCCTCATGGGGTCCCCTATTTTGGGGTCCCTGAGGAGTTTTCCAATTAAAATAGACTGATGAATAAGTTGGGTAATCACTCCAAGTACGAAATTATTCAATGCTGGAAACAGTACATAACCAATCCAAAGAAAGTTCGAAACTTCCATATCCAAGAGGAGAAGAAACAGTATAGCCCTCATTACTCAAATGGTTATGGAAGCATCTATCGGTGGAAATTGCATTTTAGGCTTTGATTATTCTAATTAATTTTTTGCTTTAATAGTTGGGAGGTGGGGAGAAGACTTTTGAAATAGTCATATGACTGAGTTTATTATAGTTTTTTTAATCGCTTTACTGCCTGTACCGAGATGATTTGCTCATGTAAACAAGTGAAACTCATCATATTCACCCTCCTTTAGTTCATAACGATGAACTATAATGATCATAATTCTCATGCAAATCTTGGATCATTAAAAAGGATAATTATATACCTCAAGGGCACTATTTGTAAGAGTATATACCTGAAACTTGGTGTAGTTAAAGAGAGCATAACATGTTATTTTAATTTAGGTCCAAATCAAATCAAGCACACCTTTTAAATGAATTTCAAGAAAAGGTCAATAGGTAACCACACATAGTATTAAACATAGTATTTTATGTTCTTCTGATATATTATCTTCTACATTAGGTAGCATATAATCAAGTATTGGATAGCATATCATTTCCTTATTTTCTCCTTTATTTTCTGGATTTGGATCCTCTCCACTACAAAAAAGTAGTGGAGAGACCACTACTTTTAATCTCAAGCGTTGATTATTTAGTAGGCGGTTATGATACAATCTAAATCTAACACTTACCATACTCCCGTGTATTGCACTCATTCCTAATTTGCACTAAAAGAAAAAATCATAATCATCAACTAGATAATCAATGGTTGTGATTATGTAGTGGTCCCTCCACTATTTTTTTTATAGTGGAGAGGATCCGAATCCTTTATTTTCTACCTTTATTAGGACTTCCCACGTTTAGCCTCCAACTACTATAAATGTACATAACCATCATCATCAACATGATAAGGCATTTTGTATTGATATGAAAGACTTCAGAGAAGCAAGCAAGCTTCAAGAATGAAAATTCTACCTTTTTGACGTGCTATATAGATAAAAATCATAAAAAGTTTATTTTTTATTGTTATAACTGTGCTAATACTCTTTATGAATATAAATTAATTGGTTCTTGAGAAACATAAAGAATTAACTATTTCAAAACATAAATATGCGCAAATTATAGGGATGTTACTTTCTGTCTAACGTATCATATCTGATATTTGTTTGGCTACATCTAGAGTTAGCAGTCACGTTAGTAATGCTGATAAGAAACAGGCAACATCCATTAAATGGATATCTGTAGCATATAACATCTCACCATAACATAGAGTTTAGAAGGACTAACCAATGCAACCCAGGTTTAAATTCTACCAAGCACACATATTTTAATTGGACTTTAGAGAAAGAAACTTATTCTTACTTTCTTCGAATAACCCTGAATTCTGTATTTAATTTTCCACCAGTATTCATGATTAAAAAATCCCTAAAATATTCTACAGCCAGAATTGAATGTTTCAGAATGAAATACGTACTACATTAGTAATGTCAAATCAAGCAATGTTTGACGAAGTCTTTGGTCATAAATCAGGAAACTAATCTTCCAACAATAATATATGCTAATTATTGTGGCGTAGACCAAATATTCCAAAGACAAAACTGATCAATACATAAAACTTATGATGCAAAGATTCCCCAAATCCATCTATAAATAGTTCACTACGCTCTACAGCTTCTCTCACCTCTCTACAACAAACTCAGCCCCTCTACAACAAACTCATCTTCTTGCTATTTCTTGTGTTACCTGCTCACCATTTGATAAGTAATGGCATCCCAATCAATCGAGAGCCACCGTTCTGGTGCAGAGATTATCCATGGAGATGCCAAGTGCAAGAAGAAGATCGTTGAACTTCTGAAAGAGCTCTGCCTCCCACAGGGTTTGTTTCCTATGGAGGACATCGAGGAGTTTGGATATAATCGTGTATCGGGATTCATATGGATACTTCAGAAGAAGAGTAAGAATCACACCTTCAAGAAGATCAAGCGTCAGGTTTCATATGCAACTGAGGTAACCGCATTAGTTGAGCCTCACAAGATGAAGAAGATGACGGGAGTCAAGACTAAGGAGCTTCTATTGTGGCTCTCTGTTGTTGAGATTTACTTTGAAACTCCTTCATCGGAGAAGCTCACATTTAAGACTGGAACTGGGCTTTCTGATAGCTTTGAAGCATCAGCTTTTGAACTCTAGAAATGAGAGCTCTATAACTCATTATGATCTCCCTTCTCAAGCTGTGTTTATTGCTGTATTTGGTACTGTATTTTAAGAAGTGTTCTCGTATTAAAAGAAGTGGTGTTATGATTTGTCATTGCATAATGGTATTAATGGAAGTCTTTTATTTTTAAGAATATCATACTTCTGTTCTCGATCTTTTTCCTGAATGTCCCTCTTTAGTTTTTGTTTGGAACATCAACACAGTGTAGTTTTCCTGAGATATCCTTCAAGTCCTAGTTCATGATTATACAGGAATCATATTTGACCATGTAAAGGTCAATACATTACTGAATCAATACTGATGAAAATTTTAAGTTATTTCTTATGCTGATACTGTCTGTAACTACTAGTTGTCTCTGACATGGCTGTTGACACGGTACAGCAGATGACATTAGTACATGATCACTTATTGTTTCTATAATTGCAACTTAAGATAAGATATACTTTTTCCCTGAAATCCTCTGCGATGTTTTTACTAGCTAGTCAAAATACGCTTCATACTTGTGACGTTAGTAATCTTCAGTTAGTTTCATCAATTATATTAACTCTCTATTTAGATACTCTTCACCAAGCAATATATTAGTAATCTTCAGTTAGTTTCATCAATTATATTAACTCTCTATTTAGATACTCTTCACCAAGCAATATAAGAAAATATTATCTTCCTACCTTGATTGTTAGGAATCAGATCTTCCTGCAAGTGTGGGAAGGAAAAAGAAAGAACTGAAAAGTGATCACAAAGGACCATGATTTCTACCATGTTCGGCAAGATACCTACGTCCATGGTCGCACTAGGGTTTCTTTTCTTTGGGGCAGTTTGGTTTGCTGCAAAAATAAATTGCACCAAATTTTGCAGCAATAAATATTGCATGCAGCATTTATTGCAGTAAATCAACTTCACAATTATATTGTAGGAAGTGTATTTCCAAATACAACTTTAGCGTTTGGTTGGAAAACAATTAGGTAAAACCTACAAAATTTTACTATATAAGAAAACTTTGGCGTAGATTGTTTTTTAGTAAAGATTTAAAAAGATTTTCTTATAAGGTGGAATTAATTTTTTTTTAATTCTCTAATTTGAAGCCTACAACATTTTCTCCTTCTAAATTGGATGTAGCATTTGTTGTGAGTTTTTTCTACAAAATGCAACCTTTTTTAATTATAAAGTTGCAAACCAAATAATATATTTACAAATCCGATTGTTCTATTTACATTTGCTACTTCATTTTCTTCTAACCCTACCCCTTTATATGTCATAAAGTTACAATTACAAGAGAGTGCCCATATATATTGGTAGAAACTAGGGCAACAACCTGCATATAGAGTTACTGATTTTTAGTACATATTCTCTTACGCCTCGTTTGGTACGCGGGAATTGAGTCAAGTGAGAACAGAAAGAATGTGGAAATGGAATGGAATAGATGTGGAAATGGAATGCTAATTATCATTCTCATGTTTGGGCGTGTTTAGAGATTCAGTACCGTAAAAGCCATTGCTATATTAATGCAACCAAATCCTCTCAATCGTTTTCCATAAGTTAGTTTTAGCTACCAAGACAAAGTCTGGTCTGTAAGCCCGTACTATAATAAACTCAGTCATATGACTATTTCAAAAGTCTTCTCCCCACCTCCCAACTATTAAAGCAAAAAATTAATTAGAATAATCAAAGCCTAAAATGCAATTTCCACCGATAGATGCTTCCATAACCATTTGAGTAATGAGGGCTCTACTGTTTCTTCTCCTCTTGAATATGGAAGTTTCGAACTTTCTTTGGATTGGTTATGTACTGTTTCCAGCATTGAATAATTTCGTACTTGGAGTGATTACCCAACTTATTCATCAGTCTATTTTAATTGGAAAACTCCTCAGGGACCCCAAAATAGGGGACCCCATGAGGGGACAGGTGAGGTGTCCGCCCCTGGGGGCTAGATGCAGGGGCGGACACCTCACCTATCCCCTCATGTGATACCCTATTTAGAGTCCCTGTAGCAACACTCATTTTAATTTCTCCCCTTACCACACAAATCTTGACGTACAGATTGATAATAGATTAATTCCGTATTGGACTTATTTGGTCTCTGAAATGAATACAAAATAATATGCATAAATGGTAATAACCATAAATGTACTAAATTGCATTGTGGGGGACTTCCTATAATCAATCAGGTTCCAAAATTTCAGCCTTCTCTAATGCTGCTATACTCCAGTCTATACACGTAAGGGAAAAAAAGATTATACGAGAATTTCGTTCCTTTTTTTAATCGCTTTACTGCCTGTACCGAGATGATTTGCTCATGTAAACAAGTGAAACTCATCATATTCACCCTCCTTTAGTTCATAACGATGAACTATAATGATCATAATTCTCATGCAAATCTTGGATCATTAAAAAGGATAATTATATACCTCAAGGGCACTATTTGTAAGAGTATAAACCTGAAACTTGGTGTAGTTAAAGAGAGCATAAGATGTTATTTTAATTTAGGTCCAAATCAAATCAAGCACACCTTTTAAATGAATTTCAAGAAAAGGTCAATAGGTAACCACACATAGTATTAAACATAGTATTATATGTTCTTCTGATATCATATCTTCTACATTAGGTGGCATATAATCATGTATTGGATAACATATCATTTCCCTATTTTCTCCTTTATTTTCTACCTTTATTGGGACTTTCCACGTTTAGCCTCCAACTACTATAAATATACATAACCATCATCATCAACATGATAAGGCATTTTGTATTGATATGAAAGACTTCAGAGAAGCAAGCAAGCTTCAAGAATGAAAATTCTATCTTTTTGACGTGCTATATAGATAAAAATCATAAAAAGTTTAATTTTTATTGTTATAACTGTGCTAATACTCTTTATGAATATAAATTAATTGGTTCTTGAGAAACATAAAGAATTAACTATTTCAAAACATAAATATGCGCAAATTATAGGGATGTTACTTTCTGTCTAAAGTATCATATCTGATATTTGTTTGGCTACATCTAGAGTTAGCAGTCACGTTAGTAATGCTGATAAGAAACAGGCAACATCCATTAAATGGATATCTGTAGTATATAACATCTCACCATAACATAGAGTTTAGAAGGACTAACCAATGCAACCCAGGTTTAAATTCTACCAAGCACACATATTTTAAATGGACTTTAGAGAAAGAAACTTATTCTTACTTTCTTCGAATAACCCTGAATTCTGTATTTAATTTTCCAGCAGTATTCATGATTAAAAAATCCCTAAAATAAATTTTTTTTAAACCTAACCCTCTTAGTTCAATCAATTCTCTCTCCTAATGGGCGGTTTGACAGTGTAAGTTAGTGGGCGATTTTCGTCATGCTATCTTGCGCTCCCGCCGGGTAATTTGGAGAAAATTTTGAGTTTCTGATGGCTAGGAAGAAGAAAAGTAGTGGGAAAAAGTTATTAGAGATTGGATTGAGAGCCTCAAATCTGATTTCTGAGACATCTGATGATCATTCTGATGTCTGAAGTGATGAAGATGATGAAGATTTCATTGAGATGGGATCTACTGGTCCAAAAGAGGCAAATAAATCTAGATCAATGGCTGATGTGCTGAATTCAAACAATTTGCAGTGTGCTCGTGTTGATAGAGTACCAGTGAATGTTCAATCTGGAGTTCTTGATCTCTCTGCTGGTTCTAGTAAGTTCCAATCTCCTGGATCTAAAGGTGTTCTTGATCGAGTGCCTGTGGATGTCCAATCAGGAGTTCTTGATCTCACTGTTGGGTCTAGTAAGTTTAAATCTTCTGGATCTCATGACGTTCTTGATTTTAGTAAGCTTAAATCTCCTGGATCTAATGGTGATCTCAGCAAGCGTCAATTTTCTGGGTTTTTTGGTTCTAATGGAGTTCTTGACCGCAATAAGCAATCTACTGGTTCTAGTAGTTCGGTTAGAGTGTCTTGGGCAGATGAGGTTGATCTAGGTAAAGATAAGGAGGATTTCCAGTTGAATTCTCCTTTTTCTTTGAATACAAATCAGAATGTAGAGAAAGCTACTACTACATTGAATTCTGGTAAAAGAAATGAAGAAACGATAGCCTCACCAAATGAAAAAGCTGAAGGGGCCTCGATTTCAAATGAAACTGAGGATAAAATTGGAAAAAGCTGGATTAGTCTGTTCTCAGACAATAGGAAACTGGGTAATGGGATGAATTTAAACTATATCCCCTCTGATAACAAGGATACAGTTTCTTTTGATGATATAAAGTGAAATGAGGATATTTTAATTTGGCAATCTTCTCTAATTGGTCAAGTAATGGGATTGAATGTCAAATTTAAAGCTATGGAAAGTTATGTGCAGAAAACTTGGAAAAATTTGTTGTCAGAAGTCTGCCTCCTTAAACCTGGACTGTTTCTGTTCAAATTCAAGAGTATTGATGAGATGAATGAGATTCTATGTAAAGGGCCTTGGTTTTTTGGTTCAAGACCTTTGTTATTGAAGCAATGGTCCAATGGTGAGGAGATTGACAAAATTAAGGATTGTGTTTATCCTATGTGGATTCAACTCCCATCATTAAGGCTTAACCTTTGGAATGCTAAGAGCATTTCTAAAATTGTGAGTGCTATTGGTTGTCCTATTGCAACTGATAGTCTAACTGCTAATAAACAGCGTTTGGCTTATGCGAGGGTGTTAGTTGAGGTTAAATTACCATCTCCTCTACCTGATCAGATCATCATTCAAGACCCAAAAGGGAAAAAACACTCTCAGAAGGTGATTTATGAACTAAAACCTATGTGGTGTGATATTTGCAAGCAGGTTGGGCATGACACAAAAACATGTAGAAAGTTTGTGAAAACACAGAGATGGATACCTAAGCAAAATCAAAATCATAAACCTGGAAATAATGAGAAGGATAATGTTAATATTGTGAATGCTACTCATGAACAGGGGAGGGATTCTCAGAAGGGGAATTCTAGTCAGATTGGAGTTGCTGAGCATGATAGCAGTGTTCAGGCTGAGCATGTGCATATTTCTACTGCTGGAGATCAAGGACATGTTAATAATTCACATCAGCTTATCAAGGAGATGATTGCTGAGGATGGGATAAGGACTGCAATTCAAACCTCCAGTTCTGGGCAGCAGGCTATGCACAGGTCTGTGCATGTGATGCATGTCAAAGAGAAAAGTCCAGAAGATAGACTGAGTCCTGGTTACTCTACAAAAGGGAATAATCCATGGATTCATGTTCAAAATGGTAAAAAGAATAAGGATATCATACATGGTAATTCTTACTCTTATCTAAATACTTTGGATATTGATCCTTCTACACTAGATAGAGGTGGAGGGGGTGATAAATGATGAATCTATCTTTTTGGAATATTAGAGGATTAAACAAATCCTCAAAGCAACACATGGTTAAGCATTTCTTATCTCAGTACCATCTCTCTTATATAGCCTTGCTTGAAACAAAAATTAAAAATAGTAGGATTCAGAGTGCAGTGCAGAGAATTGCTAGAAACTGGAATTGGATATCCAATGCCAGCAATCAAAGCAAAGCCAGAATTTTGATTATGTGGGATTCAAATGTGTTTGGAGTTCAAATCATCAATATATCTGATCAAAGTGTCACATGCAAAGTTAATTCCTTAGATGGGAGAATGGAATGTATTATTACATCAATCTATGCTTTTAATCAAATGGAGGCTAGGAAGGTGTTATGGGATGAATTGAAGTCTGCTCAACAGTCAATAAGGAATGAACCATGGCTTTTGTGTGGGGATTTCAACACTGTCATCAACAGTGAGGAGAAGATTGGAGGAACAATAGTCTCTGAATCTGATACTAAAGATTTCAGAGATTGTATTGAAGATTGCCATCTAAATCAACTTAAAACAACAAGATGCTTTTATACTTGGAATAATAAGCAGGATCATGATTCTAGAGTATGGTGTAAACTGGATAGGGCTTTGGTGAATGATACTTGGCTTCTTAAGTACAATGCTAGTCAGGTTGAATTCTTGCTCCCTAATTGCTCTGACCACTCACCTGCATTAGTAACAATTTTTGAGGATTGCTCAAAAGGAAAGAAACCTTTCAGGTATTTCAAAATGTGGTCTAAACATGACTCCTTTATTCCTGTTGTGTCTGCTATTTGGCAGACAAAAGTAGAGGGGTTTAAAATGTATACAGTATGTAAGAGGCTTCAGCTGCTGAGAGAAGCTCTTAAGGAATTAAACAAGAGGCATTATGCTAATATCAGTGAGCAGGTTCTGAAAGCTAGAAGGGCTCTTGAAGAAGCTCAGGGCAGACTGCAAATTTCCCCTCTCAACCCAGAGTTCATTAAAAATGAAAGGGAATGCATTGCAAATTACAATAAACTTTTGGATTGTGAACTATCTTTTCTGCAACAAAAAGCTAGAATTAATTGGAGTATTCAGGGAGATAGGTGCACAAATTTCTTTCACTCCAGGATCAAAGCAAATTGTCATCAGAATAAGGTGTTGTCTCTATACAATGCCTTAGGACAGAGAATTTCTGATCAAGAGGAGATAGCTAAAGAAATGGTGTTATACTACAAGGACTTATTGGGGTCAGACTCAGAAACTATCACTCCAGACACTCAAATCATTCAGTCTGGGCCATGTTTGACTGTTGCTCAAGCTGACATGCTTTCTAAGCCTGTTTCAAGAGAGGAAATAAAAAGTGCAATATTCTCAATGGATGATAACAAAGCTCCAGGTCCTGATGGGTATGGAGTTGCCTTCTATAAGTCTACCTGGTCTGTGATTGGACAGGAGGTGATTTTGGCTATTGAGGAATTCTTCAAAAATGGAAAAATGCTGGGAATGGTAAACTCTACTTCTATCACTCTTATTCCTAAGATAAAATGCCCAGTTTCTCCCTCTGATTATAGGCCTACTTCCTGTTGTAACTGCATCTATAAATTCATATCCAAAATCCTAGCTAACAGGATTAGACCAATCTTGGGGAGCATAGTGAATGAAGCACAAAGTGCTTTTGTCAAAGGTAGACAAATTTCCAGTAACATCTCATTGGCACATGAGCTTGCTAAAAGCTACAGTAGGAAGAGGATTTCACCAAGAGTTATGTTGAGTATTGATATTAGAAAGGCCTTTGATACAATTAACTGGAAATTTTTGAAGAAAATGCTTGAAGGTCTGGGTTTCCCTAGAGTGATGGTCAAATGGATTTTGGCTTGCATCTCGTCCCCTAGATTTTCTATTTCTCTAAATGGAACTCTTCATGGCTATTTTGAGGGTAAGAGGGGCTTAAGGCAGGGAGACCCTCTTTCTCCATACATGTTCAACTTGGGGATGGAATACTTATCAAGGAAATTAGAGCTTTTAAAGGAAGAAAAACTGTTCAGATATCACCCTATGTGTGGTAAGCTCAAAATATCACACCTAATATTTGCGGATGATCTACTGCTTTTCGCCAAGGGATACTTATATTCAGTCCAAAAACTATACCATTGTGTGAAGGACTTTAGTGTTACTACTGGTCTGGAAGCTAATCTGAGCAAATGCTCAATTTACTTTGGTGGTGTGAATGAAAATACCAAAACAGCAATTACAAATATGCTGGGGTTTTCTGAAGGGACTCTTCCATTCAAGTATTTGGGTGTACCTCTCATCTGTAAGAGGTTAACATTCATAGATTGTAACCCATTATTGGATAAAATCTCTGGTCAGTTTCAGAAGTGGCTTAGACATAGTAATCTATCATATGCAGGAAGGCTTCAAGTGATCAAAAGTGAGATATTAGGTGTTCAAAATTACTGGACAACCAATTTCGTTCTTCCTGTTAAAGTAACTCAGAAGATAGATGAGCTGTGTAGAAAATTCTTATGGGGAAAGTCTGATACTTCTTTCAGAATCCCATTGGTTTCATGGGATAAAATTTGTTATCGGAAAAAACAGGGTGGTTTGGGAGTTTTCTCTGCTTCTATTTGGAATCTGTCTTCAGCATTAAGGAGCCTATGGTATATTCATGTTAACAAGGAAAGTTTATGGGTGAAATGGATCCATGGAAACTATTTAAAACATTGGGCTGTATGGCACGTAAAGGCTAAAAAAGAGAATTCTTGGATGTGGAAGCAGCTGATCAAGTGTAGGGACAGAGCTTTGGCTGTCACTGGAGGGATTGACAACTTGAAACAGATTCTCAGTGCTTGCTATAAGGAATCTAAATTGCAGTTAACTGCAGTTTACTCTATTCTCTCCCCTGGTTCACACATTGTTCCTTGGTACAACACAATATGGGGAAAGCTGAATTATCCGAAGCACACATTTGTACTGTGGCTTGCAGTGCAAAACAGATTACTTACACAAGACAGGTTGATGAGAAGAGAAACCATTAATTCAAATACTTGCCTACTATGTGCAGGATCAGCCTCTGAAACAAGGAATCATTTGTTCTTTGACTGTCCATATTCAAGAGAGGTGTGGTTAGCCATCATGGTCTGGCTCAGAATGACTTGGCAATCTTGTGAGTGGGAATTACTCATGAATTGGTTTAACACCAGACAAAGAGGGAATGGATTTAAAACAAATGTTAGGAGGATGGCTCTTGCGACTACTGTATACAGATTGTGGATAGAAAGGAATAATAGATTTTTTCAGCAAGGAGTTACAGGTGCTACTCATTTGGTTAAGAATATCAAAATTGATATCTTAACTATTTGCCTAAATTGTCCTATCTTAGATGAATATAAGGATTGGATAACATCTTTGTAAGTTGATAGCTTCCTGTTAGAAGCTTTGTTTTCTCAATTTGGAGACTGTGATGTACATAAATTCCATATATTTTGGTAAATGAATAAAGCATTTTTTCATTGACCAAAAAAAAAATCCCTAAAATATTCTACAGCCAGAATTGAATGTTTCAGAATGAAATACGTACTACATTAGTAATGTCAAATCAAGCAATGTTTGACGAAGTCTTTGGTCATAAATCAGGAAACTAATCTTCCAACAATAATATATGCTAATTATTGTGGCGTAGACCAAATATTCCAAAGACAAAACTGATCAATACATAAAACTTATGATGCAAAGATTCCCCAAATCCATCTATAAATAGTTCACTACGCTCTACAGCTTCTCTCACCTCTCTACAACAAACTCAGCCCCTCTACAACAAACTCATCTTCTTGCTATTTCTTGTGTTACCTGCTCACCATTTGATAAGTAATGGCATCCCAATCAATCGAGAGCCACCGTTCTGGTGCAGAGATTATCCATGGAGATGCCAAGTGCAAGAAGAAGATCGTTGAACTTCTGAAAGAGCTCTGCCTCCCACAGGGTTTGTTTCCTATGGAGGACATCGAGGAGTTTGGATATAATCGTGTATCGGGATTCATATGGATACTTCAGAAGAAGAGTAAGAATCACACCTTCAAGAAGATCAAGCGTCAGGTTTCATATGCAACTGAGGTAACCGCATTAGTTGAGCCTCACAAGATGAAGAAGATGACGGGAGTCAAGACTAAGGAGCTTCTATTGTGGCTCTCTGTTGTTGAGATTTACTTTGAAACTCCTTCATCGGAGAAGCTCACATTTAAGACTGGAACTGGGCTTTCTGATAGCTTTGAAGCATCAGCTTTTGAACTCTAGAAATGAGAGCTCTATAACTCATTATGATCTCCCTTCTCAAGCTGTGTTTATTGCTGTATTTGGTACTGTATTTTAAGAAGTGTTCTCGTATTAAAAGAAGTGGTGTTATGATTTGTCATTGCATAATGGTATTAATGGAAGTCTTTTATTTTTAAGAATATCATACTTCTGTTCTCGATCTTTTTCCTGAATGTCCCTCTTTAGTTTTTGTTTGGAACATCAACACAGTGTAGTTTTCCTGAGATATCCTTCAAGTCCTAGTTCATGATTATACAGGAATCATATTTGACCATGTAAAGGTCAATACATTACTGAATCAATACTGATGAAAATTTTAAGTTATTTCTTATGCTGATACTGTCTGTAACTACTAGTTGTCTCTGACATGGCTGTTGACACGGTACAGCAGATGACATTTGTGTTAGAAATTAAATCAAATAATTAAGATTATAGCATGAAATAAATCCGAATAAAATAAACAATTAAATCTGGCCTGATCGGGAGCAGTCGTGTATTCACTGCCCAAGAAGATTGAGGACCCGTCTATCGCCCTGGCGCAGATGATCCCCTCTCTCCTAGCGGTAAAAGCCCCCGGAAACGGTCGACCTCTGCACTCGGGCGAGAGTGCAGAGCTTCAGCTCAGATGAAGGAAGTTTCTCATAAAATAAAACTGAGATGTAGATGAAAATAATATGTAGGGGAGAGAAGAAAAATAAGAGAATACTTGTTGTATATTTTTTCTTTTTGTTTTTCCGAGAATGTGAAAGGCTGCTTATATAGGGGTCTTAGAGAGCCGTTACAAATCCTAGCAATCAATACAGTAACGTACGCCATAATGTCGACCGTTACGCAATAAACCCGTAATTAATACGGTAACGTTCGTCATAAATATATAGCCATTATGCACGTATTAATTGCCGAGGAAAATAAAATATGTAAAACATATTAAATTGCCTTTTCTTTAATAAAATATCCAACAGTCCCCCCCAAAAGGCAATATTAACTGAAAACTCACTTTTCTTTAATAAAATATCCAACAGTCCCCCCCAAAAGGCAATATTAACTGAAAACTCAGTAATCAATAATCAATAAATAAATCAAGAAATCATAAAAACTCAGTAATCAATAATCAATAAATAAATCAAGAAATCATAAAACAAATATAGGTTGGGCAACCTTTTGTATCGTGAATTCGGAAGAGGTAGCTTCCAGCTTTGAACCTTTCCTTTGTGAGTTCATCGCCACCTGAGGGACATAATGGACTAGGCCTTGAATTAGGCCCCTTTAATCAGGTATTGATGAAAACACACACAATACGCTTCATCTATTGAGCAAAGCGGGTTGAGCGTTAAAGGCCATGCTCACAATAAACCGACTCATGAGAGTTTCTAGGGGTTAGCCCAGCCCCCCCTAACCGCGGCCATCACGGTTCCTCTCACATAGGTAAGTCCTCAAAGGGTACTATAGCTGTTTATTTAATATCCCCCACAATACACGTGTTGGACTTATTAATAGTAAAACTCAGCCTAGCCAACTGTATCATAAGAGCATCGTCATCATAGAGAAGGGGTAGTAGCAAATGCTACATAATGATATATAAATATATCTAGGTCGATGCTCCACACGAGAGTCACTTGTCCAGCTTGTTTCTACCACATTGAACCGACATTGGGACTACGTCTCCAAATAAGGGTTGGGTTGCCGCTGTCAGTGACCTCATTTATGGGCTTAACCCCATCTCCCTTGATAAATCCAGAATCACACTCCTGGATAATCCCTTAGTCAAAGGATCAACAAGATTCTTTTCACAGACTTACAAAGTCTAGAATCACAACTTTGCCTAGCAGCCGTTGTATTTATTTATCAAGTTCTTATTTTGTAATTAGTCCATCATATTGTTTGAAATTGACATTAGGTCATGATCTATGATCATAAAAGATCATAGTCTATGTCTGAAGATGTAAACACATAGTGTTTGTGCAGATTGACCTTAATATCTGAACATTTCAAACTAATGTGGAACTAAAAATTCTGCAGTTATGCATATGCACATACATGAATGAAATTAATAATAGATACATGCAGAGCATAATAGGATTTCGTATCTTAAAATATATTTCATACTTCATAATTCAAATGCATAAAATTTTTAAATTATTCCATTATAAGAGGTTACAAATTGGTTGCATACAAAGGAGACCGTCCAAATTTAAATCGGTTGCCTACAAATGAGACCTTCCAAATTTAAATTGGTTGTCTACAAAGGAGACCTTCCAAATTTATGTTGTCATTTTCTAGTACCACCTCTTATACAAATAATAATAATAATAATATTTGTACATACGTGCTTTAAATTTTACAAGTGCATTCTTGCATAAAACCTTGTAATTAATCATGTAACAAATGCAAGTTATCTAAAAAGACATATGAACATTTACTGCAATATTCATCAAAATGCAAATGCAAGTTATCTAAAAAGACATATGAACATTTACTGCAATATTCATCAAAATGCAAATGCAAGTTATCTAAAAAGACATATGAACATTTATTGCAATATTCATCAAAATGCAATAAAAATGATGAACTTTACATTTGAAGATTTGAAATATAATCCACCATATAAAATAGAATTTTAAAAGATGCACCTCTTTGATTTGGTTCGCTCATATATTGATCATTTATCATTAGGCAATATATGATGCAAGAAGCGTAATTAAATAAATGCATATGAATTTTTCTCATAATTCCGGTCCTCTTATTCCAAACCAAAAACTCCTAAAGTGAAAAGATTAAAGTTTTACCCGGGTAGTTAGCCAGGTAAGGATAGTAATAGAGGTTGATCAAAGATCAATTAAGTACCTCGTTCCTTGCAGAGTGCGTTACGCAACTCCTAAACCTTGCCTTAGACACCAACTAATCTAAGAAAACTTGAATCGGTTCACTCAATGAGTTTTTGTTCCTTAACAATATATAGAAACTTTAAAATATTTCCTATTGATGTTCAAACCTCATGATTTTCATGTCTTGAGAGTAAAAACCCATCTGCTGCAGACAATGGCTACTTAAGTTGCTGAACAAATCTGCATTTACTTTTACCACCTTCTGTACTAAGCTTATTAGATGCATAAGCACTCCAAAGTATGGAATTATAGAAGGCACCATATTGATAGCTTAAATAAATGAAGGCATTAAACCATGAAAAAATTTAAATACTTCAAAGCATATATATATCCAGATTTTGTTCACTTGTCAAAACCATGTATATGAAATTTTCAAGGATAAATATGTATACTAAACCATGTATATGAAATTTTCAAGGATAAATATGTATACTGCTGCAAATTTATAGCATGTTTCAAATGAGTGCTTATCCACTAGCACAAGGGAAAGTTTTATTCACATACAAGAGAAGGGAAACTATACATGATCTATCACTTAAGGTGTTCATGATTAGAAATGACACATTACTTAAGGATATATAGCTAAGGAAGTTCAAAGGACATAACATCATCATAGTTGATGACAAAGGCAAGCCAGTCATAAATCATTAGAGATATAGTTGTGCAGGACCAATCAAGCACACATCGCAGTTCATAGAGGAATGGTAAAGCACGATTAACCACAGTAATTACTAGATTAATTACTAGTTAAGAACAATTAATAGTAATTACAGTAACAAATTAATTTCAGCAATTAACCATAGTGATTAAAACGGATGAACAGAAAGAAACTGTAATCTCGAATTAATTTTCTGATGAATAGTAACAAAAAATATTTCGGTTATTTTTTAAAACAACAATAATATTAAACAAATAATTAAAGCAATAAGATATTTTGGTGAACAGTAACTGAATTCTTTTTATGACCAGTAACGTTTTTTTTTATAACTGTTTTTCCGAATTTTAATCAACAACTAATTAATCCTATGAACATTTATATCTCGGATGAACAGTAACCATTTTTAAAATAAAATTAAAACTGTTTTAAATGAACAGTAAAATCTTAATTTCGGAATGAACAGTAACAGTTACAAAAATAATTTTTTTTTATATAGCAATTAACTAATAGTATTAATTACTAGTTATGCCAACAAATAATGAAAGCAATTAGATTAGATGAACAATAATAAAATTGCTTAATAAACAGAAAAATTCTCGAGTGAACAGTAACCCTCAGTGAACAGTAACAAATTTTCCTTATTTTTTAATATTATTTTAATAACAACTAAATTAAATTATTAGTTAACAAATAAACAAGAGTAAGTAAAGCAAATTACAACAAATTAACTATTATTAATTTTCTCTTTTTTTTAAACAGAAAGAAATATATATTTTTTCCTAGATGAACAATACTTTTTAATATAATTTTTCCGGATTAAAAGCAAAAGCTATAAACTTATCAATCTTCTAGATTGTTGGAAATTTATCAAATAATTAAGATTATAGCATGCAGATAAATCCGAAAAAATAAACAATTAAATCTGGCCTGATCGGGAGCAGTCGTGTATTCACTGCCCTAGAAGATTGAGGACCCGCCTATCGCCCTGACGCAAATGATCCCCTCTCCCCTAGCGGTAAAAGCCCCCGAAAACGGCCGGCCTCTGCACTCGGGTGAGAGTGCAGAGCTTCAGCTCAGATGAAGGAAGTTGCCCATAAAATAAAACTAAGATGTATATGAAAATAATATGTAGGGGAGAGAAGAAAAATAAGAGAAACTTGTTGTATATTTTTTCTTTTTGTTTTTCCGAGAATGTGAAGGGCTGCTTATATAGGGGACTTAGAGAGCCGTTACAAATCCTAGCAATCAATACAGTAACGTACGCCATAATGTCGACCGTTACGCAATAAACCCGTAATTAATACGGTAACGTTCGCCATAAATATATAGCCATTATGCACGTATTAATTGCCGAGGAAAATAAAATATGTAAAACATGTTACATTGCCTTTTCTTTAATAAAATATCCAACAATTAGTACATGATCACGTATTGTTTCTATAATTGCAACTTAAGATAAGATATACTTTTTCTCTGAAATCCTCTGCAATGTTTTTACTAGCTAGTCAAAATACGCTTCATATTTGTGACATTAGTAATCTTCAGTTAGTTTCATCAATTATATTAACTCTCTATTTAGATACTCTTCACCAAGCAATATAAGAAAATATTATCTTCCTACCTTGATTGTTAGGAATCGGATCTTCCTGCAAGTGTGGGAAGGAAAAAGAAAGAACTGAAAAGTGATCACAAAAGACCATGATTTCTACCATGTTCGGCAAGATACCTACGTCCATGGTCGCACTAGGGTTTCTTTTCTTTGGGGCAGTTTGGTTTGCTGCAAAAATAAATTGCACCAAATTTCATGGTCGCACTAGGGTTTCTTTTCTTTGGGGCAGTTTGGTTTGCTGCAAAAATAAATTGCACCAAATTCTGCAGCAATAAATGTTGCATGCAGCATTTATTGCAGTAAATCAACTTCATAATTATATTGTAGGAAGTGTATTTCCAAATACAACTTTAGTGTTTGGTTGGAAAACAATTAGGCAAAACCTACAAAATTTTACTATATAAGAAAACTTTGGCGTAGATTGTTTTTTAGTTTAGATTTTTAAAAAAATTCTTATAAGGTGGAATTAATTTTTTTTTTTTAATTCTCTAATTTGAAGCCTACAACTTTTTCTCCTTCTAAATTGGATGTAGCATTTGTTGTGAGTTTTTTCTGCAAAATGCAACCTTTTTTAATTATAAAGTTGCAAACCAAATAATATATTTACAAATCCGATTGTTCTATTTACATTTGCTACTTCATTTTCTTCTAACCACACTACCCCTTTATATGTCATAAAGTTACAATTACAAGAGAGTGCCCTATATATTGGTAGAAACTATGGCAACAATCTGCATATAGAGTTACGGATTTTTAGTACATATTCTCTTACGCCTTGTTTGGTACGCGGGAATTGAGTCAAGTGAGAACAGAAAGAATGTGGAAATGGAATGGAATAGATGTGGAAATGGAATGCTAATTATCATTCTCGTGTTTGGGCGTGTTTAGAGATTCAGTACCGTAAAAGCCATTGCTATATTAATGCAACCAAATCCTCTCAATGTTTGGGCGTGTTTAGAGATTCAGTACCGTAAAAGCCATTGCTATATTAATGCAACCAAATCCTCTCAATCGTTTTCCATAAGTTAGTTTTAGCTACCGTAAAAGCCATTGCTATATTAATGCAACCAAATCCTCTCAATCGTTTTCCATAAGTTAGTTTTAGCTACCGAGACAAAGTCTGGTCTAAGCCCGTACTATAATAAACTCAGTCATATGACTATTTCAAAAGTCTTCTCCCCACCTCCCAACTATTGAAGCAAAAAATTAATTAGAATATTCACAGGCTAAAATGCAATTTCCACCGATAGATGCTTCCATAACCATTTGAGTAATGAGAACTATACTGTTTCTTCTCCTCTTGGATATGGAAGTTTCGAACTTTCTTTGGATTGGTTATGTACTGTTTTCAGCATTGAATAATTTCGTACTTGGAATGATTACCCAACTTATTCATCAATCTTTTTTAATTGGAAAACTTCTCAGGGACCCCAAAAATAGGGGACCTCATGAGGGGACAGGTGAGGTGTCCGCCCTTGGGGGGCTAGATGCACTGTTCATGAACAGTGCATCTAGCCCTCAGGGGCGGACACCTCACATATCCCCTCATGTGATCCCCTATTTAGAGTCCCTGTAGCAACACTCATTTTAATTTCTCCCCTTACCACACAAATCTTGACGTACAGATCGATAATAGATTAATTCCATATTGGACTTATTTGGTCTCGATCTGAAATGAATACAAAATAATATGCATAAATGGTAATAACCATTAATGTACTAAATTGCATTGTGGGGGACTTCCTATAATCAATCAGGTTCCAAAATTTCAGCCTTCTCTAATGCTGCTATACTCCAGTCTATACACGTAAGTGAAAAAAAGATTATACGAGAATTTCGTTCCTTTTTTTTAATCGCTTTACTGCCTGTACCGAGATGATTTGCTCATGTAAACAAGTGAAACTCATCATATTCACCCTCCTTTAGTTCATAACGATGAACTATAATGATCATAATTCTCATGCAAATCTTGGATCATTAATTAAAAAGGATAATTATATACCTCAAGGGCACTATTTGTAAGAGTATAAACCTGAAACTTGGTGTAGTTAAAGAGAGCATAAGATGTTATTTTAATTTAGGTCCAAATCAAATAAAGCACAACTTTTAAATGAATTTCAAGAAAAGGTCAATAGGTAAACTATTGACCGTATCTCTACTGGAATAACCCTCAATTCCTACATTTAATTTTACAAAAACATTCATGGTAAAAACATCCTAATCCCACAACAAGTTTTGAATGTTTCAAAATCGGAATGAACTCCAAAACAACATTATATCGTGTCAAAGCTAGCATTCTTTGACAATTTCTTCAGTCATAAATCAGGATATAACCTTCCAACCAACTTATATACTTAATTATTATAGTGTAGACCAAGTATGCCATAGGCAAAAACTTATCATAACACAAACTTATTGGCCAAAGCCTCCCCATGTTATCTATAAATACTTCACTACTCTCTCCAACTTCTTACATACATTGCTTAGAACAATTCTGATCCTCTCCTTCTATTTCTTGTGTTACTTCGCTCAAAGACTTTGATAAGCAATGGCATCTAAGACCATCGAGAGCCACCGCTCAGGTGCAGAAGTTTATCATGGTGATGCTGAATGCAAAAAGAAAATAATTGAACTTCTCGAAGAGATCTGCCTTCCACAGGGTTTGTTCCCTATGGAGGAAATCGAGGAGTTTGGCTACAATCGCTCAGCTGGATTTGTGTGGATAATTCAAAAGAAGAGTAAGAACCACACCTTCAAGAAGATTAAGCGTCAGGTTTCCTATGCGACGGAGGTGACTGCATTAGTTGAGCCTCACAAGATGAAGAAGATGACAGGGGTTAAGACCAAGGAGCTTCTGTTGTGGCTCTCTGTTGTTGAGATGTATTTTGAAACTCCTTCGTCAGAGAAGCTCACCTTTAAGACAGGCACTGGACTGTCAGACAGCTTTGAGGCATCTGCTTTTGGGCTCGAGAAATGAGAGCTTTATTATTAATTATCGATCTCTGTTGTTATGCTATGTTTGTTTTTGTGTGTGGTATTGTATAGTAAGAAGTGTTCTTATATGTTGATATAAATGGTGTTTGGATTTGTCATTGCTTAATCTATAACAGAAAGTTGTCAGGAATGTTAATTAAGCAAAGTCTTATGTTTTTAAGAATGAATCAGGGCAACAAAATTAAGTTTGAACATTTGTACCTCTAATTTAGATCTTTTTCCTGAATGCCCACTTTTAGTTTTTGTTTAAAAACATCAAAACTCAAGGGTCTAGCTCCTGAGATATTCTTACTTACTAGTCCATAACTATCCATAGCTGATGAAGTTTCTAAGTTATTTCCGAGGCTGATATTATCGGTAACTAACTTCCTGTCTTTGTCAAGGCCGTTGACAATAAAGCAGATAAAACTAGCACAACAAGTGCCATTTCTATATTGCAACTTAAGACAATGTGTATATATATATATATATATATATATATTACCTCCTGAAATCCTCTACAAAGTTTCTACCGCTACTTGCGTCATTAATTGGTTTAAGTATCATCAGTCAACTCTCTAGCTCTTCAGCGAAGCGCTGTACAGAAAGGAATCTCTGATGCGTGATTCAGTATGAAAACCGAACTGTGATAATCCTTTTCGATTAATTAATTTGAACCATCAAGATAAGGTCTGAGCTCGGACCACCATAATAAAATTAGTCATCTTACTACATCAAAGGTCATCTCCCCATTCCCTAACTATTGAAGTACAAAATTAATTAGAATACTCACATAGACAAAGATTAAGTTTCCACTGGTAGATTCTTCCATCAGCATTTGAGTAATGAGAGCTCCACTGTTTCTTCTCCTCTTGAATGTGGAAATTTCGGACTTTCTTTTGAATTGGTTTGTACTGTTTACGGTGTTGAATAAAAATTTTTGTTTTCTGAATGATCAATCTATTATAATTGCTCCCTTACATCTCGAATTTTGGCTTACGGAGTCACGTATATATTTGCAAATATCACACCCTATCATACGAAGCCGTTCCATTCAGAATACAAAATTATGAATAAAAAATTCGATGACAAGTTCCCTTTTTCCTGAATCCCTCATTTCCTGTACAGAGACGAATAGCTCATGTAACCAGCTGAAACTCATCAACTTTGTCACACCCCGGGCCCATGGGCCCATTGGCGGGTGCAAGCCGTAGGACCCACTGAGTGTAACGTGCTGTTTGGCTCAAACAACTGCCAAAATCGACTAGCCGATGTTACACTTGAGTCTTTAGCTTCACTGTACAAATGCCTCAATTACTCGCATTCCCTCCGATGTGGGACTAAACCTTTCCCTTGGAAAGGTCGTGGCCAATCACGTGGGATGTCACAACATTCCTCCTGATTTTTTTTTCATGATGAAAACCTATCAGCATCATAAATCACATGTAATCTTGGATCAATAAAAAGCATAATCAGACACTTTAAGGATACTATGCACCGGCGTATAAAGAACTAAGTTTGGTGTAGTGGTGTGGTGCCATCGAGGGGAACTTAATATTTCATCAGAGAACTTTGGGTTCAAATCCCGACTAACACGCGTTTTAAGCGAATTTTAGGAACAGGTAACCTATCCACCGTATCTTCTGAATAAACTTGAACTCTGCATTTAATTTTCCACCAGTATCCATGGTAAAAAGGATCGTAATCCTTCGGCCAAATTTGAATTTTTCAGAATGACCTACGAACCACATTATGTCACGTCAAAACTAGCAATATCTGACTACTTCTTTGGTCATAAATCTTGAAAATAACTTCCAACTAACATATATACTTAATTATTGTGGTGTAGACCAAGTATTCCATAGACAAAAAATTGATCATAACACAAACTCATTGGCTAAAGCATCCCCAAATTCATCTATAAATATCTTTACTACTCTTCAACATCTCCCATCACAATTAAAACAATTCTCATCATCTACCAGCTTCTCCCGTTATTACTTCCTAAGCATTTGCCATTTGAAAAACAATGGTGTAGGCGTATAAAACTGCCTATAGGTCCCTTAACACAGCTCGGCACGGTGATTCGACAAACCAACGACCCATCGGGTGACATATCTAAACACGAGCGTCAGTCCACAACACCGAAGCCAAGTGACACGCAACGAAGCGGATTAACGAGGTGACGAGGTTAACGAATCACACGCAAGCAACGGAATGCATCCATTCGCGTGCGGAATCAAGCTAACGGTTCGGTGAGTCAACGAGTCATCCGACCGTAGAACGGATTCGAACTCGAACACCGAAGCGGATTTACTACCAAATCAGGATCCGGACTGCCAAATCAGGGTTCAGATCAATGGCGAAGCTCGGACAAACCGATAAATCACAAAAACGGACAACGGACACAACGGCGAAAGCCCGGCCAAAAGACGAGTCACTCGGGCGGCTCGGTGGCCGAGCCACCCAAAGGTGGCTCGGCCATGGCCGAGCCACCCAAGGGTGGCTCGGCGGCCGAGCCACCCCATGGGGTGGCCGAGCCACCAAGGTGGCCGGCCACCTGTGCCAAGGCGCCAAGGCAAAGGTCTGAGTGCCTATAAATAGGCTAGGGGGCTCATTTGTGAAGGGTTGGAACTTTTGGGATGCGAAGTTCTGCTGGATTGAGATCTCAACTTTGAAAGTTTGAAGCTTTAAAGACTTGGACATCATCAGATCTGGTTTTTGGCGAGCATCCACGTCAAAAAAGGCAGGAGTTCGAGAGAGGAAGATCAGATCTGAGATCCACACGGTAATACTCCGGATCAAAACTTGGTTTTTGATCCCGAGAAGGCTATTATTTCCTTGGTGAAATAGTACCCCCGACTGTTATTTCCTTCGTGAGATAACACCCGTTATACCGTGTAGATCTGACCGGATCTAGATCGCGCGGTAGTCCACGGATTAACCCCGACGCAGGCGAAGAACCCACAAAAGCGAGTGACCGCAAAACAAGAGCTCGTGATTCGTTCGACAAACAAGGAAAAAGTTGTAATTTTTATTTTCTTTTGATTTTATTGTAACCGGATCTTATAAAAAGACCGGATCTTTGTGTAATCGATAAACAATTGCCAAAGAGCACACTGACTTCAATGAAAGCTA
>NC_033801.1:32076288-32076576 GCF_001876935.1 Asparagus officinalis
GCCGCGCACTGTCAGCGCAAGCACGGGCTCAAGTCCAGGAAGCCCGCAGGAGATTGCAGAAGGAGGTGACGAAGAAGCCACCACCAACCCGCCAAGTCTGGAGGCCAAAGTCTGAAGTGGGGATTCAGGCTAAGGAGCAACCTTTGCAGCCTTCAGCAAAAGTTCAACCTTCGGCGAAATACTCTAAATCGCCGATAATTCCCATGGCTACTCCGGGAGATCACGCAGAATCATCCCGAAGAAAGAAGTCAGTTTTGGAGCGCCTCGGTCCACTTCCGGATGGACAAT
>NC_033801.1:32077001-32078004 GCF_001876935.1 Asparagus officinalis
CTGTAGGCGTATAAAATTGCTTATAGGTCCCTTAGCAGGTGATTCGACAAACCAACGAACCATCGGGCGACATATCCAAACACGATCGTTAGTCCATAATACCAAAGCCAAAAGACACGCGACGAAGCGGATCAACGAGGCGACGAGGCTAACGAACCGCACGCAAACAATGGAATACATCCACTCGCATGCGGAATCAAGCTAACGGTTCGGTGAGTCAACGAGTCATCCAACCATAGAACGGATTCGAACTCAAACACCGAAGCGGGTTTACTGCCAAATCAGGATTCAGATCAACAAATCAGAGTCCAAATCAACAGCGAAACCGAAAAACGTCGAAAACCAACATTTGGAGGACTTGGCCAAAACCGAGCCACCAAAAGGTAGCTCGGTGGCCGAGCCACCAAGGTGGCCGGCCACCTGTGCCAAGGCAAAGGTCTGAGTGCCTATAAATAGGCTAGGGGGCTCATTTGTGAAGGGTTGGAACTTTTGGGAGGCGAAGTTCTGCTGGATTGAGATCTCAACTTTGAAAGTTTGAAGCTTTGAAGACTTGGACATCATCAGATCTGGTTTTTGGCAAGCATCCACGTCAGAAAAGGCAGGAGTTCGAGAGAGGAAGATCAGATCTGAGATCCACACGGTAATACTCCGGATCAAAACTTGGTTTTTGATCCCGAGAAGGCTATTATTTCCTTAGTGAAATAGTACCCCCGACTGTTATTTCCTTCGTGAGATAACACCCGCTATACCGTGTAGATCCGACCGGATCTAGATCGCGCGGTGGTCCACGGATTAACCCCGGCGCAGGCGAAGAACCCACAAAAGCGAGAGACCGCAAAACAGGATCTCGTGATTCGTTCGACAAATAAGGAAAGTTGTAATTTTCTTTTCTTTTGATTTTGTTGTAACCGGATCTTATAAAAAGACCGGATCTTTTGTAATAAAAAAATAGTTACTCAAGAGTACAATGAATTCAATGAAGAAAGCTACGATTTTTCCCGTG
>NC_033801.1:32078577-32086038 GCF_001876935.1 Asparagus officinalis
GTCGCCGTCACCCTCAACATGACAAAGAGATCAGGGTAGCTAAGCGCACCAATTTGCGCATTGAAGTCCAGGAGCCCGCCGAGAACTCACGCCCACAAAGGCATGTTTCGAGGCGCGTAACTTTTGAAAGCCCAAAGAAGGCAGTTCGCCCTCAGAAGGAAACATTGTCGTCTGATGACGATAGTGTTATACCTGAGAAGTCGTGCCAACACACGATGGGTTACTCCGACCTTCAAGCAGACGAGTTGTCACAAAAACGGACAACGGACACAACAGTTCAGTGTTAAGGAACGACGATGAACGTCACTATCCGGTTCACAAGAGTTCGATTGATGTCGATGAACGCTTGAAGTAAATCGATGAACTACGTGAACTAACGAAGGTACGGGCTAATCGGGAGCCTCGCGATGTTTACAAAAGGAAAAATGCCCTTCGTGTCTCATTCACTCTACAAATGATCCAACCATCGGAGCTGATAGAACTTCTTGTCGGCTTTCCAACGAACTTCGAATCACTCAAATCCGAGTTCGGACGAAGAATTTACAGCGAAAGCGGACATATATACCATAACAGAGTGTCTCGGACCAACGAGACACCCTAAGGTGTCTCGGCCAAAGCCGAGACACCCTAGGGTGTCTCGGCCCAAGGGAAGACACCCTAGGGTGTCTCGGATCAAGTGGAGACACCCTGGGGTGTCTCCAACGTAGATTTGGGCCTTTAGGTGGTTTTAACCGCTCCAAACTCCCCCGGGCCTATAAATACGAGCCTCAGGCCCTCATTTTTCAAGATCTGGAATTTTGGAGAATTGGCGAAGCCCTGTCGGATTGAAGAGTAATCGAGTTCTTCAACGCAAGAGATCGATAGTCGTTAGATCTACATCACCCGCATCCAATCCTTAGTATTATCCCGTTGTGGTAATTCTAAGAAGAGTAATTATCTCGCTTTTGTCGAGATAAGCGCTTCTGTTTCTAGATCTCCTCGCGGATCGACGAAGCTCTGGACCTGATCTGATTGCCAGGTAGTCCATGGATATTAACATCCCCGTCACAGGCTAAAGACTCACGCAAGCAAGAGACGACGAACGGATCTTGTGTTATTTTCGAGAAAGTTATAATTTTTCTTCTTTTCTTTTGATTAAGATCTGAATTCTTTGTAAACACTAATATTATAATGAGTTCAGTAATGAAGGCAACTTTTACCGAAAACAAACTGGCGACCACAGTGGGATCTAACAGCCTCGCTGCCGAGGCTGTCGTGATGCAACCGGTATTCAAGATCCGGGTGAATGAAGAGATCGAATATGAATTCGATCAACAGAAGTTCGAAGAGTACCTCTCTTCTTCCTCCTCCAGATCCGCCTCTCCAAGCAGGCGCAGGAAGGCATCCTCTTCCAGAAATGTTCGCGGGACCTCCGGCTCGAAGATCCGAGATCCCCTCGCCGTAACTGCACTTACTCCCCGCGATGCTCCTACGATGTCTAACGTGGTCGAAGTTGTAGATCCAGATCTACCCTCCGCCGTGAAGGTGACCGCTGAGGGTGCTCCAACTTTGTCGAAGAGGGTGCGCCAAAGACGTCGTCAACGCCTCGCACAACAATTAGCCAAGGCCGCAGAGTCGATGGACGGGATCCGGTACAATGAGGATCTAAAGTCCAGGCAGCGCCAAGAACAACAACGGCGAACCGCCAATCTCTCCTCCAAGGCGGAGACAAATGAATGGGTCTGCGTCCAGAAGACTCGCTCCACTCTCGAAGAGCGAATCAAGAAACGCCGCGCATTGCTTACGCATGCCCGAGTCCTTCTGCAGAAAGCGGAAGAGATGCAGAAAGAAGAGACGGTCAAGAAGCCGTAAAAACACAAGCAGGTATGGGTGCCAAAGGCAAAACCGGCGCCTAAGACAAAAGTGGACGGAATTGCCGTCCAACCTTCTTCAAATTCAGATCCCGTTTCCCTTGCCCCCGCACCTCCGGCGGAGCCAAGTAAGAACGTAGGTCCTGCAAGATCCAGAGTTCCTTTGAAAGGTCGCCTCGGTCCTTTACCAAAAGATCGAGGTAAAGCACCTGTCAAGGAGCGGTTGGGACCGTTAAAAGGTCCCCAAACAACAAACCAGACTGGGGGTCATACCAATCCCCCTAAGAAAGATAACAGATGGAAAGCCCTTGTTACTGACCGCATTGGATTGCGGGTTGAAGTTCAAGAGCCCATTAGGTTTTCACGCTCGCAGAAGCGTAAACTTGAACGTGCGACTTTTGAAAACGCTAATAAAGTGTCGTATCCCCAGAGGGAAGCACATTCGTCTGATGATGACGGTGTTATACCTGGGAGGTTATGCCAGCACTCTATGGGTTGCTCTAGTTATCAAACTGACGAGTTGTACTATAGAACCGGGAGTGCGGGTAAGTCTCGAAAGAGAGACGCTCAAGACACGGAGTCTCACTGTCCGTGTGCCAACATAATCAAGGCGGTATTGTCAGAATGCTGCTGTTCTAAAGCCCTAAGGAGAGTTTCGGTGTTCGAGAGAATTTCCACCAGAACGTCCGAGACCAAGCCAAGGCGTTTCCGTAGGAAGAAGCCTGTCCGCCAAGAGAATGAATTTCTAGAAGTGTCTGTTAATATGACCGGCAGAGGGAAATCGACACGACACTTTAGCCTAGATCAGTTTGCCTAAGTGTCCCAGCGTATGACTCGATTGCGATTGGGGACCAATAGGCGAAGGAATTACCAAAGGATGCAAAAGGGACTTCCTTTGGAAGAGGAGGTGTCAGATGCTGGTTCAGATTCCTGCTCAGCTGTAGCGTCCGATGACACGACATCTAGTGCGGGACAACCCTACGAGTCACTTATGATCAGCACCGAACAAGTAACCAAGATGCTTGAAGAGGCCCTAACTAAGCAGAAGGAAAGTTTCAAGTTCGAGATGGAGATGGCCATGCAGCAGATGAGAGAGATGCATGACCAGCAAATCGCGGCACTGACAACTCACCAAGGAGAACCCAGTCGTCGCAATAATCTGAATCAAGATGAGAATGAACGTGAAGAGGATAATGTCAACATAAATATCCCTCCTGTCAACAACAATAACGGAGGCGGTCCCTCAGATGATAATGCGAAGGAAGACCACGTTACCTCTCCCTGAAGCCACTCGAAGACAGATACGAGTGAAGACAAGAAAATGAAGGACGTGGAGAGCAAAATCAACGCGTTGATGAATGCTCAAGAAGTGAAGAGGTCCGGCATACCATGTCCATACCCAAGGGAGTGGAAATCAATTCCATATCCGGCAAAGCTCAATTTAATCAACTTTACGCCGTTTGATGGAAAGGGTTCCCCTACCCAACACTTAATATATTTTAAGTCTCACTTAGGAATAATCTCCGGGAATGAATCCTTAATGGTGCGGTCATTCGTTGGTACTCTTCATGGAGCGGCCTTCGATTGGTATCGTCGCCTCAAGCCGGGGAGTATCAGCAGTTGGGACGACATGGAGGATATGTTTCTAACAAATTTCTTCGATGACGATACCGAGATTTCAATTGGCACACTATTTGACGAGAAGCAGAAAAATGGTGAAACAGTTGAAAACTTCGTGAAGAGATTCCGAAACAAAGCAATGAATTGCAGGGATCCGGTCAGTGAAGACTTTATCCTCGAGACTTGTCACAATAATCTTTTATTGAACATCATCGAAGCTATGGGAATGGCACCACCGAAGACCTGGAAGGACTTAAAAGTGCGAGGAGAACGAGCCGAGCGGTTCCTTAAGAGGAAGAAAGCAGAAAGAGGTCAAACGGCGAATAATGCTCCACAACAAAACTTTGTCCCTAAGGATAAAGGAAAAGCGCAGGCGAATGCGGTAGACGCGAACCAAACGTTCGAAGTACAAGCACAACCGCAGCAGCAGTAGCAGAAGGCGCCTCAACAGTCAAGGTGGCAACAACAGCCCCAGAAGCAAAAGGCGTCGGAGCCGAAATTCCCAAAGGTCTATTCGTTCAAAGAGGATGAAGTCCTCGGTATTTTCAAATACCTCATAGAGAACAACAAAATCAAACTTCTATTCGTTCAAAGAGGATGAAGTCCTCGGTATTTTCAAATACCTCATAGAGAACAACAAAATCAAACTGCCTCCGGTCCAGGATCAAGAAGATGCTAAAAGAATTAGCGATCCAAAATACTGCGCATTTCATAGAGTGATGCACCATCCTACCAAGGCGTGCTATGCCCTTAAAGATAAGATCCAAGCTCTAATCGACGTCGGGGTCATTACTATGAAGCAACCTAAGGAGAAGAAGGTGGGTGTAAATGCAGTATCGATTAGCTTCGGTTCTGTTCCCTTGAACTGGTTCCAGCGTGAGCCGGTAATAAATGCAGCAGTGAAGACCGTGAATGATGATCCTCACAAGCAGCGCCAGAAAGAACTTGTACCGCACATAGCCCCGAATGGTGAGATTCTTTGGGTTCATCCAGATTTGATTGGAGATGAACAATGGACTGGAGCCTCTTCCAAGAAAAGGTCAAAAGGAAAAAGTAAGTCTTGTTATGGAGCTTTTGCTATTCCAGGAGAAGACGACGAGGAAATTCCAGCCTTCCCGCTTTCTGAAGATGAACATGAGGCCTTTGTAACCCGGAGCGGGAATGAATATCACTGCAAATATCCGGATGCTTCTGAGCAACTGGCTAAGCAGGGGGCAACCAAAACCGTTCCCTCCAAGACGTTAGCAGAATTGGGAATTGTCGCAACTCCCCCGACACCTGTAGCTACGGAGAAAGTCCAGCAAAAGGAGAAAGGGAAAGAACCTCTACGCCAAGAAGTCCAAAACCCGAGGCAGTCTTGATTCAATCATCCGATTGGAAAAGACAAACTGGGAAGTGCAAGCTCTCCGCCCCATTTTGACATCATGGCGCAGTTAGCTAATATACCAGCTAGGATAACCCTGTACAAATTATTGCGTCTTTCAAAAGACACAAGGAAAGCATTACAGGAAGCCTTGAGCGACTCTGAAGCTTTCTTGACTCGAATCAAGCCGTCTTCTGGAGAACCAGAGCCATCAGTTCAACACTGTAATCTCGCGGCGCACCATTTTCCCTGCATTTCCTTCACCAAAGAAGACATGCACACGAAGAACTCAAAGCACGATCGGCCTCTCTACTTCACCGACCACATTGGCTCCAGCGTTGTCAACCGGATCCAAGTCGATCCGGGTTCCGCTGTTAGTATCATGCCATTCCGATTGATGCATAATCTCGGAATACCAACAAGTAACCTAGCATCCACGGGCATTACGATCTACGGATTCAACACCAGTGGGTCCAGACCCTTGGGAAAGATTCGGATAAAGTGCCAGATCGGGGATTTAAAGTCGGAAGTCACTTATTACATGATTGACGAGGAAACATCCTTTAACCTACTGTTGGGTCGACCTTGGATCCATGGTAATCTGATAGTCCCGTCAACTCTTCATCAGTGCCTCAAGTATGTGGACACAAATAATGAAGTCAAGACGGTGGTCGCGGATAAGTAACCGTTTAAGGGATTGGAGAATTACTTCACCGATTCCCTTTTATACGGCGCTGAATCCGATACTGAACCATCGGCCCAAGGAACGGACAATGGGGATGAAGCTGACACCGAAGCTGGGTTTGATTATGATGGTGGTTTTGTACTTAATGACATTGTACCCATTGTCGCCAGATTGTTCGCTCGAAAAATCGTTGCTTTCTTCATTGATTCCATTGCTATCTTGAATAACAGTTTTTCGGTTACAAAAGATCCGGTCTTTTTTTAGATCCGGTTACAATGAAAATCAAAAATAAAGAAAATTAAAAAATTACAACTTTTTCTCTTTTGTCGAACAAATCGCGAGCTCCTGTTATTCGGTCACACGCTTGGGTGGGTTGTTTGCCTCGCTTGGGTGGGTTGTTTGCCTGCGCCGGGGTTGTTTGCCGTGGACCACCGCGCGATCTAGATCCGAACAGATCTACGCAGTATAACGGGTATTATTTCACTAAGGAAATAATAGCCGGAGGGATTATTTCACCAAGGAAACAATCGCTCGAATCTCGGGATCAAAGACCAAGCTTTGATCCGGAGTGTAACAACGTAGATCTGAGATCTCAATCCCCTCGAACTCCTGCCTTTTTCGTCGAGAATCAGATCCGAACGTCCAAGTCTTCAAGCCTTCAAGAACTCCAAGATGAGGTCTCAATCCGGCAGAGTTTCGGCTCTCCAAAAGTTCTTCCAAAAGTCCTCCAAAATGATGAATGACCCCGCCTATTTATAGGCAACCAGATCTGTGCATTTGGCACAGATCTGGGCGGCCACCTCAGGGTGGCTCGGCCTTGGCCGAGCCACTCCGGGCTGTGCGTCCGTCTTTCGGTTGTTCCGGTCCTTGTATCCGCTTCGTCCGTGATTCGGTTATGCGGTTGATTGGTCTGAAATCGATTCGTTGACTTGATTCCTGATTTGGCAGTAAATCGGATTTGGTGTCTGAGTTCGAATCCGTTATATGGTTGGATGACTCGTTGACTCCCTGAACCGTACGCGAGTGGATTCATTCTGTCGTCCACATGCGGTTCGTCAGCTTCGTAGCCTAGTTAATCCGCTTCGTTGCGTGTCACTTGGCTTCGGTGTTGTGGACTGACGTTCGTGCTTAGATACGTCGCCCGATGATTCATTAGTTCGTGTTGAGCCGTGTTAAGGGACCTATAAGCAATTTTATATGCCTACAGATACCCCCTCCAAAGTTTTCCAGCCTCGTTCTTTTATAGAAGAGTCTGGAATACTTTGGATATGATTGTCCCAACCTTCAATCGGTATAACGGGATCTTGGAATGGCTTCTGTTCTTGATTCCTTCAATACTCCAGGCTATTCGGTGCTTTGTCGAATGCTTGAGAGGGTTGCGGTGCTGCATTTATTGTCTGACCGTTGTCGGAACTTTGAATTTGAAGTCGATTCTTGATTTCCTGGCTTTTTAGCTCGATTTAGTTGCTTCAACATGGAATTGACCATCGGTTGACGGCTTTGAATCTCCATTGTGACGCGTTGTCCGTCGTTTAACACAGTTTATACTCGTAAGTCTTTTGGAGTCTACACAGTTTAAGCTCTTAAGGAGTTGGAGCGGGGAGGTCTAGTTTATACTCATACACTCCTGGGAGTTATGTTAAGTTATCCTTAAGAATATTTTTTAGAAAAATATTCTCCAGAAACTTCTCAACAAAGAGGAGGGAATAGTTTATACTCGTATACCTTATTGGAGTATTAAGAAGCAGTTTATACTCGTATACTTTTCGGAGTATTCTTTAGGTTCGAATAATCTAAACCGGCCCAAAAATGTGCCAAAAAGGCAGTATTTGGGTTCAAAAATCTCTCCAACCCTTCCAAATATATGGTAGAGAGGTTAAATGGGTGAAGGACTGAACCGTAGGTTGATCAAAAGTCGTTTCAATGCTTAATTCAGCTCCAAT
>NC_033801.1:32087038-32129328 GCF_001876935.1 Asparagus officinalis
TTTCTAAGTTCACATCCCAAGCTTCAATTACAATCTCTCCTCTTGCCATAGGGCTACTGTAAAGAGAGATTTTTTCTTCAAATTGTGACTGTTGTGAGCTTGATCTCGTGGAGGTCTACTGTGTGGTTGTAAGATCTCAGAGGAGATCGTTATGTAGAAGAAGTTCCGGCTTCCAAACTGGGTGTGTAGTGGATTTCTCCTCGAGAGTGGGGAGCGGGGACGTAGGTTAGCGGACCGAACCTCGTGAACACATCGTGTGTCATCAATTGGCTAACTATCTCTATCTCTACTCTCTTTTTATTGTCATTGCATTTCATTTGGTGTGTGGTTTGTTGGAATTACTTTTAATTGCATTTTATTCATCCATAAACCCTATTCACCCCCCTCTAGGGCCTTTGGAATTACACTTGAGATAAAAGATATATACGCATTATAATACACTGTTTGTCATTTATTCTACACATGAGGTGATCGTGAACACAAGTTTTGGATCCGCACATCGAGACACGTGCGTGAATGTTGAATATACATTTGGTTTGAGTGGTAACACATGTTTAATTTGATAGTGTTGGAATAACACATAAAATGCATATTTGATTAGTTGTGGAAGCAGTGGGTTAGTTGGTATACCACAATGAGACCGCGGATCGGCTACACTTAGAGTTGGTAGTTTTTCCTGGAATTAGACCGCGGATGGACCACAATCTAGGATGATCGGGGTTTCCAGGTTGGGTTGATATGTCTACACTCTGCTGGACGATCATCTGTATGGATCATTCCGGAATATGGTGATTTACCTATCTCCATAGAACGATTGAGTAAGGATGTTGATGCCACATGATATTATGAGTGCCTTACAAGAGTATCATTACTTCATGTAGAGATACATGTATATGTATATATAGTTTTGTATTATTGCTCCTATGCTAGAGCACCCGAGAGTAGGGTATGTTTTGGATATTTGGCATGTATGGCCTGTTTATGGAGATGATTTTGCTGGATGATATTCCTTATGTTTGTGCCAACTACCCGAGGGTAGTCTGAGTTTTGATATGGCTCATCATGTTTCACGTTTGGAGTTATAGTTTTACTTTCATGTACTGCTTCTCTTTTACTTCTTAGTTGGGATCAATGATTAGCGATTCACAATTTGAGACATATGGTATATACATGAGAGTTTTCTTATTTGGATTATTTCGCTCAACGTACCAGTCTCGTGTTGTGGGTTTTTTTTATTTTTCATTAGATACGGGAAAAATGATCTAGGTAGACTATGCTTAATAGGTAGAGCCTCCACTTTATCTAGCAGCCCTTCCCATAGGGGCGGATGGAGGTGATCTTGTTGTAGCGCTCTGATACTCGTGTTGTTTCTCTTTTTATTTTAAATTTATTTTCAGATAGCTCAGAGTTTCGAAAAGCCGTAGGATGACGGAGTTCTAGCATAGTCGTCATCGCATGATTTTACCATTAGAGGCTCCAGTGTAGTTTTGTATTTTCATCCAGACATTAGAGTTTGTATTTTATTTTTGTAAAGGTCGAGTGCCTTAGTGATACTTCATTTGACTTGATGTATTGAGACATATTATACTTGTTCTCGATTCAGTTATATTTTATTTTATTCATTTCAAACATGATATTATTATTTGCTATCTCTTCAGTATTCATTATGTTCATTATACTACTATCATAATCTTTTGCCTGTTTTGTACCTCCACGTTCTTTTTGATTCTACAAGAGGATATTACTGTGATTGGTGAAATGTGTTAATGCACAGTGTGAGTGCATGGTATGTTTGACATCCTTAGATTCACCTAGGACTGCAACATTGTGTGAACCCAAGGGCATCATAATAACCCAAAACCAATTGCTTATTCAAGGTAAAAACTAATCATTGGAATAATTCATTCTTAATCATGATTAAGAACCTCCCACTATGGCTATTTGATCATTTTCAAGATAATTAAAACCCTCCCACTGTGACTTTTAGAGCACTCTTTCGTTGAGATGAGATTCAACGACTGCATATGGTTAATCTTTCCTCACGAAACTGTCAGGGTGTAATTGTGGAGTGCTTAATGATTCACGGTCATCTACCACAAAACCTCTCACTGATCAAATTAACTGATGGTGGGTCCACCAAAATTCATCATGGTTATATTTTTATTTGCAATGAGATCAAACTTAGTAACTAGTGTTTCATGAGAGGATTTCATATTATCATGCTTACTTTTCAAATCAATATAAATATTGAATAATTTTTTAGATTCATGCGCAAGCTCATCAAAAGTAATATCATCATCGTTGTCGAGCTCGCATACCTCACTAGGGCTATCACCTAGTGGTCGTGTGCATGATCCTCCAATGGAACTTGAAGAGGAAGCCTCCAAAGCTTGGATAGCCTCCAAGTCCCCTTGATATGCTTCTATAATGTTCATAAATTGTAAGTACTATCAAAATAAACAAATTTGTTAGAAAAGGATGGGTGAAAAGCACTAAGCAAATATTCTAACAATAGCTTGTTCATATTAAACGTTCTTTTTTCATTTTTACTCCACTTGGATTTTTCCGAAGTGGGTATAATATAAGCATCTTCAATAACTTCCCATAAATCGAATTGTTTAGATTGAACAAAAAGTTTGAATTTAACTCGCCATTGAGCATAGGGAAAAATATCCAAACGAGGAGCAACATTAATGGCATAACCTAAACTAGATCCACCGTGTATATTCATAATGTATATATGTGCAAGCAAGAAAAAAAATACAAACAGATTAACAAAAAGATAACTTGGATTTTTAACTCAAGTTTTTAGACGCTTAAATCAAAGAGAACCAAAGGCTCTGATAGCCAATTGTTAGACGGCCTAGAGGGGGTGATTAGGGTTCTTGTGCTAACTAATCGATTTATACCTATAAAACTATTAAATAAAATATCTTGCAAGATAATTATACAATATGTTATGAACAAGAATATGCAATATGAATAAAGAAGATATATCCCATATGGTGAATGTATGCAAAGATATTTAAACAGCAAGTGTAAATAAGTATGACACAATAAAGAGATGAAAAGTCAATATAATAAGATGTGAGCACAAATAAACGATGAACACCAAGCAACAAAACAACAAATGTTCCACGGAGGTTCGTCCCCAACGACCTACGTTCCCGCTCCTCACCTCGAGGAGATCTCCACTATCACAACCCGGTTTGGAAGTCGGAACTTCTACACACTCGGTTTTCAAGCTCACCGAAAACTCTCACAATCAATCACTATGCAATCACACTATACACACTAAGTGTTGGTCTCTAGCCTGTGTCCTCCTCCTTAAGTGCTCAGATGCAACCTCTCCCTAGGTTCGTCAACCGATGCCACTCTTATTGGATTCGACCCCATCTCTCACCACACGCTACTCTCGGTGTACAAGTGTATTATAAGTGATACTCACAATATAAGTTCAAATATAATGTTTTGTTCTCTATAATGAATGAGAACACAATGAAGCTCACTCTCACTAATTCACACACCAATACACACTAATATATTGTATGAAATAATCTAAGCTCAATAAGGGTGTGTGTGATAAATGAGAACAATAAAATTCTAACTCAATTTAATATAGCAAGATATGAATATGAAATTGACAATCAATAAGCTATATAAAAGAGTTTAGAAAAACTTCTCTATGAACACAAAGAACCGAAGAAATGATGATGAGGATGAATTCCTCAATTGAAATTAATAACTTCTTCTTTGTGTAAAACTTCTCTTTTGAAGCAAAACTTAAAACAATGCTTTAAACATCTCTTAAACACTTGTAAACTTGATTATATAAATCTCTTGGTTGGTCAGAATGTTAAATTCACTGGGGTATTTATAACATCCCAAAACATCAGCAAGAACCCAAGTAAAAAGACCAAAAAGCCAGAAGAAGACAAAAACTAAAAGTAGCCATTACAGTGTTATGAGTTGACTCGGTACTATTCATGAGTCGACTCATAAGTAGCCGTTACAGGCTAAAAATTAACTTATGTGTCGACTCATAAAAATCATGAGTCGACTCATAAACTATGGGTCGACTCATAAGATCATGAGTCGACTTAGCAGTAACAAAACTCATTTTCCAGCACAGTTTGTGAGTCGACTTATGACAAGCTTGCGTCAACTTAACCTGATGGGTCGACTTATGGTGTTTGTGAGTCGACTCATCAGAAACAAATTTTAAACTATACAGCAGTTTGTGAGTCGACTTAATATTGTTCATGAGTCGACTCATAAACATGTACACAGATTTCAACTTTGAACCTTGTTAAAATATATCAAATAAATACTAAAAAATGTAAAACTTTGGGAATATGTTATAACTATGATATTAAACATATTTGTGAAGAAATTTTGGAAATTACATTTGCCATTTGTAAAAGATCATCGTTTTAGCAAATGTACAAATATATGTGTAAATATGTAAACATATACATTTGATTTTGATAAAGAGGTGTATTGCAAAACTTTTGTAAAACGTTTTTATAAACAGTATACAATGTAAACATGACGTTAAACTAAAGCCACATAGTTTAAATGAGACGAAACAACTGTGTGTGTATAAATAAATATTGAGCTTAGAAAATAACATACGATATATACAATAATACCTAAATGGTTGTAGACAAGGCTGATCTGGATTTTTAACTCTGATATAAACCTATAATAAGCCACAATCACTAGGAAAAAAAATTAGTTATAAATTGTTTGTAAAATCATCAAAACAAGATAAGAGTGTAGGTTCAAAACCAGAATCCTAATAGGTTCTTCTTTGCCCCAAGAGAAGACACCACTAAAATTCATTCCTTTCATGCATGGAGGACTTTATCTTAATCCCTACTTAGAGATAAGTCTACATCTAACACATGCTGCTGGGTGGTCTGTTCCTACGAAAACGACCAAGTCTATTTAATATTGTAGCACCAAAAATCCATATATTTCATGCATGATGGACTTTATCTTGATCCCTAATTAGAGATAAGTCTTCATCTAACACATGTTGCTGGGTGGTCTGTTCCCGTAAAAGTGACCAAACTCTATGTATTCAACATCGTAGCACCAAAAATCAATGTATTTCATGCATAAGGGACTTTATCTTGATCCCTAATTAGAGATAAGTCTGCATCTAACATATGCTGCCGAGTGGTCCGTTCCCACGAAAGCAACCAAGTCTACGTATTCAACATCGTAGCATCAAAAATCCATGTCTTTCATCCATGGGGACTTTATCTCGATCCCTCAATATAAATAAGTCTGCATCTAACACATGCTACCAGGTAGCGTATTCCCGTGAACATGACAAAGCCCACGTATTGACATCATGGCAGGTCGTTTTTAATAATACCGAAATCCATGCCTTACACATGTGGGAGATATTATCTTGATACCTAATCAGAGATAAGTTTACGCCTAACATGCATTGCTGGTTAGTCTTTTCCCATGAAAAAGACACCAGAATCTATGCATGGGAGACAAGATTTCAACTTTGAACCTTGTTAAAATATATCAAATAAATACTAAAAAATGTAAAACTTTGGGAATATGTTATAACTATGATATTAAACATATTTGTGAAGAAATTTTGGAAATTACATTTGCCATTTGTAAAAGATCATTGTTTTAGCAAATGTACAAATATATGTGTAAATATGTAAACATATACATTTGATTTTAATAAAGAGGTGTATTGCAAAACTTTTGTAAAACGTTTTTATAAACAGTATACAATGTAAACATGACGTTAAACTAAAGCCACATAGTTTAAATGAGACGAAACAACTGTGTGTGTATAAATAAATATTGAGCTTAGAAAATAACATACGATATATACAATAATAACTAAATGGTTGTAGACAAGGCTGATCTGAATTTTTAACTCTGATATAAACCTATAATAAGCCACAATCACTAGGAAACAAAATTAGTTATAAATTGTTTGTAAAATCATCAAAACAAGATAAGAGTGTAGGTTCAAAACCAGAATCCTAATAGGTTCTTCTTTGCCCCAAGAGAAGACACCACTAAAATTCATTCCTTTCACGCATGGAGGACTTTATCTTAATCCCTACTTAGAGATAAGTCTGCATCTAACACATGCTGCTGGGTGGTCTGTTCCCGTAAAAGTGACCAAACTCTATGTATTCAACATCGTAGCACCAAAAATCAATGTATTTCATGCATAAGGGACTTTATCTTGATCTCTAATTAGAGATAAGTCTGCATCTAACATATGCTGTCGAGTGGTCCGTTCCCACGAAAGCAACCAAGTCTACGTATTCAACATCGTAGCATCAAAAATCCATGTCTTTCATCCATGGGGACTTTATCTCGATCCCTCAATATAGATAAGTCTGCATCTAACACATGCTGCCAGGTAGCGTATTCCCGTGAACATGACAAAGCCCACGTATTCGACATCATGGCAGGTCGTTATTAATAATACCGAAATCCATGCCTTACACATGTGGGAGATATTATCTTGATACCTAATCAGAGATAAGTCTACGCCTAACATGCATTGTTGGTTAGTCTTTTCCCATGAAAAAGACACCAGAATCTATGCATGGGAGACATTATCTCGATTCTTAATCAGAGATAAGTCTACGCCTAATACGCGTTGTCAGTTAGTCTTTTGCTGTGAAAAAGACATCAGAATCCATGCCTAGGGGACATTATCTCGATCCTTAATCAGAGATAAGTCTATGCCTAACATACATTGTCGGTTAATCTTTTTTCATGAAAAAGACACTAGAGTCCATGCCTACGGGACATTATCTTAATCCCTAATCAGAGATAAGTTTACGCCTAACACGTGTTGTCGGTTAATCTTTTGTCGTAAAAAAGACACTAGAATCCATGCCTGGGGGACATTATCTCGACACCTAATCAAAGATAAGTCTACGCCTAACACGCGTTGCTGGTTAGTCTATTCCCATGAAAAATGACAAAGTCTATATATTTAATATCATAGCACCAAGTCTAAAAGAATTTATTCTTTTAGCACAACGTTACATGTATAACAGACTTAGACAATCTACATGCTAGCTTGACTCAAACGGTAGTCAGTAAAGGCTTATCAAATCCATTGGTGGCTGAAGGTTTGCCAAAAATCCTATATGAACAGCTTGTGATGACAGATTCGCTCTTCTAACTCGGAGATCTTCTCTTCATAAAGCTTGTATACGCTTCATCTTTAATCAGCTTTAATAGTCATTGACGCATCAGCTTCATCAGTTGGTCTCGTGACTCGAGCGCCAGGGGTAGCTTCAGAGATAGTAGCTATATCAGCATCTACATCTGGTCCAATAATCAAATCTCGCACAAAGAGCTCAACCTGACAAGCCTCCAATGTATTCTCAGCTTGCTCTTCCCACACTTTGATGAGTATATGAGTATATACTACATCTCCTTGAACCTCTAATGGGTACATGAGGTTAAACTGACTCCCGACACTCTGATGAGTATATGAGTATAAACTAATTCTCCGCGCTCCAACGCCTTAAGAGTTTAAACTGTATGGACTCCAGTTAACATATGTGTATAAACTGTATTTATGTTAGTCAACGCGTGATAATGAAAGTCAACGCCGATCAACGCTGGTCAACACGTTACAATGAAGGTTAACGCCGGTCAACACGTTACAATGAGAGTCAACGCTGGTCAACGCGTTACAATGAAGGTCAATGTAGGTCAACGCTTGCAATGAAGGTTAACACAGGTCAACGCTTACAATGAAAGTCAATGTCAGTCAACGTGTTATAATGAAAGTCAACATCGGACTTGCATTAAACGTTCATATACACAAGCGAGTTCATTAATAGAAAGTTCACTTTCGGAGTCGGACTTGCATACCTCACTAGAGTCATCGCCTAGTGGCTTCTAATATGTTGATATTAGAAGTTGAATCCAGCATAATCCGTTGGATCTCCTCTAAGTTATCATGATGTGCTTCTAATATGTTTCCATAAAGTGTAAGTACTATTAAAAAGAGCAAGTTTGTTAGAAATAGATGAATCAAAAGCATAAAGCATAAATGTTGACACTAACTTGTACATAGTAAACATCTTTTTATCATAATTGCTCCACTTGGATTTCTCCAAGGTGGGCACAACATAAGCATAATTAATAACTTCCCACAAATCGATATTTTTAGATCTAACAAATAGTTAAAATCTAAAACACCATTGAGCATAAGAAAAATTATTGAACTTAGGAGCAATTATTGAACTTAGGAGCAATATTAATGTCGGTCGACCGATGGTCAACGGTCAGTCGACCGAAGGGTGCTTATTGGTTGACCGATATATATGTTTCGGTCGACTGATAACCCTAAGAACAAAACTACTAAAAAACATTTTCTGGCCGGTTGACCGAAGGGTAAGACCTGGTTGACCGAAGGGTAAGACCTGGTTGACCGAAGGGTAAGACCTGGTTGACCGAAGGGTAAGACCTGGTTGACCGAAGGGTAAGACCTGGTTGACCGAAGGGTAAGACCTGGTTGACCGAAGGGTAAGACCTGGTTGACCGAAGGGTAAGACCTGGTTGACCGAAGGGTAAGACCTGGTTGACCGAAGGGTAAGACCTGGTTGACCGAAGGGTAAGACCTGGTTGACCGAAGGGTAAGACCTGGTTGACCGAAACTGATACTCCTAGACACAGGTTTTAAAGTTAAAAATATGACTTTATAAAATCAAATTAAAATAACAAATGAACTCTAAAAATAGTAAATTTTTGGGGAATGATTATAAATATGAAAACAAACATGTTAGAGAAGAAATTTTTGACATCTCATTAACCGTTCGTGAAAACTCGTTATTTTGCAAAATTGTCAAAAATACGAGTTCATAAATACTTGATTTTGATAAAATTTCTTCAAACAAGTTTTGAAATACTTTAAAATAGATTTATAGACTATTAGGCAAAAATTCATTGACCTTAGAAGTAGAACAAACATGATTAATTTTGAAAGAATTAAATTCATTACTAATTATTTCTACTTCTATCATGGCATCATTTTTTTTATTTGATAAGCTAGCTATCTTTAAGCTAAGAGAAACGTGATCTTGTTTTAATTTATCATTATTGTTCTTAAGAATCATATTCTCTTTAGAAATAACATCAAATTTTGATGCTAGCATATCATGATCGGATTTCAAATTTACATGCTTGCTTTTCAAATCAATAAAATTATGATGTAATTTATTATAGGCATGCATTAAACAATCATATACACAAGCGAGTTCATTAATAGAAAGTTCACTTTCGGAATCGGACTTGCATACCTCACTAGAGTCATCGCCTAGTGGCTTCTAATATGTTGATATTAGAAGTTGAATCCAGCATAATCCGTTGGATCTCCTCTAAGTTATCATGATGTGCTTCTAATATGTTTCCATAAAGTGTAAGTACTATTAAAAAGAGCAAGTTTGTTAGAAATAGATGAATCAAAAGCATAAAGCATAAATGTTGACACTAACTTGTACATAGTAAACATCTTTTTATCATAATTGCTCCACTTGGATTTCTCCAAGGTGGGCACAACATAAGCATAATTAATAACTTCCCACAAATCGATATTTTTAGATCTAACAAATAGTTAAAATCTAAAACACCATTGAGCATAAGAAAAATTATTGAACTTAGGAGCAATATTAATGTCATAGCCTAAACTAGATGTACTGTGCATATCCATGATATAAATGCAAGCAAGATAAAATCACAAAACTAGACTAGCAATAAATCAAAGTGAGGATCTTTGACTCTAGGCGATTAAGCCACAAATCAAAGAGCACCAAGCTTTGATACCAAATAAAAGTACTCTAGAGGGGGGTGAATAGGGTTATTGCTAATCTAATCCGATATTAATGCCAAACAAAAACTTCTAATACAATATCCTAGCAAATTTGATATACAATAAAATATACAAGGATATACAATGAGCAAAAGGCGATATAACCAATGAGACAATGATAAGAGCGCCAATGCCAAACACAAACAAATGATCATGGAGTTCGGTCACCCTCGACCTACATCTCCGCTCCTCACCCTCGAGGAGAATCTCTACTATCAACACAAAAAGCTACACAATCAGTTTTCAACGCTCAAAATAAACGTTTACAACTCACACAATTATCAATACACAATACGCTCCTCTAAGTATCTGCCTATCCCGTGTCACCTTCCTCAAGTGCTCGGAATTACAACCTCTCCCTAGGATTTACAACTAATTCCACACCTCTTCGAATTGACACCGTCTTTCACCAACCACTCCTCTAAGTGTCCTTGTGTATTACAATGTGATCTTAACAATTAAGCACAATAAAAATAGTTTGTTCTCTATTACAAAGATGAGAACTAAGTGTAAGCTCACTCAATCACACCCACAACCAAATTATACAATATGTGAAAAATACTTTAATCTCAAGTGGTTATGTGTAAAAATAATAAGTAATAATGAAACTAAACTCAAATTAATCTAACGAATAAATGTAATCATTAAAATATGAACAAGCTAGATAAAAGGAGTTTAGAAAACTTCTCAAACAAAGAGATGTAGATGGTTTATGATGAGCTCCTCAATATTGAAAATCAAATCATTCTCTTTGTGAAACTATCTTCACATCAACAAACTTGAGAAAACTCTCAAAAACTTTAAACAAACTTCCCAAAACTTGATTTTAAACTTTTCTTAGCAGTTTTTAAGTGTTGATGGCTGAGGGGTATTTATATGTTCTCAAGACAACAGCCCAAAGCCAAAGAAAATAGATAAAATCCCAAAAAAACCGGATTCTGGAAAACTAGTCGTTGCCTGCAACAGATACAATGTCAATCGACCGATTATCAACGGTCGGTCGACCGAAGGGTGCTTATCGGTCGACCGATACATATGTTTCGATCGACTAATAACCCTAAGAACAAAACTACTAAAAAACATTTTCTGGCCAGTTGACCGAAGGGTAAGACCCGGTCGACCGAAACTAAAACTCCCAGACACAGGTTTTAAAGTTGAAAAATCTAACTTTGTAAAATCAAATTAAAATAACAAATAAACTCTAAAAATAGTAAAATTTTGGGGAATGATTATAAATATGAAAACAAATATGTTGGAGAAGAAATTTTTGACATCTCATTAACCGTTTGTGAAAACTCGTTATTTTGCAAAATCGTCAAAAATACAAGTTCGGAAATACTTGATTTTGATAAAATTTCTTCAAATAAGTTTTGAAATATTTTAAAATAGTGTAAACAAGTCTTTTATTTATAAACACATTATTTTCCAAAACCAAGATGATAAATATGAAACGAGTATGTATGTATATACATATAACTATTTGTTTCGTATTTATATGAATAAACTTGAAGGCTATAAAACGAAAACGTGTATTTCGTATTTATATGAATAAACTTGAAGGCTATAAAACGAAAACGTGTATGTGTAAAAACGTTGAGCTTTGAGTATTAACACATAAAGTACACAACTAAACAAGAAACAATATACCCAAGCTAAAAGTCTTCATTTGAGCTCGATGTTGAACAAAGCTTGGTAAGGGATGAAGCACGATCTCTTATTTGACTTGAATTGCAATGGCTTCACTCTAATTTCCTTTCATCCTCCAATAGATATAATCGTGTCGGCGCATGTCCATCTAAACCTCTGACTGATGATCTTTGTGTAGAATACCTAATAAGAAAATATAAATACTCGACATACGTTGTTAGGAATTCTTTGTTAATCATCAAAACTAGATTAGATAGTAGGCTCATAAACATGAGACCTAACAATCTTCCCCTTTTTTATGTTGACAAACAATCTATACAAAAAGATATAAGAATATGCATGATACCAAATAAATATACAAATTATAATACTCATGCATAAAACCAATAGAATGATATACTCACAATTGACTTATTTCTCTCCCTTTGTCAACATCAAAATGGGGAAAATAATAAGAATAAGAGAGCGAAAGCTCCCCTATCAAAAAGACATGGTGAGTACACACAAGGAAAGAGATAGGGAAGGTTCCCCGTATCAAAAAATCTTAAATCAAAAATAAATAAGGCAACTAAATGTGAGCACGATCTCATATTTGACTTGAATTGTGACGGCTGCACTCCAATTTTCTTCCATCCTCCAACGGATATGATCGTATAGGCGCAAGTCCAACCAAACCTACGACTGAGGATCTTTGTGTAGAATGTCTAACAAACAAATGGAAACACTCAACAAACGTTGTTAGGAATTGTTTGTTAATCATCTAAACTAAATTAGATAGTAGGCTCATAAACATGAGACCTAACACATCCAAGGATCCTTCTTCAAGCGCTATTTCAGTCGCCGAACAGTCTTATGCAGAGCTTGGCACTCAAAGCTCCACGGGTCTTTATCTCTATTTAGCTCGCCCCAAGCTATCGATTGATTCTCGATGATCCCCTCAGGCATCTCTTTCTCGATCGACAGTAACTCCGCCAGACAATAGAGTATGTAGAGTTCATACGCTTGATTAATCTTTATTTAGGCTAACTCCTGTTGGAGTCTTTTGATTTTAGCTCCTCTCTTGAGGAGCATCTCCGGCCTATGCGACAGTGTCATAGAGATGGAGAAGAGAAAGAAGAAGAAAATGGTAGAGGTAGTGAAAATGGATGGGGATGGCTACTATTTGTAGCCTTTTTTAAATCTAACTCCTAAGAAAATCACAATTTTTAAGATTTAATTGGACCAAACAAAGAGGTTAAGTCTTAGCCAAAAATTCGGTCAAATTCACAGTGAATCTCGTGAGATCTTCAATCAAGAGATCTTAGCCACTAATCCACGGCGCAAATCCAAAGGTGAATCTCAACAAACTTTACCAAGCTAACGAACATTGTCAGATGAGGAACTTCTCCAACATAGCTCAAATCAAACTGACCCTCACCCAGCTAGCAAACATCGCTAATCGACTAACTTTACCCAACAGCCCGAAATTGAGCGACCCTTACTCACACCGAAAATTAGTCAAACTTCACTGATTTCCTCAACATCGCCTCAACAACAGAAAAGGAGAATTTCATTCCAAGCATGTATTTGGACGAGTACAAGCACCATCAATCCTACGATACAAGTCTACAACAAAGGAAGCTACGTTCAACACTGCACCTCGGGCACCCAAGTAGGCATATGAAAACAAGTTTTTAGCTAATCAAGATAATCAAGCCAGCGTCACAACATACACCTCTGGCTATTTACCCAAAGTATTTCAATCGTACCTACAAATTAAAATGTAGGATCTTGAAAACTTTTGGGGAGGGCTTGTAGATGGTTAAAATGTATTTTCACTTAGGCGGATGATCAGCTTAGATCCAGAACTAAACGCCCTTGGGCTAACACTTTGAATAGACCAAAAGTCAAGCCCACAGCAAGCTACATCGAATGTCACCTAATGACGAAAGCGAACCTCACTAAGAGGCCTGTATCGACTCAATTCGACCAAGTCAGGCATGAATCGACCCCTGCAACATGCCTCAGATCAAGTCGAAAGGAATCATCAATCGGCTAAAGCCTAGAGTTGAATTCTAAGTCAATTTCAAACTCATAGGTGAAGTTTTGCGCGACTAATAAGCTTCCCCACGTAGACCAAGTCATCCACTTTTGAAGAAGGCGTCGTACACGTTTGAAGCGACCCTGCCCACCGTCCCCCAGTGACCTTCCATGGCAAGCATCTTTCAAGCGATACCTCACCAAAGTTCATCCATTTTGAGTGGTCGAAGAAAAAAAAGGTTGGGTAGAAGAGTCAACAAATGCATCGCACTTGTGATTTTATTGAGATATATTGCTAAGATAAGATAGCTTCCAAGCAATTTAATTCCCATCAACAACAAAAGATCATTTGTCTTAATTGGTGCATCAATAGAGTACCAGATCAACGCTCCATAGGTAGGGCTGGGCATATTCGGTTCGGTTCGGTTTTAAGCCCAATCCGTATCCAATCCGAATTTTTCGAATTCTCAAAACTCTCATCCAGATCCAGAGTTTTTCCCCTTCATCCGAATATTTGGTCCAACCGAAATTCGGATCGGTTCGGTTCGGTTTCGGTTTTGGACCGAATTATTTTCGAAGAACAAAACTTACAGGAAACCAAAACGGAGAGAGGAAAGTAAACTTTGTCAAGAATAACCTCCCAAACCTAAATATTTACAATCGACCTCTAGAATATTTTCACCTAACTCCTTGTTCATCCTCTTCTTGCTTTCTGGACGCCTAACTTGCGTAGCATAAAGACAGGGCCGGCCCTGAGATTCTTAATTTTTCACGGGGCCGTAATCAAGCTTTCAAATGAGGGGCTTTTATATACAATATTCCATACACAAAATTTTTTATAAGATAGCAAAATATTTTTTATTAAAATGAGACAATAAGCACATAATCGTATTAATATTAAAATCAAAAAACTTCTTGATGCTTTATAAATAACACAATTCATACTACATTAAATGTGATCGCCTTGCATTTTGAGCTGCAAAATTATTAATTAAAATGTTCTAATCATGCTTCGCCAATAAATTTTTTTCGATAGATATCATAGCCAATCCATTCAATCTCTCTTGTGACATTGTTGACCGTAGATAAGATTTGATGAGCTTCAACTTTGAAAAGCTTCTCTCGGCCGATGCAACTGTAACTGGTATTGTCAATAATACTCTATAAGCAATCCAAGCATTTGGAAAACAACAATTTAGCCTTTCCATAAAATTCAATACTTCAATTGCTTTTTTTGTTCCTCTTGGTAATGCTTCTCTTAAGATTTGGAGTTCTGAAAATAATTCTGTCCCATTAATATCAAAATTTTTGTCATGCTTTAGGAGATCTTCAAGGTTAAGACATGAACACTTCAAACTATTATTATCTGCAGACTTCAACCTCTCCAAATTAAATAAGAAACTAAAAGATTCATCATACTGTTGAAACTGTTCAAATCTACTCTTGAGTGAAGAAAGAGCTTGATCAACGATATATATGAAGTAATTGACTCTAAAGGATTCTTCAGCTGTCATTGCCATCTCTTTACTAGCATTTTCATCAAAATGTTTCTTTCTACGAATGATGCGACGTTCACGAAAAATGGGTTCAACTTTCATTCTAACTGCACCTCAACCATAGTTGCTTCAAATCCATTTTCTCTGTAGCTTTCAAAAAAAGAAATGAGCCCTCTTAAAAGGTCTATAGCAACATCAATCTGCATATCCTCTGATTGCATGATTTTACTTATTTTGTTAATAGCATTCAAAATATCAAACCAAATAACCATACCAAGTAAGAACTCAAAATTCTCAATTTCATATGTTGCTAAGCACTTAGCATCACTTTTTGTCTTGGGATCTTCACTATAACTTGCTAAGTAAATCAAAGCATCTCTTATATCTGGAGATTGGAATCTTATTGCTTTAACACTTTCAACTTGACCTTCCCAACGAGTTTGTGATGGTGGCTTAAGTGTGAAACCTTTAACATTATCTGTAAGAACTTTCCACCGCTTTGTAGAAGATGCAAACAATGAATATATGCGCTGCACCACTCCGAAAAAAGATGAAGCTTGCGAACAAGAGTTTACCATATCACAAAGTGCAAGGTTAAGACTATGACAACCACAAGGTGTGTAGAATGCTCTAGGATTTATCTCTAATAATCTTCTTTGTACACCTTTATGTTTTCCTTTCATATTAGAACCATTATCATACCATTGTCCTCTTACATCACCAATATCAAGTTTAAGCTCTTGCAAAATATTTACAAGTTCTTCAAAAAGTCCTCGTCCTGGTGTATCATCCACCTTTAAAAATCCTAAAAAAGAACTCCTCCATCTTTATTGGGCTTGTTGAAATATTCACGCATCTTAATATAAGTGACATTTGCTCTTCATGGCTTGCATCCGGAGTACAATCAAGAATAACAGAAAAGTACTTTGCTTCTTTAATCTTTTGGATGATTAAACTTTTGATCTCATCTGCTATTCGAAGAATAAATTCATTTTGAATTTTGTGACTAAGATAATGATAATGAATTTTTTTCTCCTGAATTCGACGAACATGCTCTTTCATTATTGGATCAAATTCGACAATCATTTCTATTATACTTAAAAAATTTCCATTATTTTCTTCATAAAGCTTCTCATTATCTCCACGAAATACCAAACTATTTTTAGCAAGTGTTTTCACAACAGCAACTACTCTCAATAGTACTTTTCTCCAATGTTCTCGTTCTTTGTTGATTTGTTCTTCAACACTTTTATCGATTGTCGCATTTTGTCGTAATCTGATCTCTAATTCAATCCAACTCTTCATGTTAACAATGTGTTCACTACTTGTTTCATGATTTTTAAGTCTGGCACTGAGATTTCTCCAGTCTCTAACTCCATCATTTGCCAATTGAATTTTGTTTGCATCATTTTTGAACAACTTACAACAAAAACAAAAAACCTTGTCCAAAGAATTTGAATAGATTATCCATTTTCTATCATGATATTCACCATTGGATAAGTTACAAATGTAATGTGTTGAGGAGAAATGTCTGCCTTCTGAATCTTTTGGAAAATTAAGATTATCATTTCTTTTGGGACCTCTTTCAACCAGTAAGTCTCTCAATCTTTGATCAATATTTTTCTTTCAACCAGTAAGTCTCTCAATCTTTGATCAATATTTTTCTAATTTCCTGGGTCATTTATGTTTGAAGGCCTTCTTTCAAGGTTTTCTTCTTGTACCAAATCTTCATGTTCATTTACATTTTCTTCATGTTCATTTACATTGCTATTCTCATTCAAATTTCTATTCTCATTAGAATATTCATGTTCTTCACCTTCTTCAATGGAATTTCTATTCTCATTCAAATTTTCATTAACCAAATCCTCGCTTTCTTGATTTTCAGGTTGCTCATTTTCAACATTCACCGAATCTTGAACTTTATTAGAATATATATTTCTACTACAAGTAATAAATTTTTCAAGTGCTCCCGCTTGAGATCGATTGAATTCTTCAATTTTTTGTTTCTTTATCCGCTTATCATGTCCAGACATATACTTTCGAGGAGGCATGATATCCAAATTTAATTCTGAATCTGCTACAATCTAATAAATATCGAGAAAAATAAATTAATCAAGGATTCCTACCAAAAAGCATGTTAGGGACTAAAATATATCAAATATTTAAATTGAAATTTGAAATTAAACAATAAAATCTAGTGAGAACTAATTCCAATTTCAATTTCAATTTAGGCCCTAATCAATTTCAATTTTAATTTTACAAAGCTCTAATTCTTAAACCCTAATTCCACAAAGCCCTACTTCCTAAACCCTAGTGAGAACTAAGAACTTACAATAAATCAAAAATTCTACATCAATTCACGATCTTGTCAAAAGGAGCATAGAAGTAAAGAAGAGAAGAAGTGAAACCCTAACCTTGGCTTGGTCAATGGAGGCGGGCCGGCGGCCGGCGGGCGAGAGCCGAGAGGGAGGGAGGAGGACAAGGCGACAAGGACGGGACACGGCCCACGGCAGGAAGATCCGAAGAAGAGAGAGGTCAGAGAGAGGGTTTTCAAATTTTTTTTTTTAATATGTGAGAGCGGCTGCAAACAGAGGACGGGTTGGAGAGTTGAAGATGGGGAGGTTTTGATGTGTATTTATGCTATTAGACCCCTCTAATAATTTTGCATAAAAACCCCCTTACTTCCTCATATATATATATATATATATAGACAAAAATGGAGAAACTTGGTACCAAGTTGCTCCAAGCAACTTGGTAGTGATGTGGCATAATTTTATCCCTAATGGGTGATTGCGTGTGGGAGGCCCATGTGCTTGTTGATTTCGTGTGGGACCACAAGCTTTGAAGAAGGTCACCTGAAAAGATCAGGTCTCAAGGAATAACCCGTGAAAAGCTCAAGGTGTGAGGGCCTATAAATACCTGGTTTTTCTAGGTTTTCGGTGGTGCAGAAGGAGTTTGTGCGGCTGCAGAGAAAAAGCAAAAGGTTTGCGAGCAAGGTGCTTTGGTTTTTGCGGCTGTAGGAGAAAAGCGCGTACAAGATCAGAGGGAGAAACAGAGATGGCGTGTGGCTTCGTACAGATGGGAAAACAGTGATTTTCTGCTGTACTTGGTAAAGAAAAACAGTGGTCTCTTTGAGAGAGTATTTGTGTAAGGGATTTGAGAGATTGTGAGAGGGTTTAGGTTGTGAGATTGTAAACCCTAGTTGTATCTCTCCCTCTAATAGTAGATCTCCCCCCTCCTTACCCCGTAGACGTAGGCAGTTTGCCAAACCACGTAAAATTAGTTTGTTTGTGTTTGTGGCAATTGTAATAGTTTTTAGGATCCCTCGACAAGTCAGTCCTAGAACTGATGAGAGGAAGAGCCGATATCTCACTTTGTTGAGATATTTGCTTCAGATTCTTGTTTCCTTGGTGAGACAGGAATTCTTATTGGTCTTTCTCACTTATTGTGCACCAGAAACTCTGCTGAAATTTTCGCTGTGCGCAACAAGTGGTATTAGAGCCTAGGTTCCAGATCCAGGGTTTGGTTGGAGGAGTAGATCAATTTGGAGGCTCGTCTAAGGCTTCGTTTGGTGATAAAGGTGTGATCTTTTGGTAAAGACTATTTTTTTAGTTTTGGATCTATTCTTCGTTCGTTGGTGCGTTGAGAAAGATATCGGGAAAAGAAGGTGCTTCGGGTGTCGAGGGTAGTGCTTCTGGCGCGAAGACCATTCAGAGTTTGAATATCCACTCTATGAAGATATATGTGGAGAAGTTTAATGGCACAAACAATTTTGGATTATGGAGATGCGAGGTTTTGGATGCGTTGAATACGCAGAATTTGGAGGATACCTTGGAGTTAGATGGCAAGCCAGATGACATTGAAGAGAATGTTTGGAAGAATATGAATCGAACGACGTATAGTGTGATTAGGTATTGTTTGACTCAAGATCTAAAATATGATGTGATGAATGAGACGAAGATTTGGGAGATTCTCGAAAGCAAGTATCTGACAAAGAATGTTGAGAACCGCTTGCATTTGAAGAGGAGACTTTATCGTTTCCAGTTGAAGAAGGGAACCTCAATTAGAGATCACATGAACACCTACACAAAGCTTCTTGCGGATTTGGTAAATGTGGATGTCATGATTGAAGATGAGGACAAGGTGTTGATGTTGTTGAGTTCCTTGCCTGACAAGGAATATGAGATCTTCGTCCTTACTCTGATTAATGGGAAGGCATCTCTTTCGTATAGTGAGGTCACTGCAGGAATATGAGATCTTCGTCCTTACTCTGATTAATGGGAAGGCATCTCTTTCGTATAGTGAGGTCACTGCTGCACTGGTGAATTATCAGCTTCGGAAGAAGGATAAGGAGACTTCGACTAAGTCGGTTGCAGAGGCATTGACCGCAAGAGGGAATAGTCCAAACTGAAAGAATTGGAAGTCACAGTCTAGAATAGGACATCCTATAATTAGAAAAGATCAGTGTGCTTGGTGCAAGGAGACTGATCATTGGAAGAAAGACTGCCGAATAGCTCGACGAATGGATGAAGAATAAGCAGAAGGGAAAAGAGAAGCAACCATCATCAGAAGCAAATATCGTATCGGATGGTAATATTTCTGACTCTTCTATTTATTCGCTTTCTATCAGTCCTACATGTAGCTATTCGGAGGAATCCGAGTGGATGTTGGATAGTGGTGCGACCTATCATGTGTGTCCTAGAAGGGAATGGTTCTCCAGTTTTGAGAAGCTGGATAGTGGTGTGATATACATGACTAATAACCGTGTATGGCAGATCCTTAAGATAGGAATAATTCGCATAAAAATATTTGACGAGACTGTTAGGGAGTTAAATGATGTGAGATATGTCCCTTCTTTGAGAAAGAACTTAATCTCGATTAGAGCTTTGGTTGGAGAGGGTCTGAATGTTCGAATTGAGGACATGGTTCTCAAGATTGTGGAAGACTCTCGGATTGTGATGAAGGACGTCAGGAAAAATAACATGTATTACTTGACTGGAGGTATAGTGGTAGGTGGAGAAGTGACGATTTCTATTGATTCGACTAGACTGTGGCATTTAGGGCTTGACCATTCCAGTATTGATTCCTCGCATAGATTGAAAGAGGGTGTGAAGACCTGTAGTTTGAAGTCCAGTGAACATATTGATAAGAGTAAGAAGACCGATGTGAAGTTTGGCACCTCTATTCACCGTGCTAAGGGTCGTTCTAGAGGAGTTCACGTGGATGTTTGGGGGCCTTCCAATGGGGCATCATTGGGAGGTAATAGGCGTTTGATTTTTTTTTGTTGGTGGCTGTTCTAGGCGTGTTTGGGTTGCAACCAAATCCCCTTTGAAGAAAATCCTAGTAGTATCCAACAGATTAAAGAAATGTGTGATAGACAGAAAGGTGAAGAAACTTCATTCTGGTTTTGGTAGGAGGTACAAGATGGACCTATTTCTGTATTGGAGCCGAGCTCACGGCATTTCGAGACACTTCGTTGGAAAGGAAATCTTGGGTCAACCAGATAGGGTGGCAAATTTGGAGAGCCGTGCCTTGTTGGAGGAGGATCGGTGTTTGTGGTCGAGCAATGGTTTGCAGAAGAGGTTCTGGACTAAGGCTTCGATATATTTGAGTCATCCTATTAAAGAGTTATCAACTGTTGTGATTTGAGGTAAAACTCTATTAAAAGATAGGTCTGATTGTGTCACTTTGGATGAGGCTTCGATGAGGAAGCCAATTGACTCTCAGCAGGTAGAGAGTTTTGGACAGACCTTAGTTGTATCGTAGCAGGTGGAGATTGATGCTACTTCACATTGGGTGGAGATTACTCCACATACTTCAGATCATACTGTATCGTTTAGGATTCCAACTGAGGTGACACAGTTAGGAAATCATTTGGTTTTGGATGCAGATGATGAGTTGGGTTTTGATTCGAGTGCAGCTGATAGATGTAGTTTGGATATGGCCATTGGTTTACCTCAGGTGGAGGTGTTTGATTCGTTACACTTTGAGCTCATTGGAGATGCTATCATCCGCAGAGTTGATGATATTGGAGAAGGGTTGCGAACTCTTCTATTTGATTGAGGTCGTTCGCGGCCATTTGGGTGAACTACGTGAATGCTTGATTCCTTGGGCAAGAGGATACGTAGGCAATCTTTATTGTTGGACCCTAGAGGGGGGGGGGTGATTAGGGTCAAGAGGCTATAATTATGCAATAAAAATAAGACAAGCAAACCACAGTATACCAAAGCAATCAAAATAGAGGAGATAGAGTTAGGAATCGTTATCCTGTGACGCGCGATATGTTAACGAGGTTCGGTCCGCTGACCTACGTCCCCGCTCCCCACTCTCGAGGAGAAATCCACTACACAACCCGGTTTGGAAGCCGGAACTTCGTCTACACAGCGATCCCCTCACGATCTCACACTACACAGTTTGATCTACAACAAGATCACACTCCCTCATAATTGATCTACACAAGATCACACTCACAAGATAGTAGAAATGGTGTAAGACTCTCTCTTTACAACGTCCCTATAGCAAAGAGAAAGAGCACACTGAAGCTGGGAAGTGAACACACAAAAAACTCAGTGAAAACAGGTTTTGAAATATAAGCTCTGAGAAAAACAACGTCACTGGTTTTTGCAAAAGCTGGGGACCCTGAGGAAGAAGAAGAGGTGGAGTTTAAATAGGAGAAAAACAGCTGTTTAAACCCATCCCTTAATCCCCCAAAATCTGGAACAAAACGTCGCTGAGATCTGTACTGAGCGGCGCCACAAAAAGGACACATTTTACCGTTTGAATAATACGGCGGTCGACCGGCGGAAATTCCAGTCGACTGATGGAAATGTTCGGTCGACCGACGAAGTTCGGTCGACCGACGAAAATTTCGGTCGACCGCTATCCAGATCAAAAACGAGAAAAACAAGCAGAGACTTATCCGGTCGACCGGTGTGGTCGACTGAAGGAAGCTCTCGGTTGACCGACGAACTCTCTGCTGCCCAGTGAGGAATGAATATAGGTACGGTCGACCGATGCGGTCGACCGCATTCTGATACATCCCAAAAACACTGTTTTTGACTCAACTAAAATATTTGGAAAATATTTATTTGACCTCTGAAAATTATAAAACTTTGTAAAATGTTTTTAATACTAAAAACAAACTGTTTGGAAAAGGAATTTTGCAGATAGGTCCTCATACTTGTGAAAAATAGTATTTTGTGAAAAACGCTTAAAAACATAAGTATAAAAACGTGTGTGTGATATCCCAATATCTTCAAGTGAAGTCAATAACTCTTTGCCTACATTCTAGCACTAGAGAGAAAAAAAATAAAAGATAGCTAATATCCTCATATAGAATGCAATGCTTGAGTCTTGATATAGCTTGAATTGGATGAAGCTTCTATTTGAATTTGTTGTTCTTGAAATAACGTTGCTTCATCACTATGCCTCCTCCTCCTTTGGATATCATCGTTGTAGCGCATATTCCATCCAATCCTCCATTAGTGGCACTAATAAGCTTGATATATGAATTCACTACATTTGTACTTAATAAGCCATTAGTACCGACAATGGTGGTTGTAAAACATCATCAAAATATAAGGGCTAATATTTATGATACAACCAATTTGGTGAGTAGATACCGACGTTTTGGGAGAGTGTTCGCACTCCCGTTTAGGTCTCGACTTGCTGTGGATTGAGTCCGTTGTCATGAGTCTGTTTCCATGACGTACTGTACGCAACAAGTGAGACATTTGGTATGGTTGGTGTCGGCTCAGTTTAAAAAAAAAAACTTCACCGAGGTGGAGAATTGTGAAGCTCGTGGATTCACATGGGGCCCACCCATGTGCTTGTAAACCCAGGTGATGGGTGATTGCGTGTGGGAGTTTCTTGTAAACCCAGGTGATGGGTGATTGCGTGTGGGAGGCCCATGTGCTTGTTGATTTCGTGTGGGACCACAAGCTTTGAAGAAGGCCACCTGAAAAGATCAGGTCTCAAGGAATAACGCGTGAAAAGCTCAAGGTGCGGGGGCCTATAAATACCTAGTTTTTCTAGGTTTTCGGTGGTGCAGAAGGAGTTTGTGCGGTTGCAGAGAAAAGACAAAAGGCTTGCGAGCAATGTGCTTTGGTTTTTGTGGCTGTAGGAGAAAAGCGCGTACAAGATCAGAGGGAGAAACAGAGACGGCGTGTGGCTTCGTACAGATGGGAAAACAGTGATTTTCGGCTGTACTTGGTAAAGAAAAACAGTTGTCTCTTTGAGAGAGTATTTGTGTGAGGGATTTGAGAGATTATGAGAGGGTTTAGGTTGTGAGATTGTAAACCCTAGTTGTATCTCTCTCTAATAGTAGATCTCCCCCCTCCTTGCCCCGTGGACGTAGGCAGTTTGCCAAACCACGTAAAATTGGTTTGTTTGTGTTTGTGGCCATTGTAATAGTTTTTAGGATCCCTCGACAAGTCAGTCCTAGAACTGATGAGAGGAAGAGCCGATATCTCACTTTGTTGAGATATTCGCTTCAGATTCTTGTTTCCTTGGTGAGACATGAATTCTTATTGGTCTTTCTCTCTTATTGTGCACCAGAAACTCTGCCGAAATTTCCGCCGCGCGTAACATTGAAATCACAACCAGCTAGAAGTTGGTATGGGATCTTACTTAGAGAATGAAGGTTATGAGTTTTACAATTCATATGCAAAACGCAAGGGTTTTAGTGTTCGAAAGGGAAGCCTAGTTAAAAGAAAGAAATATTCCTCAAGGACCCATATTCAAAATATGGGACCAACGGGGGGACATGTGATTCCTCAAGGAACCAAAATATAGGACCAATAGGGGGGACAGATGATGTGTCCCTCTCATATTGCATAATGAGCTAGTCATCATTAATGTGGTCAGCTCATTATACAATAGGAGGGGGGACACATCACCTGTCCCTCTGTTGGTCCCATATTTTGGATCCCTATAACAAAGCTCTAAAAGAAATGATGGGCAATTCGTAATCGACTTTTAGTATGCAGTATATATAGGAGGAGTTCGTAAAGCTCATCCTACATATGTAACAAAACAACCACGTCCAACTGAAAGAACAAATTGTTTGGCATGAATTGCATTTAAAGTTGACCGTGACGACACATGGCTTGTAAATAAGGTTCTTCATGAGCATAATCATCCACTAGCAAGTCCTGATAAGACTCACATGCTTAGGTCACAAAGAAAACTTTTGCCTGCACAACGCGAGATAATAGCTAGAGTGCATGAATAATGCGCGTCTAAGACCTACTCAAGTATATGATTATTTTGCAGAGGAATCTCGAGGCATTGCAAATGTTGGATTTCTTGCAATATATCAAAACAATCACTTAAGGACTCTACGTAAGAGAGACTTTGACAAGGAAGACACACAAGTTCTTTTAAGTTTTCTTAATGCTAAACAGTCAGAAGACCCCTCATTTTTTTATGCTGTACAAGTGGATGACAACGAGCAACTCACAAATATTTTTTGGGCTGATACACGTTCTGTTATTGATTACACATATTTTGGTGATGTTGTTTCTTTTGATACTACTTTCAATACAAATAAGTATGATAATGCCATCTGCTCCCTTTATTGGCATAAATCATCACAAACGATCACTGTTGTCTTTGGTGCTGCTCTCCTCTTTGATGAAACAATCACTAGTGGAAAACCAGGTATCGTTGACGGGCATTCCCGTCAGGAATGCTTAAAATCCAGTCGGCGATAAGTATCCTTGACGGCATCCCGTCAAGGATATGCCGTCAGCAATAGTCCCGTCAGGGAAGAACTATCGCTGACGGGGCACCGTCAGTAGTGATTATTACTGACGGCAACAATGTTGACGGCAAATGCCGTCAGTTATAATGAAACATTGCTGACGGGATTCCCGTCAGCGATGTATATAACATCACTGACGGGAATCCATCAGTGATGTTTGTTGTTGACGGCTTTTCGTCAGCGCTGTACAAACTATTACTGACGGGAATGCCGTTAGCGATAGTTATCGCTGACAGGAATCCCGTCAGCGATGTATATAACATCGCCGACGGGAAACCCGTCAGCGAAGTTATATACATCGATGACGGGAAACCCGTCAGCGATAGTTATCGCTGACGGGTTTCCCATCAGCGATAGTCATTAGCAGCTAAAAAAAAATTAGCTGATTATAATCAGTTCCCTGTACATATAAATTCCCTGTACATACAAATCTGCAAACAACGACATTTCTTGCACATTCCAAAACATCTCGAAATATATACAATCCAAATCTCACAAACATCTCTCATTCAATCAATTTTCACAAATATTCGAAATATGTTCATTCAATTTCCACAATATGTTCATTCAATTTTCACAAACATCTCGAAATATATCCACAAAAATTTCCACAACAAATCATACACGCATATCATAAGTTCTAAATCCACGAAAAATCCCATAACAAACTGTACACACATATCATAAGTTCTAAATCCACAAAATTTTCCACAACAAACCATACACGCATATCATAATCTCCAATATAAAGATGTCCAATATACAAACACGAGTTTAGGATATAACTCACTAAGGTAGGGCATCCGCCCTATCCATGTCATCGTCCGCGTCGCCACTGGCGGCTCCATCCCTACGATTCGTGTTCCCAATAGCATCATCTCCACTCTAACAACAAAATAATTTAAATTTAGAATCACATAATATTGTGTGTAATCATGTTTCACATATATAATAAGTATACCTGCCAGCTACTCTCTCCACTACCAGTAAATGCCTTTTGAGTGGCCAAAAAATTTATAATCTGGCTTTGCACCCGAGTAGGAACCCGCCTTCTACAAGATTTCATTATTTGCCTGGAAACCATCGCAAAAGTAGCAGTAGGTTGGATCACTCACATAAGCTCCTCTTGAATATCCTCCCACATCTCCTCGGGAATTCCTCCCCTTTTTGGGAAGTCCACAAACTAAATGGCTCACATTATAATTCTGCTCTCTAGTTAGGGGCTCTTGGCTCTGTGCAACAACCTCAGAATATGTGTTTTCCAGAGCTTCCTAAAAGACAAAAAAATAAATTTAAGAATTGACCTTTCAAAAATAAAAGATATATTTACCTGAACAAGTAAAATAAAAGATGAAGTATGCATGCATCTTCCTTAACACATTCACACATATAATAATGTTTATTGAGGAATTTAGTATTGAAAATACCAATTTTTCTATAAACATCATTTCTATGATGTTTGGGAATGGCTAGTTTTTAGCCTTTCTATATATTCATCAGAAACAAATAATCTTTCCCCTTAGAGGTCTCACTGTTTATTGAATTGAATTTTCTAACAATAGTGGATGTAATTTGAAGGTGTACTTACTGCTGTTTTCTAATTAGGGATTAGTTATGAAAAGAATATGAAGGGGTATGGTTAGGTATGCATGTAACTATTTTATGTATGCATGCATGTATTTTAACATAACTTAGAGGGTTCTTCGGGTCAAAAAAGTTCTAACATCCTACACACTAAACTTAGACTGTCGCAGTCCTCTCTTTTTTTTTCTTCCTCTCAATACCTTCTGTGGTTCTCTTCTTACAGGTTCAACTCGCAATCTCATTTTTCATGGGTTATCTCACTGCTTCATGACTTCATCACATCATCATAGATGATCATTTAGATGAAAATGATCATTTGATAAACTAATTTTTCATGGGTATTCCGGCACAGTTTATGAGAAACCAAGACACTGTGGCTTGCAAGACACATGGAGTGTTTGCTATTATTGATAGTTGTGGCTCTCTGGTTATTCTTATCACAAGAAGTTTTTTCTTTTTCGAAGGCACCTGAAAATATTCTTTTCTATGTTTTTTCAGTGCCCATAGACATTCACAGCACAAATATTTTCATGAGAGCATGGAAACAAAACAGGTGTGGTTATTTATCTGTTGTCCGTTGGTCGTTAATTTTGTTTGGAAACAGTTATATGTGGAGTATCAAATTATCAGTAGTTGTATAAATGGCAGTATTGTTAATTAGGACATCATAGGTTCTGCCATCCATTGGCATGCAATAGGGCATTGCCATCTCATTAGTCACCCATCTTTACATAATACGATTTTTAAACATTAAACATGTAGGTAAACTATCTCCCTATTATGACAGCTGCAAGACCTTAAAGATTTAGATGATCATTTGAGGAACCAGTTTCCCACTAATTGCTATTTTACTCTTGATTGAAGGGGCTAATTCAAAATAACTTAAGAATTGACAAATTTAATAGTAATTTTAATGATTTGATGAACTAATTTCAATGATTAAGGGACCTAATAGAAAATTTAATGATCTAAGTGACAAATAATATCTAAGTGACAAATAATACCTTGATTGACTGCAGTGGTGAAGTCACGGCGGCGGTGGACGCGGCGGCGAGGCGCGGCGCCAAAGGAGAGAAGCGACTGCTGTCCGTGGAGGCGCAGAGGTCCCGTGGCGTCTGCTATCGTTGGAGGCGGCGGTCGTCGACAGTCGGACGTCGCTGTCTGTGGAGCAGGAGGTCGTCGGCGTCGCTGTCGTGCGACGGAGTTCGACGCTGCAACTGGGGGAGGCGAGGTCGTCGCTTCGTGGCGAGCTTGCCGTCGCGTCAGCTGTCCGGCTTGTCGGGTAGTGTTCAGTGGAGAGGGAGAGAAGGAGATTTTGGGAGCGCGAGAGCTTGGGGTAGGCGAAGCTGAGGTGAGCGGGCCAGGGTTTCTTCGATGAGAGGCGGCTAGGCAACAAGCGATAATGAAATTTTTGAGGGGATAAATCCCCCCAAAAATAATTCAACATCGCTGACGGGAGCCCGTCAGCGATGTTGGACCACCCGTCAGCGATGTAAACATCACTGACGGGGAGTTTACAATGCCGACGGCCACATCCTTGACGGCACTTGCCGTCAGGGATATAAACAACGCCGACGGCAAGCTCCCGTCAGGGATGTTGTCGTCAGCAATACGACGAATTCTACTAGTGAATATCTTTTTTTGTTTGGTTATTCAATACATTTAAGATTGCGATGTCCGGGGGACAACCAAAAACTATCTTTGCAGATCAATCCTCTGCAATGAAATTAAAGCAGCAATTGAGATAGCATTACCAAATACATGTGGCATATTTTTGTAAATGCTGCAAAGAATTTTTCTCATGTGTGTAATTCTAAGCCCGGATGCAAGAAAGAATTCAAGAGATGCATATAGGAAGGTGAAGCCGAACTGAAATTCCTATCCCAATGGAATAATATGATTGAAAAATATAGTCTTATTGAAAATAAATGGTTGGAAAATTTATTTGAGCTTTGCGAGAAGTGGGCTTTAGTGTATCGCTGAAACTCATTTTGTGCTACAATGACAACAACACAAAGGTGCGAGATTATGAACAAGCACTTCAATATGTTACTTAGAAGAAATTTGCCACTTGCAAAATTTATCAAGCAATATGAGAGGTCATTGTACCGATTTTGGGAGAGGGAATTGTATGAAGATTTCAAATCAAAACATTCTAAGCCCGTTTTATTTGTTGATGTTCCTATGTTACGACAAGCCACGGAATTAATCATATACGAGGAGCATGTACAAAGAGTTTGAAGAAGAATTTAAAGGTCATCTTACTTGCATATGTGAACATGTTACTTCAATGGGAGCACTCTGCAATTATAAAGTTTCATGCCTAAATTCATCATGTCATGGACTAGTTGAACTTAATCTGTTGGGCATGACAATAAAATGCAGTTGTCAAAAGTTTGAATCCATGGGATATCTTTGTTTGCATGCATTAAAGATTCTCAACGTTAACGATATATTTCATATCCCACAACAATATTTGTTAAAGAGATGGACCGAATTTGCTAAGGATGGAGTTTGTAGAAGATAATCTTAGAAAAGTGATTAATTCTGAGTGTAAGAAACGTTTGTCATTAAGATATAGCAGCTTGTGTCATAAGGCAGTTAAAGCTGTTAAGAAAGGTTGAGCTTCTAAAAGTGCCATGGAGTTTATTGATGATGTGCTTGATAAAGCAATTCTCGTGGTAGAGAAAATGATCCGTGATTTTATTGAAGATGTCAATATCAATCCGCATACGCAGGAAAACACTACATCATCCGAATGTGCAGACAAGGGTTCTAAAAGTCGAATTACTGTGAGAGGTATTGCTTTAAAGCCGAAAAGGCTTATAGCCCAGCGAAGGCTAAAATGTGCACTTCGAAGGATAAGAAAGAAAAGATTTCAGAAGAACACTACAACAAATGCAAGTATATGTTCACACTTATTGAATAGAAAACGAGATAGTGGTATGTAATGTGTTATATCTTTCCTCTTATATTTGCAATGGCTAAAAATCTATTTATAATCTATTCTGTCAAAATGGGTCAACTTAATTACCTGCTTAGCAACTCAACACAAGTCTAACAAAGTTCCTGAGTATTCAGAAGAAGCTATAGCATGTGGTTCTTTTTTTGAAGCTACAGGTTTGTTTATCCCCAACTTCACTCCATATCTTATGTTAGAGCTTTGTTGGTAGTTGAATGCTTTATATATAAATGTATTGATTATGCTAGGAATTGAAGTGATTTATATATAAATGTATGGATTTAATCTTTAATAAATTTTTTTTATCATAGATTAATTAATGCATTGTAGCTCTATATTTATCAGTAGAAGAAGCTACTAATGGTGATTATTTTACCGTTTTAGCATTCCAATTTTTCGAGTCAAAGAGAAGTAGTGCCTAGAAAGTTAACATTTAATGATTGTCAAGGTATGTCTGAAAATTTCAGCTCTATTCCCCACTTTGTCATTTGTTTTTTCATACGCTAATAAAATGTATACTTCTACAGATCATGTTATTGCCATGGAAGCTAATATTCTGACAGTTAACAAGTTCAAGCCTCATGTGAAGCACAATGTTAATCCTCAAAGACTTGACAAAGGAGTATAAGACTGTTTTAGACCTTTTCGTAGATTTGATAAACTCATGCTAGATTGTCAATCTGAGTATCTCAAAGAACTTCATGATATGTAATAGTAGGGACAAATTTTGAAAATAGATATCCTTTAGAAACTTAATTTTAAAAAACGATCCTTTTTAAAAATATTTGACATTTTTAATCCAGTTTCAGCCACCTGACCGGGCTGGAACCGGGTCGAAAATGACGAAAAAACATTAAAAACTTCACGGGATTTAACGGGATTTTAAATCCCGTGAAGTTTTAAGGCCTCATTAGCACTTGGGTTAGCGCTAATGAGGCCTTAGATGAGGCCTTAAACTTCACGGGATTTAAAATCCCGTGAAGTTTTTAATGTTTTTTCGCTGGCTGAAACTGGGTTTGAAAATAGCAAATATTTTCAAAAGGGGTGGTTTTTTGAAATTAAGTTTCTAAAGGGGTTTATTTTAAAAATTTGTCCTAATAGTAGATATTACCCGTATTATGCTCATTGTATGAGTTCACTTTCTTATTATGGTATTATGCATTCTTTTGTGATATTGTGCATTGTATGAGTTAACTTTTTTTTAATGTGTTAATATGCATTCTATGAGTTTACTTTATTTGTTGTATTTTCAATTGATGAAGGTAAATCCGTTCTATCTTCTTTTTGCTGGCATTGTCTAGTGACAAAAATAGAGGTCAACAAAAGAAAAGGAAAGGGGGGAAAAAGAAGGAAAACAAAATGATGAAGATACAGGAACTTTTTATGCAAGTCCTTCAAAATCCATATTGTAACCTACAAATTCTCTAACATTTCACTATATAAAGTTTGATTCAAATGGAAATAAATTATTCCCTGAGATGTTCGAAAGAAAAATAAATTGATTTAAGATAATTAAATAGCAATTTCAATTGGGCATGATTTGGTGGGATACAACAAATCTCTAGCTGTGTATATTCGATTTAGTTTTGCTGAATATTAATTTTTTTTTTTTTGTTGTTGTAACAGATGCAAAACGGAAGGAGAGCTTTCCGTCAAGGTGTGTACACGCGACGAGACTTGATTGCTCCACATAATCAGAACCGTGGGACCGGTTCTGATACGATATGTACTATCTTATATGCATTAGTCTTTGATTGTACTTGCAAGATGATAACTGTAATTTTGATAATCTGAACGCTTTTATGCAGCGGAATAAATTACCTCCATCAGTGCAAACCTGACCTGATAATTCTCTTTGTGATCTAAGGACAATATAAGATGGAAGAGTATTGAAGTTAGCTTTTCCATTCCATGAACTTCATAGTAGATTTTTTAATCTACTCATTGAGTTTTAGACTGTAATTTACTATTTGATTTTTCGGTGAGGTGCCAAAAATATATTGCTGGATAAAGTTGACCAGTTCAAGGTAGCAGGCTTTGGATTGATCAAGCGGTCAAAATTATCTATTGATAAAGTAAAGTTAGAGCATTACACCATCCAAATTAACAGTTTGTATTAGTCATATAATTCTAGTCTGTTGGCTCTAGTTTTGTTGTAGAGTATACATTTTTTATTCAGTTGGTATTGTTTAGATTTTGTAAGTTTTCGCAACTGATTAGTCTTATGATTTTATTTAAAAATAATAATTCCGGCCAGGATTTAAGAGAAGATAAAAAACCCACTTATTAAAAATGATATGAAGAATTTATTGGATTCAACTTATTTTTTCACCTCTATTGCACTGTTTTTAGCGGCTGCCCCATGATTGCTTTAGCCAGACATTTGCACCTTCTATTTGAAGCGATTGCCCCATGATTGCTTTAGCCTGGCGTTTGCACCTCTTCTATTTGATGGTTGATGTAAGGTTTACAACCAATCTAAAAAACAAGGACACATTTACTTTTGGGTTTTTTTTTTTGACATCGAATTGTCCTCTATAGTGGTCTCAAATTGTGAGCAAACATGATGATAATGACCACAATAGATGTGTAATTTAATATTTCATTATCATGAGTATTTGTTATTATGATACTTCATCAGAGTCAATGTTCTCGGACAATATTAATATATAGAAAACTCGAAGGATTCGGTCTGGACTGACATTATTAGCTACTATTTCACTAGTCACCTTCATTTAATAACTTGAAGGCGAATATTCACGCGCATGCAAGTGGAAACGCACACAAACAGACATGATAATTGAAATATAAATGTGGTTGTGATTTAGAAGTGTAGAATTGGGAACAACGGCCAAGAAGTCTATGCCAAAAGGTGAAGGACAGATTTTGGGTGTCTTGCGGTCGATCGCGAGTGGCGTGGCGATCGATCGCAAACGTGCAAAGCACAGGGGAAAGTCTCTGGACTTTTTGTGGTCGACCGCAGTGTTAGGTCCGGTCGACCGAACATACCCTGTAATGATTATTGGTTTCTGTCGTTGGTTTTCGGTCGACCGCACGTGTCTCTGCGGTTGACCGCGAGTCAGGTCTAGGCCTACTTCGGTTTCCTGCACTGTTTGAGATTTCTATTTAATATAAATAGTAACACGATTTGTTTAGGGTTTATCAATCAAATTGATTGAGTTTTGGGGTAGCTTCAAGGAGAGTTTTGAGCACAAAAAAGAGAGTTTTTTCTGAGCAATTTGTTTGAGGGTTTTGTAAGAGATTTGAGAGTTTAGTTTGAGAGATTATTTGTAAGCTTTTGAGTGATTGTAATCTCTATTTTATACTCTTTTTCTTTATAGTGAAAACTCATCCCCTTCTTGCCCTGTGGACATAGGTAATTTGCCGAACCATGTTAAATTTCTGTGTTTGATTTTGTGCTATTATTAGTTAATTTGTGTGCCTTCTCTCTTGGCAAATTTGTGAATCCTTAGAACACGCGTTGTGCGCACAATAAGTGGTATCAGAGCTCGGGCTACGCTTGGGCTATTTGGAGGAGTAGATCCCTTTGAAAGCTCGTCTAGGGTTTCAATTGGAGATAAATGTGGGATCTTTTTTGGTAATAATTCTATCTTTTCTCAGTTTGGATCTATTCTTCAGTTTTTTCAGTAATTGTTGTTGGTGTGTTGAGGAAGATGGCTGGGAAAGAAAGTACATCGGTGTTGAGGGTGGTGCTTCTGGCGTGAAGACCATTCAAAATTTGAATATCCACTCTACGAAGATAGATATGAAGAAGTTTAATGGCTCGAGCAATTTTGGATTATGGAGATGTAATGTTTTGGATGCGCTGAACGCGTAAAATTTGGAGGATACTTTGGAATTGGATGGCAAGTCAGATGATATAGAAGAGAAGGTTTGGAAAAAGATAAATCGAACAATGTGTGGTGTTATTAGGTCTTGTTTAACGCAGGATCTAAAGTATGACGTGATGAATGAGACTTCTACAAAGAAGATTTGGGAGATCCTTGAGGATAACTATTTGACCAAGAGTGTAGAGAACCGCTTGCATTTGAAGAGGAGGCTTTATTGTTTCAAATTAAAGAAATGAACCTCTATTGGTGATCACATGAACCACTACACGAAGTTTCTTACGGATTTGACGAATATGGATGTTATGATAGAGGATGAGGACAAAGCTTTGTTATTGTTGAGTTTCTTGCCAGTTGAGGAATATGAGACATTTGTTCTTACCCTAATTAATAGGAAGTCATCTCTTTTGTATAGTGAGGTAACCACTGCTCTTGTGAATTACCAACTAAGGAAGAAAGATACGCAGTCTACAAATGACACAAACAACAGAGGCATCGATCGCAAGAGAGAAGAATCCAAATCGGAAGAATAGGAAGTCAAGCAAGGGTTTACAGAAGAGTTTCTGGACTGAGGCTTTGATATTTTCGACTTATCTCATTAAAAGGTTGTCGACTGCTGTGATTGGAGGTAAAACTCTATTGGATGTTTGGTCTGGTAGTATCACTTCGAATGAGGCTTCAATGAGGGAGCTAACTGACTCTCAGCAGGTGAAGAGTTTTGGACAAACCTTACATGTATTACAGCAGATGGAGGATGATGCTACTTCACATTGGGTGGAGATTACTCCACGTACTCCAGATCATACTGTATCGTTTGGGATTCCAGCTAAGGTGACACAGTTTGGGGATCATATTGATTTGGATGCAGATGATGAGTTGGTTGATTCGAGTGTAGCTGGTAGACATAGTTTGAATTTGGATATGACCATTGGTTCACCTTAGGTAGAGGTGTTTGATTTGTTTCACTTTAGGGCTATTGGGAGAGCTATCTACCACAGATTTATTGGTAAAGAGTTGCAAACTTTCTATTTGATTGAGGGTCTTTAGAGGCCATTTGGGGAACTACGTGAAGGCTTCATTCCTTCGGTAAAAGGTTTTGATGCAGCCGATTTGATGAGTATATACCGGTATTTGGAGAGTGATCGCATTCTTATTTGAGTCTCGACTTGTTGTGGATTGAGTTCGTTGTTATGATTTTATTTCACTTCGTACTGAACGCAACAAGTAAGACATTTGGTTTGGTTGGTGTTGGCTCAGTTTTGGGAAAACTTCACCGAGATGGAGAATTGTAGAATTGGGAACAACGACGAAGAAATTCAGGCAAAAAGGCAAATGATAGATTTTGGGTGTCTTGCGGTCGACCGCGAGTGGCGTGACGGTCGATCGCGAACGTGCACAGCACATGGGAACTTCTCTGAACTTTTTGCGGTCGATCACAGTGTCAGGTCTGGTCGACCAGACAAACAGTGTAATGATTATTGGTGTTTGTGTCAAAAATTGATGTTTTCATTGTCATCGAATCTATTACAACTTTGGTCATTACAATAAACTCAAATGAAAAGAAAACTTAATCTTTTTATAAGATTTCCTTTACAAAATGAAAATAAAGATTACAACTCTTGTCAAACAGTGCAACGGACGTTTATCACCCGCTGCTTGCGTGGGATCTTTGCCTGTGCCGGGGACGTTAATATCCGTGGACCGTCACGGAACAGATCCGGTTGACAGATTGGTGATCAAAGCTCTTACTTCACGAAGGAAGTAATTGCTGTAGCGGTGATCTCGACCAAGCGAGATCACGACTCTTCTCGAGATTTAAGACCAAGCATAAATCCAGAGGAATAGGGGACGGGTCTCGAATCTCTCGAACTCCACTCTTTATGCGTAGGAGATCACCAAGATCTGCTAACCCTTGCTGTAAATTCGTGGCTCCACTCTCCAATTCGATAGCACTTCGCCCTCTTCCTGTCCTCTCTAAAATGGAGGCCTTTGGCACATATTTATAGGCCTCGGATATGGTTATTTGGATAAGACTGATGGATTTCTCTGTATCCTCAGTTAACAACTGTACAACCACAATATCAGATCAGTTGGAACGCCCAGGAACACTCAAATCCCAAAAGAATCTGTCAAAGAACAAAAAAAAACCGAGTTTTGGCCGAACAGTCACCTGGAGCCACTGGTCTGACCGGGTCGCTTTGGCGCGACTCGGCCGCCAGGGGCTTTATCTGTTTTTCAGGTTTTGACTTGTTCCGTCGTTACGCGTATTTCGTCGTTTCGTTGACTTGTACGCTTTCCCGATTCGTTTCACGAACGCATGGATAGCTTGACGGTGGCCGACAGGCGTGTAGGCCTCTTGGTTCGCTGTTTAGCTGGCCGATAGGCGTGCAGACCACTTGGTTCGCTGATTTGGTGATTGATGAGCGTGCGGGCCACTTGGTGGTGGTCGGTGAGCACGCGGGTCACTTAGAAGTGGCTGACGAGTGCACGGGCCACTTGGAGGTGACCGGTGAGCGCACAGGCCATTTGGAGGTGGTCGTTTTACTTCATGTGTTGGTCGGCGTCAGATAATCCTCTTAGATTTAGATAATGGCGTTCATCACCTTCTCTCTGTTTCGAGTTGTGTATGGATACCTATAGGCATTTTTAGACGCCTACAATTGGTTCTGTCGTTAGTTTTCAGTCGTGTCTCTGCGGTCGACCGCGAGTCGTGTCGTCTCTGCGGTCGACCGCGAGTCGGGTCTAGGCCTACTTCGGTTTCCCTCACTGTTTGGGTTTTCTATTTAATATAAATAGAAACACGATTTGTTTAGGGTTTATCAATCATATTGATTGAGTTTTTGGGTAGCTTGAAGGAGAGTTTTGAGCATAGAAAATAGAGTTCTTTCTGAGCAATTTGTTTGAGGGTTTTGTGAGAGAATTGAGAGTTTAGTTTGAGAGATTATTTGTAAGCTTTTGAGTGATCTTGTAATCTCTATTTTGTACTTTCTTTCTTTATAGTGAAAACTCATCCCCTTCTTGCCTCGTGGACGTAGGTAATTTGTCGAACCACGTTAAATTTTCGTGTTTGAGTTTGTGCTATTATTAGTTGATTTGTATGCCTTCTTTCTCGGCAAATTTGTGAATCCTCAGAACACGCGCTATGCGCAAAACAAGAAGATAAAAGCTCAGAACTTGTATGCTATTGCTATCTGGATGCAAACATGAATCTTTTCTTTAATTTTTTTTATAGTTAAAGGATGCTCTCTTGTTTTAGTTTACTAGGTTTTGTACACAAGCAATGCCTGTAGTTAGATACCATAATTAATTATTTTTGACTTATTTCCTAACTATTTTTTTTCCTTAGTTCTATTTTAATAGTTTGTGCTTACTTTTGTCTCTAAACTTTAACATTACGATTATTTATTTTCTTTGATGTTTGTTTAAATGGACTATACCTAATTTAAAATTTCATGTTGATATTTGAATTGATAGAAAATAAATATAATCTGAAGCTAATTTGAAATTTTATATTATTTGGACTGACATTAACCCAAGCTTTACTTGAGAAAATACAGTGTTGCAAAAATAAAAAATATTAAAATGATGTTATACAAGGAACGTGAATATTTTAAACCAATTAATAAGGCAAGATAATTGATTAAAAGTAAACTAAAACGATATCAAAGAGAATATAAAATTTATTCTTATTAATTATTAATAGACTTCATAAAAAGTATAAACTAAATATTAATACTAACTCTAGTATACTTTTATATGATAAAAGCATCTACATAAGCATATAAAAGTACTAAAAAAATTCATAAAACTCCCTTTTTTTTTACATTGAATTGTCTTCTATAGTGGACTCCAAATTGTGAGCAAACATGATGATAATGACCACAATATGATGTGTAATTTAATATTTCATTATCATGAGTATTTGTTATTATTATACTTGATCAGAGTCAATGTTCTCGGACAATATTAATAGAAAACTCGAAGGATTCGGTCTGGACTGACATTATTAGCTACTATTTCACTAGTCACCTTCATTTAATAACTTGAAGGCGAATATTCACGCGCATGCAAGTGGAAACACACACAAACAGACGTGATAATTGAAATATAAATGTGGTTGTGCTTTAGAAGATCAAAGCTCAGAACTTGTATGCTATTGCTATCTGGATGCAAACACAAATATTTTCTTTAAATTTTTTTACAGGTAAAGGATGCTCTCTTGTTTTAGTTTACAAGATTTTATGCACGTGCAATGCACATGGTCAAATATTTTGATTAGGTATTTTTGGTTTATTTTTTTTTTTCTAAAATTTATTCCTCCGTTACTCTTTGATAATTTTTGCTCACTTTGATTAAGTATTTTTGGTTTATTTTCTTACTAAAATTTGTTACTCGATTACACTTTGATTATTTATTTATTTGATATTTGTTTGAATAGGCTACACCCAGTTTAAATTTTTATGTTGATAGTTGAATTGTTAGGAGATAAATATAATCTAAAATTTAATTTTTTATTTCACTGGTACAAAACGACGCATTCTAGACGGAAAATTCCGTCTGGAATAACTAAAATTCCGTCTAGAAAAATTATTCCAGACGGAATTCCGTCTGGAATACGGGTCTAATTAGTTTTCATCTAGAATATATTATTCTAGACGGAAATTTCATCTGGAATGTATTCTAGACGGATTTTAATAGACGGGAAAAAAAACCATCTGTAATACATCCCAGACGGAATTGGAAAATTCCGTCTAGGATAACTATCCTAGACGGAATGTTTTCGTCTGAGATATTCGTATCCCAGACGAAAAATCCCGTCTGAGATGTATCCCAGACGGATACATCCCAAACGAGAAATTCCGTCAGGGATAATTATCCCAGATGGAATTCCATTCCGTCTGGGATAATTATCCCAGACGGAATTTTTCGTCTGGGATGTATGACAGTAACCCAGACGATTTTACATCCCAGGCGGATATTTCCGCCTGATGTAAAAAATCCGTCTGGGATACTTTCTTTCCCACTAATATGCAGTTTACAAATTGGGTATTGTATAGCTGTAAATCCACTCAAATTTCCTATTGAATAAACCTGTAAATATAGCTTACAAATCAACAATAAAAATCACATATAGACCAACCACACAAACAATTAAACTATCCACAAAACAACTTAAATAAATCACACAAACAATTCTAAACGACTACACAACAAAGTCACACATGTTTTTTCATACATATCATCTCTCTCTTAAAGTATCTCTGCCAACTTATAAATTTGCCACACATATACATATAAATTTGCCGCACAACTCAATCAACTCACTGTTTGTTTTGGGCTCAACACAAAGAAAGTTGTGATTTAAAAATACAACGATGATTTACAAACCGATATCCAGGTCCATGAGCATTATTTTCTCTAGAGATGCTCAAAGAAACATATGCACCTGCAAGATAAAAGAAGGTGGCATTATTTTTAAGAATATGATATATTCCTAAATTTAGAAGTATGCTTAGTAATAACTAAACATGAGGCCAAATTTGCAGAATAAAAGCAGGATTCAACTAACCTCAACCAATATATGTTCACAAATACCACCAATCCCCTCTCTTTGTTTAAGTTATTGCCTTTAATCTTTACAGATTCAGAGACATATAGACAATTTATGCATGTCCTCTCCAATTGAAACTAATTTCTTTTGGACAGCCCCACAAAGATAATTTCTCTCTATGCTCGTTTGGTTTACAAAATATTGAAGTGCTGGAAATTATCGATTTATGACAACAGATAATCATCGGACCAGAAAATCACAAATGTCTTCATTATTTCCTATCAAGAAAAGAAGTTACATTGCAAACTAGGCACCGACCAGAAAATCACAAATGTCTTCATTATTTCCTATCAAGAAAAGAAGTTACATTGCAAACTAGGCACCCCACTAATAATATTAACTGGCCATCTTCTATATTGAACTAAAATAATATTTGACAGTCAACAAATATTCGCATCCAGAGTCATTCAAGGCTATTTGTCCTGTCTCTCCACCTTAATGTCTTGAGGATGGGAGCCTGATTGTGGAATTGACTGCATTATTGTTGAGAAACAGTGTAGGATTATGGGTGAGACAGAACTGTTACAATTGAGCTTGAAGCTCGTCGTGAATCAAGAATGAATGGTCTGTATTCTCAAATTAACTTGCAGGACATTTAGTCAAGTAGCTCGAGCATTACTTGAGATTATATTTATATTTAACAGAGCATCAAATTCATACCCATCCTCAGCTTGTTTATGCAAATGTACATTAAATCCAAGAATTTTAAAATCATATCAGTTTTGTTTAGTTGAACTCTACCATGCACATCAATATTGTATTTGGCACTTAACCAAGCTTTACCAATATGTCCCAAACGATCCAACTAGAGTTTTAGAAAAGGAACTTCCCTATCATTATTCGTCCGCAACAAATATTCCCAAAAAAGGTAAAAAAAGCTTAATAGAAGCTAGGATTTCAAGCATCATTGGTGAGTCAAAGACAAAGATAGACATCAACATCCATTAATGAGTATAACGAGTATAAACATATAATTAAAACCGGAGATGGCCTATTGTCTCCACTCCTAGCTTAATTAAAAGGGTTCGAATTGATGCATAGTTTGTTGTGCGCGGCGGAAGCTTTCTAGGGCAACACGAATAATAACTCGAACTAAACCACAAACAATATGCAAAAGAGATGGTGAGGGAAGCTAAGGAGGAGGAATGCGGTCTCTTGAAAGAACCGACTTGGCACTTGCACAGGCCTACCTAAGGGTAAGAAGCTATTGGTTACAAGTGGGTATAGCGAAGAAGGAGGATACTCTAATTGGGCGACATTCAGGTTCGAAAGCCAGATTGGTTCCAAGGGATATCAGCAGCTTGAGGCATTGATTGACAACGAGGTATTTTCACAAGCCGTTGGTGAAGCATTCGTTCGATTGGATTTTATTGGGCGTTGGGTGACATGTTGATTTGATTTGGTCCAGGATGGATGTGAAGACAGCCTTTCTATCACGGAGATTTAGATAGGAGATCTACATGACACAACCCCAGGGTTTCAAAGCTGCAGGAAAGGAAGATTTGGTTTTAGCTGAAGAAGTCCTTATGGTTTGAAGCAGTCACGACCAAGACAGTGGTAAAGAGATTCGATCGGGCTTTATGATTGGCCGAGGACAGGAGGAGCCCTTATGACCGCATGTGGTTTATATGCACAAGCTAAAGGAATGGGTGAGCTTCAATATATTTGCTTGTGTATATGTTGACAGATATCTTTATTGCTTCCAGAAATTCTTCGCTACTTCGAAAGCTGAAAGAGGAAGTTCAATGCTCGAAGTTTGAGAGAAGGATCTTGGAGAATGGCAAAGAAGATATAGGTATGGAGATCGAGAGAGACAGGGTGAAAGGGAGTTGAAGGGCTTACACAGAAGAGCTACTTGCAGAAGATGTTTGAGAAGAAATTCAGCTTTTATGCAATGCAAAAGCAGTTAGCACACCATTGGCTTCCCCACTTCAAAGCTTTCAGCGTTGATTCACCTAGTTTCAGTTGAGGACAGAGATTATATGTCGCAGGTCCCATATGCCAGTGCCAGTGGTTAGCTTGATGTATGCATGGTGTGTATCGAGCCAGAATTTGTCACGGCCGTGAGCATGGGTATCGAGATACATGCACGCGACCTGGAAGGGTCACTGGAGCCGGAAGTGGACTACGTAATTTTTTGTTCGATGGCACCGTGGATGTTGGTTAGTATTTCAGAAGGATGAGAAGATGGGCCGGAATTGTATTGGATATGTGGATTCCGATTATGCTGGAGCAATCTTGACAAACGCCGGTCTACTCAGGTTATGCTTTTACGATTGGCAGGTGCACTGTATGTGGCGTTGCACGCCTTCAGTCCACAGTGGCGTCTCTCTACTACAGAGGCAGAGTATATGGAGTGACTGAAGATTAGGAGGCTTTATGGTTGCGTGGATTATTGAGACTTGGGAATGCTCAGGAACTATTAGGCATATATTGTGATAGCCTGTCACTATGTTATTTGGCGAAGAACCAGGTTTTATCATGCGCGCACTCGAAGCGACTCGGACTGTCAGATTCACTTTTGTTCGGACGTCTGACTGATGGAGATGTCAGTTTGGAGAAGGTCCACACATAATGACACCACTGAGATATGTTGACGCAAAGTTGTTTCAAGGAGTGAAATTTGTCATTGTTGAAGCTTTTGAACATCCTTTCAGTGGCTGAGGTCTTGGAGGCCATTTGGAGTGAACTACGTTCGGTCTTGATTCTGGGCAAGAGGAATACGTAAAGGCAGTCTTTCAGATGGCGGCGCGCCGCAGCCGTTGATCAGTTGATTCAGATGGGGGAGATCATTGTTTCAGGCTCTAGATTGGTTTCCCTGGCTAGTTGAGGGACTATTGATGAATCCTGGTATCGGTCAGTTTGGCGAAACATTCGCCGAGGTGGAGAATTGCAGAGAATTACAGAAATCAGAAGATAAGGCGCGGTCGACCGGTCCGGTCGACCGCATTCGTTCGGCACAAAAGCTTACTCGTGCGAGCGAAAGGAGGGTGGTCGACGCGCCAGTCGACCGCAGGTGTTTCGAGGTCGAACCGGTGCGGTGACCGACGGAGCTCTCTGGATTTTTGGGAGTTTCTGCTGAAGGTGGTCCGGTCGACACGGGCTGGTCGACCGAATTGATCGCGGTCGACCGTGCGGGCGACCGACCGGTGATTTAGGCTGGGCTCAGGTTTTTGACCCGTTTTCGTTTTGTATTATATAACTACCCTAACCGATTTGTTTAGGTTAATTAGAAGGACGATTTGAGGGCAACCTCTAAGAAGATTTGTTGGCATCCAATTGTGGAGTAGCTTTGAGAGATCAGTGCTTTGGTTTTAGGTTTGGTCTGAGAGATTTGTAAGCCCTATTGTATTCCCTTGATTTCTAGTAGTAAATCTCCCCGCCACTTCCTTGCCCCGCTGGGACGTAGCAACTTGCCGACCACGTAAATTCTTTGTTCTTGCTGTGATTGTGGTTTTGCATAATTGT
>NC_033801.1:32130328-32145047 GCF_001876935.1 Asparagus officinalis
CTTAGAACCAAATTTTCTCTTCTTAGGTTCGGGAATAGCTACTTTAGCCAAGCAACCCCAAACCCGGAAAAAATTCAGATTAGGAGATCTCCCCTTCTAATATTCATAAGGAGTTGTATCAGAATTTTCCTGGGGAATCCTATTGAGAATGAAGCAAGCAGAAAGAAGAGCTTCACCCCAGAGATTTTCAGGTGCTCCTGAACTGAGTAACATACAGGTCACCATGTCCATTAGGGTTCTATTCTTTCGTTCAGCTACCCCGTTAGACTGTGGTGTATAGGGAGCAGTAACCTCATGAATAATACCGTGTTCTTGACAATATTCAGTTATATAATTTGAGGTATACTCCCCCCCACGATCAGATCTTAGAATCTTGATCTTCCTGTCAAGTTGGTTCTCAGATTCAGCTTTGAACACCTTAAACCTATCTAAGACTTCATCTTTAGTTTTGAGAAGATAGGTGTAACAATATCTGGAGTGATCGTCTATAAAAGTCACAAAATACCTCCTACCCCCCCGGGTGAGAACTCGGTTTGAGTCACACACATCACTATGAATTAATTCGAGGGGTTCGGAGTTTCTAGTTATAGACTTGAAGGGTTTTTTAGTGTGTTTCCCTTGAACACAGATTTCACATTTAGATGAGGGATCATGAGAAGATTTAGGAATGAGGTTTAATTTACTCATTCTCTGCAAGGTATGGAAATTAACATGTCCAAGTCGTCCATGCCAAACATCACAAGACTCAACAATTTGAATAACAGAAGACTCAGAAATTTTATTAGAACTGGAATTGATTATATTGAGTTTGAAAAGGCCATTACAGATAAAACATTTTCCTATGAAAACATTACTCTTTGTAATCATAAATTTGTTGGATTTTTTTACAATCCTATAACCAGCTCTAAGAAGAAGAGATTCACTAATCAGATTGCGACGGAGAGAATGAACATGATAAACGCCTTGCAGATGAAGAACTTTCCCAGAAGTCATGGTGAGCTCTATACGTCCACTTCCTATTATTGAATTAGTGGAGTCATCTGCTAAGCTTATGCTTCCTCCACGTGATTCCTGATAATTTGAAAACCAAGAGCGGTCATTACAGACGTGGATATTTGCTCCGGAATCCAAATACCAATCAGTGGAAGAAGTTAGAGAATTTACAAGATGAGATGAAGAGGCTAACCTGAAGGAGGTTGGATTCATTTCAATCATATTAACTTTGTTGGATCCATTTCCTTTAGGGGCAGGTTTGGCCGGTTCCTTCTTCCGAAAGAAACAGTTGTGAGCCATGTGGTTGGTTCTACCACAGACAAAGCAGAACTTCTCATCAGACTTATGGCTGGAAGAATTGGGATTTGGTTTGAAGGAGGATTTGTTGAAAGATTTGTTGAAAGATTGTTGATTTTTCTTGAATTTCTTCCCTTTGGGTTTGAAATTCTTAGATTTAGGCTTATCCTCTACCAAGTTTACTTTAGCTTTTGTTTCATTCTTGGTATTGGAATTTTGCCTATGCTGGTCTTCAATACGAATAGCCTTGAGGGCTTCAGTTAAGGTTAGATCTCCTTGCTTGTGTCGGAGATCTCCAGCAAATCTAGACCAGGAGGGAGGAAGTTTATCAATCAAACAGGAAACTTTATAATCGTCAGTAAAAGTGTTTCCTTTTGATTGGAGATGACGGAGGAAATCTAGGAATTCATGAATTTGTTCATTAATGGGCTTGTCATCAACCATTGTGAACTTATTGAAAGAGGAAGAGGTGAAGCGCAGAATTCCGGCATCATCATAGCCATATTCTGCTTCAAGAGCATTCCATAGTTCTTTTGCACTTTTGAACTCATAATATATGTCATAAAGGTTGTCTGCAAGTGCACTAAGAATCCTATGACAACAATGATAGTTGATTTCTTCTGGTTTCATAGAGCTAGAAAAGGAGCTAGCACCAGAACCAGAAGTGGAAGGAGCAGGTTGAGCAGGATCAGGAGTCAAAGGTTGAGAACCACTAGTAGATGACTCAGAAGTGTCAATAGCAGATAAAAGACCTAAGGTAGTAAGCCAGTATTTCATCTGATTAGCCCACCGTTTATAGTTAACACCGGTGAACTTCTCAGGTTTGACACTTTTTGAATGATCAGGAATTGCCATAAGTCCAATTTAAGTTTACTAGTCTAGGTAGATGTAATCTGATATAAAAAAGGATTTTGTCAATATTACTAGACCAGAAACTTAATTAAACCTGCTCTTAACCAAAAACTCTAAAAGTGAAAAGATTAAAGTTTTACTCGGGTAGTTTGGCCAGGTAAGGATAGTACTAGAGGTTGATCAATGATCGATTAAGTACCTCGTTTCTTGCAGAGCGCTTTACGCAACCCTTAAACCTTTCCTTAGACACCAACTAATCCAAGAAAACTTGAACCGGTTCACTTAAAGATTTTTTGTTTATGACAGATACTGAATTTGAGCACAGAAGTAGCAAAGAAATAATATTTTTTTTAACTAATTTAGATGCAACAAATTAAAACAATTAACTAATACAACAAATATATAAAATTCGGGTGAACAGTAATCACGATGAACAGTAAATTTTTTTTTATTATATTAAAACAATTTAGTTAAATTTTTTATTAACTAATACAACTAATTAACTTAACAGCAAGAATTATTACTTAATCTTCTAGATTGCTGTCAAAACAAAAATATAATAATATAAAACAAATTAAAGAGTTAGAAAATTCAGGCCTGATCGGGAACAGTCGTGATGTCACTGCCCTAGAAGATTGAGGACCCGCCTATCGCCCTGGCGCAATCTGTCCCCTCTCCCCTAGCGATAAAACCCTCCGGAATCGGTCGGTCTCTGCACTCGGGCGTGAGTCACAGAGCTTATGCTCAGACGAAAACAGTTGCCCAGAAAATAGAATATGTAAATATGTAGCCGAAATCTTTGGAGGTATAAGAGTAGAGAAGAGAAGAGAGTGTAGAGATTTTCCTCTTCGTTGGTGTGTTTCTGAATGAGCTCCAAGCCTCCTTTTATAGGTGATGAAAGGTGTAACCCCCGCTGAATCCAAGGGACCGTTACGCACGGTTAATGCTTCCGTTACCCGCATGCAGCCGTTACAAAATGTGTAAAACGTGCAAAAATGAAGGCTTGAGAAGCAAAAGGTGTGCGGCTGCGGCGTGGCGTGCGGGCGAGGCGAGGCGTGGTGTGGCGTGCGGGCGGGCGAGGCGCGGCGTGGCGTGCGTGCGCGCGCGCGTGTGTGGTAGAACCGCCAAGCCCACAAAACCCAAAACACTATTCAAAGCCCAATAAGGAGAGAACCATTATATACCCTATACTATTCATCTCATTTTCCAATGTGGACTATTCACAAAGACAAAATTACCTTTTCATGAACAAAACATCCAACAGGCTTCACCTGGATTCTTTAAGTTCGTAATATATGCAAAGTCGAGCAATCTCTTGGCGTGATGTGATTTGATAGTTCTACGTGATTAACCTTATTAGGACAAGTGTTTAATACGATTACTAGGCATCATTTCAGGTCAAGTCTCAAAAACTATTGTCGTATGTTTTAAGCAGACAAGTTTGGTTTCCTAAGGTCTATATTCGGTTTCTTAAAAGTTTAGGTGCACATGCAACCAGGTGGAACTTGTCGACTTCTAAACTGCCGGCATCAAGTTCTTCCATTTTTTCCCTTTGATCCTTATTTAACTTCAAAAATATAATGGAACAAATCATTGAATACTCTTTTTGAGCGGCACTTATTATGTCACTTATAAGGTACGGTAATGTAATGATTTTATAACTTATATTTTACAAAATCACCCTCCCATTTTCGCCTATTTCGGCAAAGCCATCTAAACTTTAAAAATGTCTCGTCTTTTCTTTCTACCTTTTGAGTATGTCACAGAATCCCCACCTAATTTTTGCAATTCCCTTAAGGATGGGACTCGCATTGATGTAATTCGCAACCTTTTCAATATACCAACGAAACTTTCAACATCTCTTTAGGGAAATTGAGGGCGCCTCAACTCGAAAGCCCCAGCCCATTTACTATTATCCATTGAATTTTCGGCATTATTTTTAGAAAACCATAATTTCCAGGAAACTCTCATTATGCCGTTATGTTGGAAGTTGCAAACGTTTCGGAGGTTTTGTAACACCAAAAAAAAGTTATACGTGTTAAAATGAAGTTATCAAAAATTTAGAATGGTTATGTCAAAGTGTACCAAAAGATACGATTAAGGAGTTTTTTTTTCCTAGAAAGCACCTTTAAAATAGGATAATTATATGTAAATCATCTTTTATATTCAATTTATACATAAATCATCTTTGAAGTTAGTTTTTGTTGCAATCAACACCCCCTAGTCAAAATTTTACCTAAAAAAAATCAAAACTAAGCTTAGCAAATTCAAGTTTAATTAAGGCACACAATGTTAGGGATTCGAAACAATCAATCGAACCCGTGCCCTTCCGGATCTTGTGCTAAGAGTTTAACAAGTAGGAAAATCACCGCAAATAAAAGAAAAATTTACAAGAAAGATAAACAAGATGGAACACACAAGATTTAACAAGGTTCGGCAAACGTGCCTACATCCTTGGAGCCACACCACACAAACTTGATTAATTGAAGAAGATTACAATGCCTACAAATAGGTTTTTATCTCTCTGAGATATCTCTCTCAAATAGCTATCAAAATCCTCTTTTTTTCGTGTTCTACAAACCCTAAAAACATATCAAGGTATATATAGTTTCCTGGCCCAAAATAGTTTCCCAAACGAATCAGGAAACTAGAAAAACCAATTCCGGTCAACCGGACCATGGGTGTCGGTCGACCGGCCAGAACACAGTTTATTACAGCGTCTTCGTGCATGTTTTCAGTCTACCGGATCATTCCCTTTGGTCGACTGATTGGTCACCCTCGGTTGACCGACAACACAGCTTCGGTCGACTGGCCAGAGTGTGTTCCTGAGCTCATTTTCTGCAATCTCTTCGGTCGACTGAACTCCTCCATCGGTCGATCGACCCGAGATTTTTCAGCCTCGCGGATGTGCAAGTTTTGGTCTTCATACTTCCAAACGAACAATCTCTCACTTGGAGACGAAACTGCCATCAACGAGCTCTCCCGAACTCCTGTCATCTTCACAAGCATCTTCTCCTACCCGGATAAATCCAATCTTCAATCATCATCATCTCGGAGATCCCGCCGATCCTCCTAGTGTGGCTCCGCATTCATCTCCTACGCGTGAAGGCCAACTGAAGTTGCGCACAACTCCAGTTTATCGATAGTCACTGATTTCATCAACATATTCGTAGGATTTTTGCTCCCCAAAATCTTCTCCAATCATAACTTGTTATCCTCAATCTGCGAGCATATGACATGGTAACGTATATCGATGTGCTTCATTGGCATGATATACTGGATTCTTAGCAAGGTGTATAGTACTCTGGCTATCACAATATAGAACGTCACTCCACTGCTTCAAACCCAACTCTTCCAAGCACCCGATCAACCAAATCATCTCCTTGCTGCCTTCAGTCACTACGGCATACTCTGCCTCAGTCGTGGACAATGTTGCTATCTTTTGCAAACGTGAGACCCAGCTCACTACAGTCAACGCTATTAAAATAAATAATCCCCGTGGTACTTCACCTCGTATCCTAAGAATTTGCTTCACTGCACCCAGATCATTCATAATAAATTCCTTCGCCAATTGCTTCTTTAATTTGTTTATTTCTTTTAAACATGGTCCTGCAACTAACATATCATCAACATATAATAATAACAAGATATAACTGGACTCAAACCTCTTGAAGTAGCAACAATGGTCTGAATTGCATCTTCTATAGCCATTGCACTGCATGAAGCTGTTGAACTGCTTGTACCACTATCTCGGAGCCTGTTTCAGACCGTACAAGCTCTTCTTGAGCTTACACAATATCTCTTCATTTCCTTCTTCAATGAAGCCAATAGGTTGCTTCATGTAGATTTCTTCATCCAAGTCACCATGAAGAAAGACAGTCTTCACATTTAACTACTCAAGGTAGAGATCTTCTGCAGCTACTAAGCTCAACATCACTCTATGGTTGTAAGTTTCACAATAAGGGAAAATATCTCTGTATAATCCACTCCTTCCCGTTGTTGGAACCCCTTCATGACTAATCTGACCTTGTAGCTTTTGCTTTCATCACTCTCATGCTTGACCCAATAGACCCATTTGTTATGTAAGGTTTTCTTCTATGCAGGTAGCCAGGCTAACTCTCATGTCTCGTTCGAGTGTAGAGAATTCATCTCTTCTTGCATTGCATTCTCCCACTACTGAGATTAACTAACTTGTATAGCCTTCTCATAGCACCCCGGTTCACTGCTATCTATCAAAAAGTAAATAATCTAGTGACAACAGATATCTAAGATTTAGTTTGGGTACCCTGGATAACCTCCTAAGATCCACACCCTGGGTAGTAGTCTCTGCACCTGAGTCTCCTCCGTTCTTCGGTCAGAAGTGACACTATCTCCTCTATCTGGAAGTTCCTCCAAATCCATATACTCGGATTCACATGTATCCTTAGTGCTGCTCCCACTACTTTGGCTATCTTTGGCATTGTCCATGTCCTTGTACATCACCTCCTCATTGAATATCACATCTCTGCTCCTAATAAATTTTCTGTTCTTCTCATCCCAAAGACGATACCAGAACTCATCAATGTCATATCCAATGAAAGTACACTTCTGTGACTTAGCTTCTAGCTTGTCCCTGACATGGTCACTGATATAAACATATGTCACACAGCCAAATACCTTCAAATGTAAGAGATTAACTTCCTTGCCACTCACAACCTTTTCTGGAATCCCAAAATCCAATGGAACTGATGGCCTATGATTAATCAAGTAAGCTGTCGTATACATCGCGTCTGCCCAAAACGTCTTAGGTAGACCTTCATGTAAACGCATGCTCCTTGCACGCTCTGTCAATGTCCTGTTCATCCTTTCCGTAATGCGGTTCTGTTACGGCGTCCCTGGAGTAGTCCTCTCCAAACAAATCTCATTTAGAGCATAGAACCTCTTGAACTCCTCCAGCTCGTATTCTCCACTGTTGTCCGATCTTAGACACTTCACCTTTAGATCTATCTCATTCTCTACCATGGCCTTCCACTTCTTGAAGATCCCGAACACCTCTGATTTGTGCTTCATGAAGTATACCCATACCTTCCTCGAGTGATCGTCGATAAAAGTGACATAGTACGTCGAACAGCCAAGAGAAGACACGCTAGTTGGGCCCCATACATCTGTATGAATAAGATCTAGCTTTTGAGTTTTAGGTAGCCTTTCACCCTTCTAAAAGCTTGCCCTCCTCTGCTTCCCAAAGATGCAGTCTTTACAAATACCAACTTCAACTGAATCAATGCTGGTTAGCTTTCCCTGTGAGTGTAGAATCTTCATTCCCTTCTCAAAATCATGTGTCCCAACCTATTGTGCCACATATCTGCACTCTCCTTACCAGCTATAACTACGAGGGTATCACTCGCATGTGAAGTGAGGTAGAGAGTTTATATTTTGTTGCCACGGGCAACCACCATAGTACCGTTGGAGATTTTCCACGAATCCCTAGTGAACGTTGAAACATAGCCTTTTGCTCCAAGATGACCCACCGAAACAAGATTCCTCTTCAGCTTCAGTATGTGTCTGACTTCTTCAAATTCCACTTGGAGCCCTTCTTCTGAATCTGCATGTCGCCTTTTCTAACAATATTGTAAGGCTCGTTGTCCCCTAAGTATACTTTCCTAAAGTCTCTTGCTACATAGTTCTGAAGAAGATTCCTATTAGCAGTGGCGTGGAAAGAGGCTCCTGAATCAATTACCTATGAATAAGAATCGCTGTTCATAGCAAGGATCAAGGCATCTTGCACGATATAAGCCTCCTTCTCATTCGCATCATTTTTTTGTGCTTTACAGACTAAAAACATATGACTCTCCTGGCCACAGTTTCAACACTTCCCTTTGATAGGCCTAACCTTCAAGTTCGACCTCTTCTTCTTCGACTTCGACCGATTCCTATTTTGGTTTTCCTTCTTCTAGCTTCGGCCTCTCTGCTCAAGATTTTGAACTGAATCTTAACCTTCTGATTCGGACGATTTTCTTCTAACCTCCTCGGATAGAATCATGCTAACAACCTTGCTCAGCTTTAACTTCTCCTTCTCCGTCGAGTTGCTAATGGCGGTCACGCAACCTGCCTAACTATCCGACAACTGCGATAGAATCAATAGGGCCTGCACTTCGTCATCAAACGTGATGTCCACGGAGATAAGTTGAACAAAAATTATGTTGAACTCATTGAGGTGCATTGTGAAGGGGCATCCTTCTGTTATCTTGAGGTTGAAGAGCGTTTTGACGAGATACACCTTGTTTGCAGTTGACGGTTGCTCGTACATATTCGCGAGCACTTCCATAAGCCCCATTGTCGTCTTCTCCTTCAATATATTGTGGGTGACTGATTTGACGAGCGATAATCGGATCTGCCCTAGAGCCTTTCGATCCAATATTTTCCATTCCTCGTCTGATTCCTCCTTCTTCTTTCCCTTAGCCTTGCCCATCAATGGATGATAAAGATCCTTCTGGTACAAATAGTCCTCCATCTGCGACTTTCAGTTGGCGAAGTTTGGCCCGTCAAACTTCTCAATCTTTGATTTTCTTTCCTCTAACATGGCTCTCGCATAAATCTTCTAAATGAAGATCTGATATTAGTTGTTGGGGATTCGAAACAATCAATCGAACTTGTGTCCTTCCGGATCTTGTGCTAAGACTTTAACAAGTAGGAAAATCACCACAAATAAAAGAAAAATTTGTAGGAAAGATAAACAAGAAGGACACACCAAATTTAATGACGTTCAGCGAACATGCCTATGTCCTCGGGAGCCACACCACACAAACTTGATTAATTGAAGAAGATTATAATGCCTACAAATACGTTTTTATCTCTCTGAGATATCTCTCTCAAATAGCTGTCAACACCCTCTTTTTTCGTGATCTATAAACCCTAAAAACATATCAAGGTATATATAGTATCCTAGCCCAAAACAGTTTTCCTAACAAATCAAGAAACTGGAAAAACCAATTTCGGTCGACCGGACCATGGGTGTCAGTCGACCGGCTAGAACTCAGTTTCTTACAGGGTCTTCATGCATGTTTTCAATCGACCGGATCAATTCCTTCGGTTGACTGATTGGTCACCCCCGGTCGACCGACAACACAACATCGGTCGACCGGCCAGAGTGTGTTCCTGAGCTCGTTTTCTGCAGTCTCTTCGGTCGACCGAATCTCCTCCGTCGGTTGACCGACCCGAGATTTTTCAGCCTCGCGGATTTGTTTTAGGTTTCGGTCTTCACACTTCCAAAACCAACACACAAGTTATACCCTAACATAATCTAAATCATAGATATGAGTTTTTAGAGGATAAGTTTGGGTTTTTAGTGATAAATTTCACTAGGAGGTGGTTGATCGTAAGGAAAACCAATTTGAAAAATAGTTTATGTACAAATTAAAAATGAAATATCGTTTTCGTATAGTTACCCAATTTTTAACATAGTTTCTAAAAAAACCCTATGTAAAATTCACCCCAAAGGAAACTTCTAGAACCTTGAGGTGCTAGGCACATGGTTCCTCGTAGTAAAGGCAAGCACCTGGTAGGTACTATAGTTTGACGATGCAATGTAATGATGTGGGACGACTCTTTCAATTTGGTGAGAAATTATTGAATAACTTTATCAGCTAGAAAAAATCAAAGGAAAAATGTTGCAAATTTTAGGCAATGTTCTAACGGCTGAAATTCCATTACCTTATATGCAATGTTTTTTCATGTGGCTCTAGGCTCTAGCTCTATAGCGTGAGACGTAGTCATACTATTTTGAAGAAACGATCTTTCAACTGTCATGTGATATCTGTTGCACGCACAATTATTAATTTCTCTCTCACATGATTCTCTCCACTTCTGCAGTAAGTGGAAATACCATTGTTTCGATCAACTGCAGATTTCATCAAACTTTGGTAAAATGCAAAACAAGCATTATAAATTATTCACTAGGCAATAAGTTTACATTAAAATGAAGCACAGTACTGGCTACTAAGCAAAAGTTACTACACATGCAAGAACTGAAGATACCACTTCTGGTGTCAGGTTTCTTTCCTGTACGCCGAAGTGTTTGCCGTCTGAACTTTGTTTCTTTTCGTTTTACAGGGTGCATCTATAGGTTTGTGTTGTTATCTTGAAGGCTAATACCAATTTGTATATGATGTCAAGCAGTGAATAATGACAATTTGTCGTCTCGTCACTGCAAAGTGCATATGCAGGTGGCATGAGTAATTTCTCTTAGATAGCGCTTGATAACTCTCTTTGCACATTGTATTTGTTAGGTTGCATAATTTGTTGGAACTGGGATGCAAGGCTAGAGGGGGGTGAACAGGATTGTTACAGCTTTTTCGGTTAGACACAGAATATGCAACTGAAAAGAGAAAATAAAAAACTAAGAGCAACCAACACAGGAATACACAAAATTTTTATAGTGGTTTGGATCAAAATCTTATGTTCACTCTTCCTTCTTGTAAATAACCTTCTTGATTATCACCGAAGTTATCCCTGAATCACGACCCGATTCAGTAGTCTTTACAAATAGGAACATGGAATCTATCCTAAATCCAGTCGAAATACCCAACTCCTGTGACGCCCCTAGTTTCACACAAGGCTACAGTCCAAGGTGAATTCAAGGATGTCAAACCAGCCATGCACCCACACTCTGCAATAACACGTTTCACTATTACAGTAATATCTCTCTAGTAGAATCAAACAATAGATGTAGGTACAAAACAGACAAATGAAGGTAATAATGTAATGAACATGATATAAAAAGAAGAGATATCTGGAAATATTCAATAATCACGTTCACAACTGAAATCAATAAAATACAACCGATACTGGAACAAATGTAAAATGTATTAATATATAGAGTCAATGGAAATGCTACTAAGGCACTCTGCCTTTTTAAAAATGTAATACAACTCTAATGTTTAAAAATAAATAATAAACTACTATGGAGCATAAATAACTACTAATGTAAATAAAGATGGAGACTAAGCCGAAACTCCATCAACCTGCGACTTTCCGTGCGCCTGACTCGCTGCCTGAAAAGAGTGGAAACTACGAGCGTTAAAGCATAGCAGATCATCTCCACCGCCCTCAGGGGGAGGGGTTAGGAGTATATATGAAAATAAGTTAGTACATATAAATATAAAATCATCTATCCTGGACTAAAAGGAGATTGAGATTTAGAAATCCACACCACTAAAATTAGTACGTCGAATGAAATAATCCAAACAAGAAAACCCTCCTGTACATACCATGTCTCAAATTGTGAATCACTAAATCCCAACTCCAGAGTCCTAGGAATAAAACAGTAAATAAATAAAACACGAGTACAAACCTCAACAATACAAGTCACATCAAATCCTCATGTTACCCTCGGGTAGTTGGCGCAGTCATAAAGAATATCATCCGATACATCCATCTCGCATAGAATAGGCTATGTATGACAACCTCAGTATATACCCTACTCTTGGGTAACTAACATGGAATCATAAATAAAATCTGTGTAGTTCTCTATCTAGAAATATAATAATACACATGGGGTGAAGTCTACCGTGGTCTCGTTGCAGTATACCAACTAACACACCCTGAGTGTAGTCCCCCGGGGTCTCGTTGCGGAGTGCCAACTATCCCACTCAGTAATGATGCACAACAGAGTGTAGTCTACTGCGATCTTATTGCAGTATACCAACTAACCATCCACTCAATAATGATACACATGGAGTGTAGTCTGTTGTGGTCTCATTGTAACATACCAACTAGCCACCATGAGTGTAGTCTGTCGCGGTCTCATTACGACATACCAACTAACCCAATCAAGCATCCGACTATCATGAAATACAATGTATATGTCACTATCTGTCATGACAAATACAAAGCTTAGATTACGTACCTCTAAACGGTCGTGCATGCTCAAATCTAATTTGTGTATCCTTGTACAAAATGCATGTATCTCGATGTGCAATACGTACGCGTATGAAGAAAATAACCATTCACAACTCTATAGTGATCAGTCAACCGACAAAAGCCCTTCGGTCAACTGAGCACGTGCACAAATATGCACAAGGTAAAATAGGTGGGATCGGTCGACCAACTACTTAGCTTTGGTCGACCGACCCCGAGCAAATGTTGAAATTGAGTGTCGGTTCGGGTTTTGATCTACAATGTTACAAGTTACTAATTTTGCATGAAGAAACATAAAATAAATCTTATTTAATATGATTAGGGTTCAGTTATCTACATGAAACAGAAATATAATATCTAGTTAAGTTGTCTAAACCCTAACATGTTCATATTCATCAAAAACATCATGGAAACCAATAAAACTCAATAAAAACTCATATTAAATTTTATTTCAGATCTTAAATTCACATTAGAGAAATCATTTATAACTTTTAAAGTAAAAAGATCGAATCTTTATATCATATACCTTACGAGAATAATATTCATACTTAAACTAGGTTTAAGGCTCAATAAAAACCAAATAAAACTCAATAATAATCAATTAAAAATAGGGATGGGATTGGCAGAGATGAAACTCGCTTCAAAATGATGTTGCAAAATCCAAGAGTCTAAGAAAACAAGTTCTCCCTCGCTAAACGCTAACAATCTCGCCCTCTTCTCAGTATTTGCTTCACAAAGCTCTCAAAATTCACTACAAATATACTCTAGGGTTTTTTGAGGGGAGAGGGTGGCTGCTAGGGTTCACAAATCTGATGTAAAAGAGAATTTTGGGTGTGTTTATGTATATATATATATATATATATATATATATATATATATATATATATATATATATATTTGAGGGGAGAGGGTGACTGTTAGGGTTCACAAATCTGATATAAAAGAGAATTTTTTGGTGTGTTTACATGTATATATATATATATATACAGGTAAACCCGAAACAAACAAATCAGACCCGAAACAGAAAACCAGTCAGACTGGGAAAATAGTCTTCAGTATTTTAGCTGTAACACTTTCGTCCGACCTTGAAATGAGGTGATTTAAGATGTGTTGAAAATCTATTGAAGAGACCTACAACTTTTGTCTTTTGAGTTTTTCATATTCGAATTGTATCGATATGTAATGCATATATACTCTTAATTGGCCGTTTTTCTAGATTCGAATTGCATCGGTGTATAATTTATATATACTCTTAATTGGTCTCAAATCAATTACTATCATGCTCATTTAGCATTAAATTATATTTATTATAATATAACTCATCTCATACTATTTACCATAGTATCTTAAAAAAATTATGAGGTTTTACATTTATCCCCCCTTAAAAGAATTTTGTCCTTGAAATTTCACAAACGTAACTTTACAGATTAATAATACGTGAAAAGCATGTTGAGGAAATAATCCAGACAAGAAAACCCATACATACACATCTCGTATCATTAATCCCAAGATACGTATCACAAACAATATTTACACTTAACGATTTAGAATACAAATTCTCCCACTTAACCCCTAATTAAACAGAACTAGTACGTTAGGCAAAAAATACAAACAAGGAACCCCCCATGTATAAACCATATGTTCCGAATGATTAGGAGTTAAGTGTTAATACCCACATTCTAGTGTAAAGTATAAATGGCATAATGTAACAATAGAAAAATTGTATCACATATCATTCACGCAAATACTTTTCAAACAAAGTAAGATAGTCATAAAAAAATTTAAAATTTTTTGAGTTATTTATATATAACATCCTCACTCAATCTAGTAACTCCTAGCGGATTCTATACATGATTCTTAGGAAACTCTATCTAGCTCCACGACTCGACACAGGATGATCCTAAGGATGCTAGAATTAGAGCTCTGATACAATCTGTGACGCCCCTGGTTTCACACAAGGCTGTAGTCTAAGGTGAATATAAGGATGTTAAACCTACCATGCACCCATACTGTGCAATAACACGTTTTACCATCACAGTAATATCTCTCTAGTGGAATCAAACAATAGGTGTAGGTACAAAACATGCAAATGAAAGTAATAATGTAATGAACATGATATATAAAGAAGAGATATCTAGAAATATTCAATAATCATGTTCCCAACTAAAATAAATAAAATACAACTGATACTGGAGCAAATGTAAAATGTCTCTATACATAGAGTCAATGGAAATGCTACTAAGGCACTCTGCCTTTCAAAAAATATAATACAACCCTAAATGTTTGAAAATAAATAATAAACTATTGTGGAACATAAATAACTACTAATATAAATAAAGATGGAGACTAAGCCGAAACTCTATCAACCTGCGACTCTCCGTAAGCCTGACTCGCTGCCTAAAAAGAGTGGTAACAAAAAGCGTTAAAGCGCTAGCGAGATCATCTTCACTGTGTTGGCCTTCTTGTTTTGATGATGTTTAACAAACAATTTACTTCTAATGTTGTTTGTCTAGTGTTTGTGTTTTCGTATTTATTCTAGGCAAACAACGTGTTGGAGGTTGGATGGATTGAGCCTACACGATCATACCAAGAGGAGGTTGGCGGAATTGTAGAGTGAAGCATCGTACAATTCAAGTTCAAGATCCAAGTTTAGCTTCATCCGCAACGTGTACCAAGTTGAGCT
>NC_033801.1:32146974-32147830 GCF_001876935.1 Asparagus officinalis
AAGAGGATGAGGGGGAGGAGGGAGAGGGGGGGGGGTAGGAGCAGGATGGATTTTTGATGAGGGATTTTATGCAAAAAATCTCATAAGCACTGGTCAGAACAGTAACTCCGGCCAAATTTAAGGCCTAAATGACGCCGGAGTCTACAAAATATATCAATCTGACAAAATAAAAAAAAATACCAACATGTCACCAAGTGTCTACAAAATATACCAATCTGGACGTTTTGCCGAATATATTCACTTAGGAATCTTCATCAAACTAAAACTATTCATAATTAAAATATTCTAATAACCAAATATTTTGTAAACTTTATCGGATTATAACTGTCTATATTAAAAAAATCTCATAATTATCTCTTTAAATATAGAAGTTAAAGGGGAAAACATCATCCATGGAGTCTCTCTATATAAAAGTTTGGATCAATTGTAGAAAACCCCTCTTAACTATTTTAATTTGTGATCCTCCCCCTACAGACAGTTTGAGCATAAATTATAAATAACCCTCCCATAAACCCAACACCACCTCTAATATAACCCTCCTCAGCTTTGAGAATATTGTAGATAACCCCCTCAAGTTTAAAAAATTTAAAAAAACCCATGAACTTTTCTCTTATGTGCCCTGAAAGCTAACAATGTTAGGTCTAGTATGTTATATGACAAGTAGATGACTGAAAAAGATGAAAATACACCTTAATCATAAAAAAAATTACTCTAATTTTTTTAGGATAGGAGAAAGACAGTAGAAAGGGGGAGGGGAATATTGTAAATTAATCAAGATCTTTTCTATCGATTAGGGGTTTCTTTGTAACTAAAATGGTTAATTTTAAAAAAGGTATTTTAGTTGTTTTACATATTA
>NC_033801.1:32148092-32151678 GCF_001876935.1 Asparagus officinalis
CGTACAAATATGTGCAAAATATTTATTTATTATAATACATCGTCAAATTTGAATTTGGATGAGTTATCAGTCATGATATTTTTTTAATTGCAACCGTACAAATATGTGCAAAATATTTATTTATTATAATACATCGTCAAATTTGAATTTGGATGAGTTATCAGTCATGATATTTTTTTAATTGCAACGTGATTATAGCATCATCATACCAGCCAACAACTTCTACTTCTTTTTATTTATTCATTTTTTGAGAAGCAATTAATAATAGTGCTTGGTAATTTTTTTGCATGGTTATTGAAATTGATTCGAGATGCTTTTAGAAGCAGCCTCAAGATATTTCTAAAAGTACATTTTGTTTTTTTAAGTTAGTATACCATATATTATATTTATCTTTTGATGATGATCTTTTAGCACTTTTTTATCAAATATCTTAGTTGTTTTTGGAAGCAATTTTCAATATATGATTAACAAAACACTATTTTCAGCAACTTATATAAACTACGTACTTCTCAAATCTACTTATTATAAGCCCAACAATACCAAATTGGCCTACATGTAAGAATTCACAAAAAATACACGAGTTGTGATAATTCATTTGATTATATATTATATCAATATCGATCAAGTTTGTGTTTTTAAGAGAGTAGTATAGTGCACATGCTTTGCACATAGACAACTTATTTTTATATTTTAAAATACTAGTATAGTGCACGTGCGTTGCACGTAATTATATTTGTTCATGTCCTTAATACGTTTTGTGGATAGGAAAATGACAAAATTATATAATGCAAAAAATAGAGATCTAAAATAAAGAATTAGAAAGAAATTTTGATCATTCTAGAGTAAAATCATACATACTGGAATAAAGATTAGCATAATTATTTTCATCATTAGTTGTTATATTTCTAAAGCTGAAGGATCCAATAGTGAAAATAATACTATGGATATGTAAATCTAATCAACGGCGCTATATAGTATAAACGTCAATATGCTTCATAATCTAGTGACTTATGGAGTAGCAATATTAACACTCAAATTCAAAAAAGAATAGATAGTAGAAAGAGAGCTAAACTAACTTGTAATAGAGAATAGGAGCTAAAGTGCCTTTTCTACATTAGAAATTCCATAATATAGAAGAAAGTAATGAAAGTTAGTTAATAGCTAAAAAAATAAAAAGTGACAAACAAGAAGCTTAGTTTATCAATAACCTCACCAAAACAAATTTTAAAAAAATAGCCATTTGAATAGTACTCCCTTAAATCTTTCGTATTTTGAAATAGTCCCTCAAATCATTGATGTTCCCTAATATTCCTTAAGTTATTTTAAAATTAATCTCTCCTATGATTGAAATTGCTAATAGGTTACCCAATCTTTAAGTTATCTTAAACTTAACCCCTCAATCCAAAACATTCACTATAACAAAAATGTTAATAACCAACACTTCTTGCATTATCAAATAACTCAGCAAGTTCAACGTTGCTCACTTGAAAAAGCTAAGCTCCCGATGAAAGCTTCAAATCAGGCGAGAAGCTTGTCTCATCACTACCCACAACCTCCCCTGCTGTTGATCGTGATCTAATGATATACAATAACCTTTAGTTATCACAAACATTAAATTAAACTTCTCCTTCTTTTTCAAGCGCCTTTGCTAGAGAAGTTATCACATGCGGTGGCTGTGGCGGTCAAAGGGGGCCATGTTCGGGAAAGTTGAGCTTAGCTCAATTTTCTCATAAGCGGAGGGTAGTCTCGTCATAGTCGAGGGCATCAACCTCAATAGTCTCAAAGGTGCTGAGGTAGACGTGAGGGTCTTTATGCGAATCTCGTATATCAGCAATCTAGTTGCCCCATGGCCGTGTATGAACATTGCGGTAGTAGCGGCAAGGCCTATGTTGGTTTTATTTTCGCCGGTTGTGGTTGTTTTTTCTTTGTTTCTGTTATTGCCATAAGAGAAAAAAGTTTAATACTTTGTTGAAACAAAAGGTACACCGTGAATTTTAATACATTAGTTGTTAAAGCAAAGATTATTTTTAGTTTTGTGTTTACAATTATAACCTCACCGAGTGTACATCACTTGCATCGTCCATCTTTGCCCCACTCATTCTTTTCCCTTCCTCTTGAACTTTGGAATTCAAAAACACATGTGCCCTTTGCCTAATGATTTAGGGGGGAAAGGAAGTTTAAATAAGAAATCAATAATTAATCACATGGGAAGTGGAATAGGTAGAGGCAAAGGCTGAGGAAACGGTTCATTTGAGGTGGGAGGTTAGAAAAGAGTAATTATTATTTAGCAATTAGTAATACTAAATACTAAAGTAAAAATAAATGGCCATTGGACTAATTATTAATTAGTGATTACTCTAGACAATAAAGTGGGGCAACAGTTTACCTCCCACTCAATTGGACCCAACAAGAGAACAAAAATGGACTTTGATGAATGTGAATAAAGGGACTTTGATGAATACTACTACACCATTGAATTTTTATAAATTATTTAAATGAGAATGTGAATAAAAGGACTTTGATGAATACTCATGCAATTGACGGGCATTTTTGAAAAGAATTTTAACATATATGATGTTATGTATGTATATATGGTCATGTACACATGTATGGATATGAAATTCTTGGAGAGGGTAATTATCACATATTTAATATTTATGTGTATTCATGTATGTATCTATGTACGTGGTGAGGGATAGCTTCGAAGAAATGTTTTAACATCCTACAAACTTTTATAATAAATGGTATAAGATTAGATAAGTTATGGAATCTTTAAGAGCCTACGAAAGTAATATTAAATCATATTATTATTATGATGTGCAATTAATTTAATTTAATTTAAGACTAATTGAATGAGAGTTTGAGATAAATTTAATAAACAAAATAATTAAAGTTGGATTTATTAAATTTGAGAGGGGTAAAAAGGGTAATTAAAAGTTTTAGCACCCCAATCCTCTTTTATATGTAGTATAGATATAAGAAAATATCGTAATGTTTCCTCCAGAATACTAATCAGTAAATAAAATCCTCAAGTCCCCCCCCCAAAAAAAAAACAAACAAAAAACCAACCAACCAACCAAAAAGAGACCCCAAATAAAAAAAAGCTTCCAAAATTAGTTTTTTTCAAATTAATTCCTCCAAACAAGATCAACAGTAGCAAGATATAATAACTGAGGGACGTAATAGCAATTTTAAGAGGAACTGATTTCAAAATATTCCCCCCCCAAAAAAAAAACAAACAAAAAACCAACCAACCAACCAAAAAGAGACCCCAAATAAAAAAAAGCTTCCAAAATTAGTTTTTTTCAAATTAATTCCTCCAAACAAGATCAACAGTAGCAAGATATAATAACTGAGGGACGTAATAGCAATTTTAAGAGGAACTGATTTCAAAATATTAAAGATTAAGAGACTAATCTTCAAGAAGTCCTGAGATAAATCTGTTGGCCTTCTTATTTTGATGATGTTTAACAAACAATTTATCACTAATATTGTTTGTCTAGTATTTGTATTTTCCTATTTATTATAGACAAACAACGTAGTTGGAGGATGGATGGAATCGAGCATTCACGATCATATCAAATGG
>NC_033801.1:32152678-32173268 GCF_001876935.1 Asparagus officinalis
TGTGGAGCTCAAGCAAGGAGGGCGAACAGTTGATGAGTACGAGGCTGAGTTTTCTTCTTTGAGCCGATACGCTCCACACTTGGTGACAGACCCCACTATCAGGAGGCATCAGTTTCAGAAAGGCCTGGATAAGTATATCAGGTTTGCTCTAGCTGGTAGAGCACTTGCGACCCACGACGCCGTGTTGGATGCAGCACGCGAGATCGAGAGCGTTCAGAAGGAACCTAAAGATCCGCACGTGATTCAGAGCAGGACACCAGCAGTTCAGGCCCGGAATGTCGAGCGTCCCCCTCCGAGACAGCAGCAGCAGAACCCGCAGAGGCAGCAGTATTCTCAGCGTCAGCCATTTCATCAGGCTCATCCTTATCAGCGTCCTGGAGTGCAGTCTCAGAACCAGTCATTGGTGCAGTGTTCCTATTGTAACTACCCTGGGCATACCCAGCAGGAGTGCCCTAGGCGTCTTCGTCTGTGCTACAACTGTGGGTCCCCCGATCATGTCAACCGGGAATGTCCGCAGCGTCAACAGGCCAGCTTGCCCCCACCTCCAGTTCGAGCGGCTCTTCCACCTCCACCTCGATCAGACTCAGTAGCTCCAGCTCAGCACGGACCTTATCCTCGAGCAGGGCCTCTTCCTCAACAACAGCAGATTTATCAGGAAGCGCGAAGGCAGCAACCACCTCGACGACAGATGTTCACGATATCAGCTGTGGAAGCAGAGGAGAACAACCAAGTTATCACCGGTAAGAATAGTTTATTCTTAGTTTTATTTGCATATGAACTTCTTACTTCGCATTGCCTTATGATATTATGATAGGAATTATTTATGAGTGCTAGTTTAGATGTATTTTCCTTCAACACTAGATAAGGTTCTTGTTTCTTCCGTTATTGCGTTATCATCCCTTGACTCTGGAGCTTCTCATTATTTCTTGTCTCGTTGATTTACGAGTACCAACTATCGTTCCATATCTGTCTTTGGGTTTAATTCCGAGGACGGAATTTGTTTTAAGGGGGGTAGAATGTAAGGACCGTGAATTTTGATACTAGTTAAAATAATTTTCTGGTATTTTAAAATATTTAATTATGATTTTTAAAAGAGTAATTGTATTTTTCTCGATTTTCTACAATTTTCTATGATTTAAAAATCTGATTTTATAATTATTTAAATGGTTTTAATATTGATAAATTTATTTCGTGCAGTAAAATTTTCAAGAATTAATTTGTTATGTTTATCAAACACGTAATTTTTTAAATAAAATGTTGTAATTACTTAATCATTATTACGGTATATCTCGGTATAATACTTTGTATTATTTAATTCAAATATTTTGGTATATATTGATTGTATTATTCAACTGTCCTATTATTATCGTATTAGTTATAACTTGTACATTTACTGTGTACGCTAATTGTCTCTATAATTATTTAAATTTTTAATTTAAGTAAAAATATTTTATTATTAATTATGTCTCGTTTAATATACAATATCGGTATTTTTCAAATCTAATTTCGTATCAAAATATTGGTATTAGCACACCAGGTACGTTTTTTAATTTTTTTGTAGATTAATATATTAGTAATTAGTTTAATGTTTTTAGCGTATCCGTAATTATTTTATTTTAATTAATTGTCATTAAACCTAACTCCTAATTTTCTCTCTCCTATATATCTCTCTTTCTCTCTTACTGTTCATTTTCACGCCGCCTCTTATATTTCTCTCCTGCCCTCACAGAAACCGCGCCGCCTCCTCTGCGACCTTTCTCGTCCTCTTCTCTCTCTCACCTCCGCCTCGAGCCCGTCGCCGCCTCCAACACCCAGACCCGTGCCTACCCTCTCTCCTCGGCTCGGCGGCCCACCTACACCACCCGCCGCCCGCCCTTGGCCTTCAAACCGTACACTCCACAGCCTGCCCGTCGCACCAGCTCCGCCACACATCACCCACCACCGGACGCCGACCACGGAACGACTCACCACCGTTCGTCACGCTTCCCGTCGCACAAAAGTCCGCGCCTCTAGGCCCCCAGCCACGCAACGGGCCGCACCGACACTGACTCTCCTCCAGCCTCCGAGGCTCTCCCACAGCCCTCGTCGAACCGCACGAGCGCCGCCAGTGATCCCCTGCCACCACCCGCCAGGAAGGAGAAGCTAAGGCCAACCCGCGCTGTCTGTAACGTCGATACGTTCGACGAACTCGAGGGCAGATCCCTTCTTGGCGCGTATGTCGTTGTAATTTCATTTTTATTCTATGAGTTTTTTACTTATGCATATGTGCGTAGATTAGTTTGGTGTGATATGATTTTATTGGCGTAGTTGTGATGATATCGGCGGTGAAATATACTGTGAAAATATGCTATGAATTGATGAATAAGTAGTAAAAAATAGTTTATGTTAGATTTCATGTGTGTTGTCGGAGAAGGAAGATATATTTATAGACGAGTTTAGAAGTACTTTATAAATGAGAAATATTTTAAAAGGAATTTTCGTGAAAATAATTTTGTAATGAGTATTTTTGAATACGTTGTTATGATTAAAAGAATTTATTTTAAGAAAAGAGTATTTTAGATTATTTTTATAGATAAAAATCATAAGAAATCAGTTTATAAATCAAAGTATTGATTGTTTCATGAAATAAGGTAATAGAATAATTTTAAGAATATCTTTTAGATTCTTTTATATTTAAAGAATTATGTTAGAATTAAATAACTGAGATTTCGATTTTCGTGTGCAAAATATCTGTTAATCGTAGTTTCACGTTGCCATTGTTAATAACGCTTTACTTCCTTTGTTCTGCATTTGATCACGACCCTTGTTCACTTCATGACAATTGACACCTTAGCGTAATTTGTATTTATTATTCATGTGAGATCGTAGAAACGTACATGACTATAGGACAATGGGTAGGGGACAGCAGCTAGGAAATGCTAGAATATCGTGGGTAGTTGACTGGAATTAGAGATTGAATGAGAAGTCTTCGATTGGTGAGGAGGAGGGATGGAGCGCTGCTCGGTAACGGATTTGTGGGCAGAGGGGGGAGGGGGGGGTGTGGGAGGGGGGGGGGAGGGAGGGTCCCATTGAAGCGTTAGGAATTGTTGATGTATATTCCGGGCTCGCGCTGGTGAAGTTTGTGTAGTCACCGGGGTGGGTCCGAGGAGATGTGATATGTGATTGTTGATGTATATTCCAGGCTCGCGCTGGTGAAGTTTGTGTAGTCACCGGGGTGGGTCTGATGAGTTGAGATATTTGTGTATTCCGGGCTCGCGCCGGTGAAGGTTGTGTAGTCACCGGGGTGGGTCCGAGGAGTTGTGATATGTGATTGTTGATGTATATTCCGGGCTCGCGCTGGTGAAGTTTGTGTAGTCACCGGGGTGGGGGTTAATATTTAATTATTTACAATTCGAGACATATGGTATATACATGAGGGTTTCCTTGTTTGGATTATTTCGCTCGACGTACTACGTCTCGAGTTGTAGATTTTTAAGTATTAATTCTATCTATTGTATGATCTTGTTGCTTGGATGGTTTTTGATCGCTACCTGCATGATCTTCTTACTTGGTTGAATTTTGGATTCGTCTGATTATTAGTATTCCAGTTGTACACCTCTATCGTTATTACTATCATCACATGTTCTATTATTTTTATTTCTGCTATAGCCTTGACCACGCATATATTATCATTACTGTTATTGTATTTGTTCCTGCCTTGGGGGATCTTGCCGTGTGTTCCACACGCTGACGTACTCCTATTTTCTGGGTGTACGTCAGATTTAGGAGATGAGCAGCCTCAGTACGGGATCGTACAGGAGCCAGAAGATTCTTAGCTGGGGGGTCTTGCAGAAGGAGTAGAAGAACCATCTGAAGCGTAGTGATTTTCTTCTGTAGTAGTAGTTGGACATTAGAACTCGTTTACCGTACTTTTCTTTAGTTTGATGATAGATTTAGTTATTTTATTTCCTTTTATTCTGGACTATGTATTTCTTATTTCCTAGTTGAACTGTTGTTGTAATAAGGGTACGTTTGACCCATATTTTATGTCTGGGATGATTTACCATTGATGATATGTCTATTTTTATTCTGGGTTGTCTTTATATTCTTGCTATGTGTGATCGGGGACCTGTGACTTCACGTTGTATTTATTTCTAGACGCTTAGCGTATTGGATTGAGAAGAAAAGAAAGAAAAAGAGAAAAAAAAATGATGATAGTGTATATTCTTCTCAATCTAATACGTCGCGGGCTTGTTCACGTTCCGATTCCCGGGTATTTTGGGAAGCGGGGCGTGACACATCTCTAGCTTCAATGATAGTATTGTTGGATATGTCACTGATTTTAGAGTTAATGACTAGAAATCTATTAACATTGCTATCTAGTGCATATCCAATGAAAGCAGCATCAACAGTTTTGGAACCAATTTTCCTCTTCTTGGGTTCGGGAATAACTACCTTAGCCAAACAACCCTAAATCCGAAAGAAGTTCAGATTAGAAGATCTCCCCTTCCAATATTCATAAGGAGTTATATCAGAATGTTTCTGGGGAATCTTATTAAGAATGAAACAAGCAGAGAGAAGGGCTTCACCCCAGAGAATTTTAGGTGCTCCTGAATTGAGCAACATACATTTTACCATGTCTATAAGGGTTCTGTTCTTTCGTTCAGCTACCCCGTTGGACTGTGGTATATAGGAAGCATTTACCTCATGAATAATGCCATGTTCTTGACAATATTCAGTCATATCATTTGAGGTATACCCCCCACCCCCCCACGATCAGATCTTAGAATTTTGATCTTTCTGTCAACTTAGTTCTCAGCTTCAACTTTAAACACCTTAAACCTATCTAAAACTTTATCTTTAGTTCTGAGAAGATAAGTGTAACAATATCTAGAGTGATTGTCTATAAATGTTACAAAATATCTCCTACCCGCTCGGGTGAGAACTCGGTTCGAGTCACACACATCACTATGAATTAATTCGAGGGGTTTAGATTTTCTAGTTATAGACTTGAAGGGTTTTTTAGTGTGTTTCCCTTGAGCACCAATCTCACACTTGGATGAGAGCTCAAAAGAGGATTTAGGAATAAGATTCAATTTGATCATTTACTATAAAGTTTGAAAATTGACATGTCAAAGTCGTCCATACTAGACATCACAAGATTCAACAATTTGTACAACAGAAGACTCAGAAATTTTATTAGAACTGGAATTGATTACATTGAGTTTGAAAAGGCCATTACAAGTAAAACCTTTTCCTACGAATACATTGTCCTTTGTAATCACAAATTTATTGGATTCTTTTACAATCCTATAGCCAGCTCTAACGAGAAGAGATTCACTGATCAGGTTTCGACGGAGAGAAGGAACATGATGAGCACCTTGTAGATTCAGAGCTTTCCCAGAGGTCATGGTGAGCTCTATGCATCCACTTCCTATTATTTGTTTGGTGGAGTCATCTGCTAAGCTTATGCTTCCTCCACGTGATTCCTGGTAAGTAGAAAACCAAGAACGATTATTGCAAACATGGATATTAGCTTCAGAATCTAAGTACCAATCAGTGGAAGAAGTAAGGGAATTTACAAGATAGGATGAAGAGGCTAACCCGAAGGAAGTTGGATTCTCTTCAATCATATTAACTTTGTTGGATCCATTTCCTTTAGGAGCAGGTTTAGCCGATTCCTTCTTTCGAAAGAAACAGTTGAGAGCCATGTGGTTGGTTCTACCACAGACATAGCAGAACTTTCCATCAGACTTATGGCTGGAAGATTTGTTGAAGGATTGCTGGTTTTTCTTGAATTTCTTCCGTTTGGGTTTGAAATTCCTAGATTTAGGCTTATCATCTACCAAGTTTACTTTAGCTTTTGATTCGGTCTTGGTTTTGGAATTTTGCCTATGCTGGTCTTCAATACGATTAGCCTTGAGGGCTTAGGTTAAGGTTAGATCTCCTTACTTGTGTCGGAGATCTCCAGCAAATCTAGACCAGGAGGGAGGGAGTTTATCAATCAAACAGGAAACTTTGAAGTCATCAGCAAAAGAGTTTCCTTTAGATTGAAGGTGACGAAAAAAATCTTGGAATTCATGGATTTGTTCATTAATGGGTTTGTCATCAACCATTATGAACTTATTGAAGGAAGAGGAGGCGAAAATCAGTATTTCGGCATCATCATAGCCGTATTCTGCTTCAAGAGCATTCCATAGGTCTTTAGCACTTTTGAACTAATAATAAATATCATAGTGGTTGTCCGCAAGTGCACTAAGAATCCTATGACAACAATGATAGTTACTTTCTTCTGGTTTCATAGAACTAGAAAAGAGCTAGCACCAGAACCAGAAGTGAAAGGAACATGTTGTTCAGGATCAGGAGTCAAGGGTTGAGAACCGCTAGTTGAAGACTCGGGAATGTCTATAGCAGACAAGAGACCTAATGTGATAAGCCAATATCACATCTGATTAGCCCACCATTTATAATTAACACAGGTGAACTTTTTAGATTTGACACTTTTGGAGTGATCAGGGTTAGCTATAAGTCCAATTTGAGTTTACTAGTCTAGGTATTTGGTATCTGAAAGAATAAATGTTTTGGCAATACCACTCAACTAGAAACATTAAGGATTATGACTTTGGATATGCACTAGAATTGTAAACTAGCAAAAGATAATAAATTCAATAATTGTTTTTTATATTTTTTTTATGAACAGTAAACTAAACAATTCGTGAACAGTAATTTTTTTAATAGAAACTAATAACAAAGGAATTTTATAGTAACTATTTAAATGAACAGAAATAAAAAAATTTCTCGGATGAACAACAGGTGGAGGAAGTGTATTGGTGGAAAGGTAACACGACGTTTTGTTTTTGGTAGGGGTTCTTTTCTTTATTTGTGCCGAGCTCATGGCGGTTTGAGACACTTTATTGGAGAGGAAACATTGGGACGACGAGATGAGATGATATTTTTGATGGGTCGTTCCTTACTGGAGGAGGATCGACGTTTGATGTCGAGCATTGGTTTTGGTGTTCGGGCTAAGACATATTTAGGTTATTTTAGTCATAGATTGCCGACTGTTGCGTTTAGAGATTTTAGATCTGGTGGAGCTGCTTCAAATATTAGGTTGTTTCGGATGTTTGGTCGCCCAGCATATGGTCACATCGAGGATGTGAGATTTGATCCGAGTGCACATTTGTGATTCAGAGGTCATTTGGTTATCAAGTGAGGGTCTCTGATTTTGTTCTGAGTAGGTATATCACATTTGACTCTCGGTAGGTGGAAAATGTTGATCAGATTGTTGGGATATCACAGCGGGTGGAGGGGAATATCGAAGAGGGTGGAGGGTAATGCTACTCCATATTGAGTGGAGATTACTCCACATACTCCAGATCATATTAAATCGTTTGAGATTCCAGCTGGGGTGACATAGTTTGGGGATCATGTTGATTTGGATGCAGATGATGAGTTGGTTGATTTGAATACAACTGGTGGACATAGTTTGGATTTTGATATGGCTGTTGGTTCACCTCAGGTGGAAGTGTTTGGTTTGTCTTACTTTGGGGCCATTGGGAGTGTTATCAGGTGCAGATTCGTTGGTGATATTGGAGAAGGGTTGAGAACTCTTCTATTGGATTGAGGGTCTTTGGTGGACATTGGGTGAACTACGTGAGGCTTGATTCATTGGGCAAAAAGATACGTAGGCAGTCAGTTTTGATGCAGCCAATTTGATGAGTTGATACCGATGTTTTGGAGTTTGTTCGCATTCATTTAGGTTCCCGACTTGTTATGGATTGAGTCCGTTGTCCTGAATTATTTTAATTTGTACTGGACGTAACAAGTGAGACATTTGGTTTGGTTAGTATTGGTTCAGTTTTGGAAAAACTTCGTCGAGGTGGAGAATTGTAGAAACGACGAACACATTGATGAGGTTCAGGAAATTTGTAGCTGGGAACATTTTGAGTATTGTCCGGTCGACCACCGAGTTCGTCGCGGTTGACCGTAAATGTGCACAACACATGGAAGACTTCAACACAGGTCGCGGTCGACCGCGACGATTTCAACGGTCGACTGCGAGTTGGGTCTGGGCCTACTTCGGTTTCCTGCACTGTTTGGGATTTCTATTTAATATAAATAGAAACATGATTTGTTTAGGGTTTCCGATTGTATTGATTGAGTTTTTGAGGAGTTGAGGGGATATTTGGAGCACAGAAAAGAGGTATTTTCTAGCGCTATTAGTTAGGGTTTTGTTTGAGAGATTAAGAGCTTTGTTTGTGAGATTAATTGGTGAGTTTGAGTAATTTATAATCTCAGTTTGTACTCTTCTTCTCTATTAGTAAAAAAACCCATCCCCTTCTTGCTCCGTGGACGTAGGCAACTTACCAAACCACATAAAATTGATGTATTTGTGTTTGTGCCGTTATTTTGGTTTGTTTGGTCTTCTTTCTAGGCGTTTGGTTTGATTCCTCGAAGCACAACAATTAGCTTCTGCGCACAACACATTGCTCTAAGTTTCTCTTCCAAAGTTTGAACAAGTCTTACAACTTTATTGCCCCAAATTTCTTTAAAATAAAGGCAAAGATGGAAAATTTTGGTACTTATAAGAGACTGAATTTTTGGATCATGGGTAAGCTTTAAAAGTCAACTAGTCATGTGTAAAAGACAAGAGGTGTTGATTAGGATTGGTTATGATGAAAATTGAATCTGAAACTTCTCTCTCCAGAAGAATATCAAACTCAATTTCCATTAAAATATGTGTTAAAACCGAAAGGGACATGGTAGAGCTGTGGATATTGTCTAAAGATACGAAGAAGAGAAAAAGAGGTAAAAAGGGTAGAATAGTGACTAATTTAGAGAAGTGATATAGGAAAAAGAAGAGAAAGGTGACAGAGTCAAGGAAATAGGGTTCAAAAATTGAAAAAGAAATAGAGAAATAGGAACCGGGATTTTAAACTTTACTTATCTTGAGTGGTTTGAAGACTGATAAATAAGAAATTTAGTGGAATAAATTCATGAATCATGGTGTAATTAAGTACATTTCTAGATACTTAGATCACTTCATGAATCACCGACCAAACTCCTCCATTAAGATCTTAATAATTAAAACAGAGGATAAAAACAACAAGGAGGGAGAATTTATTTTACACATAACAATTCTTATTTATCATTAATTTAACACGAAGAACAGTACTGACTTCCAAAGTAAAAAACAACAGCACACAGATATATTCAAGCTAGAGGGTAGAAATTCCTTGCTCATTCTCTCCTTCACTCAAGTTCAAAAGCTGATGCATCGAAGCTATCAGACAGTCCGGTTCCAGTTTTGAAGGTGAGCTTCTCAGAGGAAGGAGTCTCAAAATACATCTCAACAACGGAGAGCCACAGCAGAAGCTCCTTGGTTTTCACTCCGGTCATCTTCTTCATCTTGCGAGGCTCAACTAATGCGGTCACCTCAGTCGCATATGAAACCTGACGCTTTACCTTTTTGAAAGTATGATTCTTACTCTTCTTCTGAGTTATCCATACGAATCCAGATGCACGGTTGTAGCCAAATTCTTCGATATCCTCCATAGGGAACAAGCCCTTTGGAAGGCAGAGCTCTGTCAAAAGCTGGACAATCTTCTTCTTGCACTCAGCATCCCCATGGCAGATCTCAGCAGCTGAACGGTGGCTCTCGATGGTCTGCGACGATGACATCTTTCTTTTCTTTGGGTAAAATTAATTAAGGAGAGAAGAAGAGATTGGGATAATTTTTTTTGAAGGCTAAGGTTTTGGCTTAGTGAATGAAATGTGCATTGAAGGGGTGCAATATATATAGAGGGAGAAGTGATGAGGTTTGAAGAGAATTTGAGTGGGAACTGTGTGACTTTGTCAAACAGAATGGGAGCCAATTTAATGCTTACAGGTGAAGTTGGAGAGGTCAAGGGAATTGGATGGTCAAGGAAAGAAGGAAGAAACATTCAGTAGTCAAATTCATTTACAGATCAAAAATGATAGTTGCTAGTTGAAATATAGATCAAAGTTGGATATTGTGTCAGTTAGTGCCAAGTTGTCTGAAGGACGAATTGTGCATCCTTTGAGGAAGAATTTGTGAGAGATTTTGAGAGTTTTGTTTGAGGGTTTTTGGTGAATTGTAAACCCTATTTGTATTCTCTTTATCTTTAATAGTAAAAACTCACCCCTCCTTGACCCGTGGACGTAGGCAACTTGCCGAACCACGTAAAATTTGTTTGTCTTGCTGTGGTTTGTGTTTATTCGTTTGGTTGTGATCGTTCTTGTTCTTGTTTGTGCTCTTTCTTTTGTGTTTGGAGTTCCGCTACGCACAACAGGGACCATATAATTAAATAAGACTAAAATATTGATAAAACTCTTCTTAGCACGAGCTAAAACACTAGTATAATATAAATAAATGTTTTATTTTCCTTTCATGTGAACAACCACCGCTCTTTTTTTTTCTATATTTTCATGTGATTAGTTTCCATGCATCAATCTTTTGTCACTTCCTCATTTTCATGTTAAAAATTATTTAAAATATGAAACAACTAGGTCAGCACGTGATCTTTTGTCACTTCCTCATTTTCATGTTAAAAATTATTTAAAATATGAAACAACTAGGTCAGCACGTGATCTATACTTGTATATTATTTATCTGAATTTTACTTTTGAATTGAAAAATACGGCTACTTCTTTGGTGACAAGTCAACTATTCATCTGAGTTGGGCTTCTGATGGTCTCCTTGTTTGATGAATTCAGCCTCCGCAAATATCATTGCTTTAAGCTTCTTTTCCAAAGTTTGGACAAATCTTACAGATTTATTGTCCCAATTTTCTTTAAATTAAAAGCAAAGATGGAAAATAAAAATTTACTACAAAAAAATGATGGAATTTTGGTACTTATAAAAGATACTGAAATTTTTAGATCATGGGTAAGCTTCAAAAGTCAATTAGTCATGTGTAAAGGAGAAGATGTGTTGATTTGGATTGGTTATGATCAAAATTAAATCCGAAACTTGTCTCTCTTGAAGAATATCAAACTCAATTTCCATTAAAATGTGTTAAAACTGAAAGGGACATGGTAGAGCTGTGGATATTGTCTAAAGATACGAAGAAGAGAAAAAGAGGTAAAAAGAGGAGAATAGTGACTAATTTAGAGAGGTGATATAGGAAAAAGAAGAGAAAGGTCACAGAGTCAAGAAAATAGGGTTCAAAAATTGAAAATGAAATAGAGAAATAGGAACCTGGATTTTAAACTTTACTTATCTTGGGTGGTTTGAAGACTGATAAATAAGAAATTTGATGGAATTACTTCATGAATCATGGTGTAATTAAGTACATTTCTAGATACTTAGATCACTTCATGAATCACCGGCCCAACTCCTCCATTAAGATCTTAATAATTAAAACAGAGGATAAAAACAACAAGGAGAGAGAATTTATTTTACACATAACAATTCTTATTTATCATTAATTAAACACAAAGAACAGCACTGAGTTCAAAAATAAAAAACAACAGCACACAGATATATTCAAATAGAAATTCCTTGCTCATTCTCTCTTTCATTCAAGTTCAAAAGCTGATGCATCGAAGCTATCAGAGAGTCCGGTTCCAGTCTTGAAGGTGAGCTTCTCAGAGGAAGGAGTCTCAAAATACATCTCAACAACGGAGAGCCACAGCAGAAGCTCCTTGGTTTTCACTCCGGTCATCTTCTTCATCTTGCGAGGCTCAACTAATGCGGTCACCTCAGTCGCATATGAAACCTGACGCTTTACCTTTTTGAAAGTATGATTCTTACTCTTCTTCTGAGTTATCCACACGAATCCAGATGCACGGTCGTAGCCAAATTCTTCGATATCCTCCATAGGGAACAAGCCCTTTGGAAGGCAGAGCTCTGTCAAAAGCTGGACAATCTTCTTCTTGCACTCAGCATCCCCATGGCAGATCTCTGCATCTGAACGGTGGCTCTCGATGGTCTGCGACGACGACATCTTTCTTTCCTTTGGGTAAAATTAATTAAGGAGAGAAGAAATTGGGATATTTTTTGAAGGCTAAGGTTTTGGCTTAGTGAATGAAATGTGCATTGAAATGGTGCAATATATATATAGGGAGAAGTGATGAGGTTTGAAGAGAATTTGAGTGGGAACTTTGTGACTTTTGTCAAACAGAACTGGAGCTAAATTAATATTTACAGGTGAAGTTGGAGAGGTCAAGGGAATTGGATGGTCAAGAAAAGAAGGAAGAAAATTCAATAGTCAAATTCATTTACAGATCAAAATGTTGGGGATGCACAATCCCCCTGATGCGATTTGGAAATAGAGATTTAGGAGAGAAGAGAGAAAATCAAACAATCTCAAACACACAAGATTTACGTGGTTCGCTTCTCAATGTGAGAAACTACGTCCACGGCCGCCGTAGGAGAAAAAATTCACTATTTTTCGTCTCATTACATCATGCCCTAATCAACCCTTTTATAGACTTAAGGGTTTAACAGCTAAAACAGGAAACAGATCAAAACAAACACTAGAAAACTTATTAGTAATAAATTGTTTGTCAAATCATCATCAAAACTATAGGGTCAACACAAGTCTGGGAGAAGCTTTTAAAGTCCTAATGGCAAACATGGCTACAGCTGATCCATCCACAATGGAAGACGACGATCAGATGCCAACATGGGACGGTCGACCGCCGCACCACGTGCGGTCGACCGCGACGAATCCTATTCCTGATCGAGCTCTCTGGACTTTGGGCGGTCGACCGCAGCGCCATGTGCGGTCGACCGCGATGTTGTCTGTAGTCTGGGCTTGCTCTCTGGACTTTTGTCGGTCGACCGCAGCGCCATGCTCGGTCGACCGCGATGAGCTCCTGGCCTGTGCACCCAGCTGTGCACGACGTCGGTCGACCGCCGCGCCATGGCCGGTCGACCGCGATGCAGAAAACTGTCTCCTTCGTCGTTTTGCTTGAACTTCTCCATCGTCGATCCTGTTCCTCCTGTTCCAACTTTGTTCCTCCTCTCTTCTGAAGTATAGGGCATGCTTGATAGTTAGGCTTCACATATCCTAACAATCTCCCACTTGGAGACTAACTATCAATCTCTTTCAGCTCTCTCTGCGGCGACGGCCTCCATATCATCAAGTGCTGAGGCCAACTGAAGTTGAACACAACTTCAGTTTCTCTGTAGTGACAACCTTGGTAAGCATATCAGCTGGGTTCTTGCTTCCTTGAATCTTCACAAGTTCCAACATGTCCTCGTCCAACGCTGATCTTATGAAGTGGTAGCGGACCTGTATGTGTTTGGTCCTTGCATGAAAAGTGGGATTCTTTGCCAAATGAATTGCGCTCTGGCTATCACAATGTAAGACACTCTTCTCACTCTTCTGTCCCAGCTCCTCCAAGAAACCCTGCAACCATATCATCTCCTTGCTTGCTTCTGTCACAACAACATATTCAGCCTCTGTCGTTGATAAAGCAACGATCTTTTGCAACTGAGAAATCCAACTAATAGCTGTAGAGCCCAAAGTTAATACGTATCCTGTAGTGCTTCTTCTCTGGTCTATCTCACCAGCATAGTCTGCATCAACAAAACCCTGCAGGACTAACTTGCCTCTCCTGAAGCATAAGCAATCTTCTATAGTACCTCGCAGGTATCTCAGAATCCACTTTACTGCTTCCCAGTGCTGCTCTCCTGGATCTGACATAAATCTGCTCACAGCTCCCACTGCATGGGCAATGTCAGGTCTCGTGCATACCATGGCGTACATAAGGCTTCCGATGGCTGAAGCATAAGGAACCTTAGCCATGTAATCTTTCTTTTCATCAGTCTCGGGGCACTGCTCCTTAGTCAATCTGAAATGACTAGTTAACGGTGTGCTGACGGCCTTAGCACCACTCATCCCGAATCTCTCAAGCACCCGTCGAATATACTCGGCCTGAGATAGTCGTAGTGTGCCTAAGAGTTTGTCTCTGCTGATCTTCATTCCCAATATCTGCTTCGCTGCGCCTAGATCCTTCATGTCGAACTCACTCGACAGCTGCTCCTTCAGTTTCTTGATCTCTGTCATATCTGAACCGGCTACTAGCATGTCGTCGACATATAGGAGTAGGATGATGTAACTCTTGTCAAACTCTTTGACAAAACAGCAATGATCAGCATTGCACCTGGAATAACCGTTCCTGTGCATGAATCCATCAAACTTTTTGTACCATTGCCTTGGAGCTTGTTTCAGGCCGTACAAGCTCTTCTTCAATCTGCATACCATCTTCTCTTTTCCCTTCTGAGTAAACCCCTCTGGCTGCTGCATATATATCTCTTCCTCTAGATCACCGTGGAGGAAAGCTGTCTTTACATCTAGCTGCTCGAGATGTAGATCTTCAGCTGCAACAATACTCAGGACTGTTCTGATGGTAATTAGTTTGACTACTGGAGAGAAGATCTCTGTGTAATCAACTCCTTCTCTCTGCTGAAATCCTTTAACCACTAATCTGGCCTTGTATCTCTTAGAACCATCATGTTCCTCTTTGATTCTGTACACCCACTTATTGCTCAAGGCCTTTTTTTCCTGTTGGTAGCTTCGCAAGTTCCCATGTCTTGCTGGTGTCCAGGGATTTTATTTCGTCTTTCATGGCGAGCTCCCACTTGCTCGCATCATCCACTCGAAGGGCTTCATCATAACTTTCTGGCTCTCCACCGTCACTCAAAAGTAGGTAATTGAGATGAGCTCTTGGCTGTAGTGATGGATACTTAGGATTGGGCTTGGGAACTCTAGCTGACCGCCTCAACTCTCTAACGGGCAAAACAGTCTCTCCATCTTCATCTTCCCCCTCTGAAGTGGTCTCATCCATCATCTCTTCTTCTTCATCAGAACTAGCTTCGGGATTGCCTCCACCTAAGGCATCATCTGACTCGAAATATGTAGGATCACTCTGCATCGAGCTAGTGGGCTGAACGGCATCACGATCTTTGTAGAGGACTGTTTCATTAAAGACCACATCCCTGCTTCTGATGATTTTCTTGTTCTGCTCATCCCAGAATTTGTAGCCAAACTCATCACCGCCATAGCCAACAAAGAAACATTTCAAAGACTTAGGATCAAGTTTGTTTCTTGCATGATCACTCAGATGAACATAAGAAACACAACCAAATACTCTCAGGTGAGAAAGGTTTACCTGCTTTCCACACCATACTTCTTCAGGTATTTTGTGCTCCAAAGGCACTGATGGTCCCCGGTTGATCAAGTAGGCAGCTGTGTTGACTGCTTCTGCCCAGAATTGCTTTGGAAAACCTGCTTGTAACCACATACTTCTGGCTCTCTCAGTCAAGGTTCTGTTCATGCGTTCTGCTACGCCATTCTGCTGGGGTGTACCTGGCACTGTCCTCTCTAATCTAATGCCGCTGTCATAACAGAACTTCTTGAACTCTGAGTCTTCATACTCGCCGCCGTTGTCAGAACGAAGCTTCTTGATCTTCAAACCGGTCTCGTTCTCAACCATAGCCTTCCATCGCTTGAAGACTTCAAACACTTCTGATTCAGCTGATCTGAAACCTGGTAACTTCCCATTTGATTGCATAACCTTTAGGCCTTTGCTACTCATGTGACCTAGCCTCTGGTGCCACAAATTTGGGTCTTCACTGCCTTCAGCCACTGCAATGGAACCTCGTGCATCTATCGTCATGTAGAGAGATCCCGTCTTCGTACCACGGGCAACAACCATGGATCCCTTTGTAACCTTCCATGTATCACATGCAAAGGTTGATACGTATCCCTCTTTCGCCAATTGTCCTATGGAAATCAGATTTTTCCTCAAGCTAGGAACATGTCTCACATCGCTCAGCTTCCATATAGACCCATTGAGCTTGATCTGCACGACTCCTTTGCCAACAATATCACAGGGCTGATCGTCACCAAGATTGACCTTTCCTAGGTTTCCTGAAATGTAGTTCTCAAATAAATCTCTATTTGAGGTAGCATGAAACGAAGCTCCTGAATCCAGCACCCACGATTCAGTTTTGCTCTCCAACGAACAGATTAGGGCATCATCTGATTCTCCTGAGGCCACGTTCGCTTCAGTCTTGTTCTCCTTGTCTTTCTTGGGTTCTCGGCACTAATTTTCATAGTGGCCAAACTTGCCACAATTCCAGCAGTCAATTTCCTTCTTGCCCTTGCGGTTTCTGGACTTTGGCCTTCCGTTCCTCGAGTTAGATCTTCCTCGGCTATTCCCTCTATTTCTGTTTCTGTTTCTTCCTCTGCCCTCAAGGTTCAACGCCGACCCTGAATTAGAAATCCCTTCCTCTTGTCTTCTTATTTCCTCAGTCATAATCATGTCCACCACCTCTGAAAACTTCAGCTTTGATTTGCCACATGATCCGCTGATCGAGATAACGGTACCCTTCCAACTGTCGGGCAATTGACCAAGTATCAAGAGGGCTTGGATTTCATCGTCAAACTGAATATTGACCGAGTTTAGTTGATCCGTGATCTCGTTAAACTCGTTCAGGTGTTCCTTGAATTTCTGGCTCTCGGACATCCTCAAATTAAATAGCTTTTTAATGAGATGTACCTTATTCGCCGCAGAGGGCTGCTCATACATACTGGACAACGCCGCCATGAGATCCGCCGTCGTATTCTGATTCTTGATGTTGAACGCTACTGATTTAGACAAGGTCAACCTGATCGCTCCAAGGGCCTTTCAATCCAATAGCTTCCAATCCGCATCCTTCATATCCGTCGGCTTCTCTCCCAATGGTAGGTATAAATCCTTCTGATAGAGGTAGTCCTCCATCTGCATCTTCCAGAACCCGAAGTTTGTTCCATCAAACTTCTCAATCTTGGATGTTTCCTTCTCAGATCCCATTGTCTCTGACCTCAAATCGCTCGCGCCGAACCTGGTCGCTCTGATACCACTTGTTGGGGATGCACAACCCCCCTGATGCGATTTGGAAATAGAGATTTAGGAGAGAAGAGAGAAAATCAAACAATCTCAAACACACAAGATTTACGTGGTTCGCTTCTCAATGTGAGAAACTACGTCCACGGCCGCCGCAGGAGAAAAATTCACTATTTTTCGTCTCAATACATCATGCCCTAATCAACCCTTTTATAGACTTAAGGGTTTAACAAGTAAAGAAGGAAACAGAACAAAACAGGTTAAAAACGATCTGGACTTTTGCCGGTCGACCGCAGCGCCATGCTCGGTCGACCGCGATGAGCTCCTGGCCTGTGCACCCAGTTGTGCACGACGTCGGTCGACCGCCGCGCCATGGCCGGTCGACCGCGATGCAGAAAACTATCTCCTTCGTCGTTTTGCTTGAACTTCTCCATCGTCGATCCTGTTCCTCCTGTTCCAACTTTGTTCCTCCTCTCTTCTGAAGTATAGGGCATGCTTGATAGTTAGGCTTCACATATCCTAACACAAAACTGATAGTTTATATTTGAAAATATAAATAAAAATTGGATATTGTGTCAGTTAGTGCCAAGCTGTCAATGTTTTAAAGTGAAATAGAAGGATACAAAGGTTCTTGAATAATGAAGTTGGATGGAGACTCAGTTTGTAATAAATGTGAGACACAAGTTAGCTTTTTTTTTTCCTTAGAAGAAGACTCAGGGTGTAGATAAATGTGAGACACAAGTTAGCTTTCCCCCCTTACATTATGAAGACTTTCTTCCTATAACAATATTTTTTCTTACATTACAAAGACTTTCTTCCATACAAAACTTTGTTCACTATTACAATGTCCTTAATTTTTTTCATAAGCTCTGAGAACATATAATACTATTTATTTTGTAAGTAAATAATATAATTTACTTAATATAGAAAAAAGTTAGCTTTTCTTAATCGTAATTTATAGATGACAAGATGTTCTTCTATCCATTTTCAGCTTTTTCTTCGAAATGATATACATTTTCACCTTAATTTTTCATTTTAGTGTGATAACATTAATATTGATATGGTACAAGAATCATTCATCCTAGCACACAATTTTTTGAGCTAAAAGGTAAGCAATAACTCTGATGCACTACTAAACCATCCAAAAGAATAAAAATAAATCACACATAAAACGTAACAGCTGCTACAAATAAACAACAAAAGAAAATGAAAAATTGTGTCTTGGCCCCAGAAATAAAAATTGATGTGCACTACCCCCTATTGTTTCTAATATGTATTGGCCCCAAATATTGTATTTTGCCTATGTTTCCAAATTTACCCTTCCTACCCACTAAAAAGCTCATATGCTCCTCCCTCCTCTTCTCCTTTCTCTCTTTCCTAACCACTTCATGGATGCATCTCCATCATCTCCTCCTTTCCTTCCCCCCCCCCCCTCTACTTCGCTTGGTCAAACTCTACGGTGAGAGTTTCGACTGTAGTCCAAGCGAGGTCAGTGTCAGATTACGCCAACACTTCTTCATCATCGAAAAAGCTAGTCCCTAGCAGAGTCGCTATCTTTTATTTGCGGGAAAATTTTAAAGAAGAAATGATAATAAACGAATTTGTATTAATCTCCCTAACTGACTTAGAAAAAGAATGAATACAATTTCTCACAGTAATCTCTCTCCAACTGACTTAGAAAAAGAAATTATAATTCTTCTTTATCAGTTTTTCGATCTACAAAAGAGAGAAAAATCAACGGAAATCTTTCCCTTTTTTCAAAGCTAGGTTCTTCTCGGTGGCGATAGGAGTTTGAATCTTGTATCCCGTTGACGATTCAAGCACTTCGCTTCGTGGAACATTAGCTATTTCTCTTGACTTAACGTCGGAAAAAACTTGCGAGGAAAGTTTATAACTCTAAACGAGTTTAAGAACTCTATAAGAGAGTTAATTTTAGAAAGGATATTTAATCCCTTTTAGCTGAAATAGGAGAATAACTGATCTCACAGTTCTTCAACCAAAACACGGTTCAAAAGCCAAGGCAAAAGCTCTCCAAAGCCTTAATCGAGCTCCAAGGGTTCCAACCCTTTTTCAGCTGTAAACACAACTATTTATAGGGTTTATGGGGTGTAACTGACCCCCTAAATCGATCCATAATGGGGGGTTAATGCCTTCATTGTAGGATCTATAGGATCTGCGGAAGCACACACTAAATACTAGAGAGGGGGGGGGGGGTGAATAGTGTTGATTTAAAAAAATTTTGCAAGATGAGTTATAAATTGCAAGAACAATAACAACAATCACAGAAATTTAACAATCACAAACAAGAGCTTTTATACTGGTTCCACCACCCCGGGTATACATCCATAAAAGTACCCTAGATGAGAAGGGGGTGAATAGGGTTATTGCTAATCTTATTAGATATTAATACCGATTAAAACTTATTAACAAATATATCCTAACAATGTAGATATTCAATGAGATATATGCAAGGATATATGAACAAGAGTAAACAAACAAGTGTGATAGTGCGCAAATAAACAATGAGATATATGCAAGGATATATGAACAAGAGTAAACAAACAAGTGTGATAGTGCGCAAATAAACAATGCAATTATACGATATGATTACGGAGTTCGGTCAACCACTTAACCTACGTCTCCGCTCCTCATCTCGAGGAGATCTCCACTATCACAACCGGGTTTTCTACGCTCACCCGAATAACGTTTACACCTCACAATATGGTTTTCTAGTTCACCAAAAACTTTACAACTTACACACTTGCTGTTTGGTGGAAAATTTGTAGTAAATAAAATAAAAGAAATTTGATTTGTATTCTCTCGATCTTAATTACAATTTGGATTTTCGATTATAAAAGAGAGGATAATTGATTTGAATTCTCCTCTTTGTTTAAATTTGGGTTCTTCACGGTAGCGATGAGATGCCTCCCTCGAATGGTTGCATCGAGTTTGCTTCTCGTTGACGATCCGAAAGTCTTGTTTCACTAGAACGGTATCTTCTCCTCACGATTTGACGCTGTGGAGGACTTGCATGGAAAGTTCGAAACTCTGAACTAGTTGATAACTCAGAGTGAGTTTAAACTCTTGTAAAAGAGTTGATTAATCTTAACCGTAATTGGTTAGACAAGCCAAGCACGAAGATAGCCCTAAGAATCTGTTATCGAGAAGATGATCTGAAGTAGCCGATCTCTAGATCTCCAAAATTCTCAAAGATCCAAAGATATCTCCCCCTCCTCCAAAACTCCAACCTCAGGGTCTCTTCTTTGTTGCCCAGGAGAAGGATAAGAGCCCTCAACTAAACTGATTTTTTAGTTATTTATAGGAGATTAAGGGGCGTAACCGCCCTCTTAATTCACTCCTAAGTAGGGCTGAATGGGGTGTAACCATCTCCTTAATCCGCTCCTAAGTGGGGGCGTAAATCCCTCAGATCATGGGGAGAAAACGGTTTCTGGAACCGTTCAACTCGTGTTTGAACGAGTCAAACGCAGGTTCTGCATAATGGAATGAAATCTGCGTTTAAACGCAGTGTTTGCAAGCTGCGTTGGGCAACAGATAGAACATGCGTTAGCAGCTGTTAGAAGCTGCGTTTGGCAGCGGTTAGATGCTACGTTTGGCAGCGATTAGAAGCTACATTTTGCAACATTTAGGAGCTACGTTTGGCAGCAAATGGAAGCTGCGTTTGTGTAGGCTGTCTAAAAATCACAATGGATAGCTGAGTCTCCATCGAACACTGATGATGGAAGTTACA
>NC_033801.1:32174268-32178747 GCF_001876935.1 Asparagus officinalis
TCTTTTTATAAGACTTTCTTACACAATGAAAATAAGAAAAATACAACTCTCTTCAAACAAACGCAACAGATGTTTATCGCCCGTTGCTTGCGTGGGATCTTGGCCTATGACGGGGACGTTAATATCCGTGGACCACCAAATGATCAGATCAGATCCGGAGCTTTGTCGATTCGTGAAGGAATCAAGAAGCCGAAGCGCTTATCTCGGCAACAGTAAGATAATTGCTCTTCTTAAGATCACCGCAATGGGGGTAATCTTAAGGGACGAACTGGGCTGCAGATCTGACGAACTCCTCTTCTTTATGCCGAAGAATCCGCTGAAGTCTCCTCCTCCTCTTTGAAATTCGTGGCTCTTCAGTCCTCAATCCGGCAAGGCTTCGCCAACGCTCGAGAATTCCATCTCTTGTAAAATGAAGGCCCTGGGGTTATATTTATAGGCTTCAGGAGCCCTGTGTTCGGATAAGAATGGTTGATTCCCTCTTATCTTCAGTTGAAACCACTTAACCATGTTCTTAGATAGATTCAGATCAGTTGGAATAAATCTAGGTAGTTAACATCAAAAAATGGTTCAAAACAGCCAAAAACAGTATTCTGGAGGTTGCGGGCACTTGTGAGTGTCTCGGCTTGGCCGAGACACTCAAGAGTGTCTCGGCTTGAAGTGTCTCGGGTATTTTGGCCCTAACTTCCTCATATAACCTCTAAATTACCTAATTCTAGATGCATTGGAAATCTCGCAAAGAGATCTACAATTTTTATGTTTTGAGTTTCTTCATATTCGAATCGGATCATAGCCAAAATCGTTATTCTTTTCGAGACACTAACACTGTCTCGGAATTCTGAGGCAGTTTGTACTATCTTTGGTATTTTAGCTTAATATTTATAATATGATCTCCAAATGACCTGATCCAAGATGCATTAGAAATATAACAAGGATATCTACAACTTTAATGTTTTAAGTTTCTTTATATTCGAATCGGATCATAGCCAAAATTGTTCTACAAGGTCCGAGACACCAATGGGTGTCTCGGTGTGGCCGAGACACCAATGGGTGTCTCGGCCAATCCGAGACACCCCAACCTTCAGTCGGTATAAAAGGACCTGTAATTTGCTTTGATTCTTAACTCTATCGGTTTTCAGTCTGTTCGGTATTTTGATGAATAATTGAAACTGTTCCGGCTTTGCGTTTATCGTCTGGCCGTCGTCGAAATCTTGAATCAAAACTGGTGAGTTGATTTTGGCATGTATCATCGAGTTGACTTTGAACTGACCATCTTCATCATGATATATTAACTTGCGTTGACTTTCATCGCAATGAGTTGACTGGCGTTGACCTAGGGTTACGCATTGACCAGCGTTAACCTAGGGTTTCGGATCGCCCGACGTTAACACAGTTTATACTTGTACATTTGCTGGTGTATACATAGTTTAAACTCTTAAGGTATTGGAGCATGGCAGTCCTAACAGGTGGGGCTATAGGACCAACTATTAAAGCTGATTCAACTGCAGATATGGATCTTATCCCGAAGTCGTTGGATGCTCAAGTTATGAGACCAACTAATAAAGCTGATGCGTCAATGACTCGTATTTATAAAATTTTTGACAAAATCTCAGCCATCAACGGATTTTATGAGCCTTTACCGACTACCGTTTGAGTCAGGCTAGCATGTAGATTGCTTAAATTCGTTCTGTATGTAACGTTGTGCTAAAAGAGTTAACTCCTTTAGTGCTATGATATTAAATACGTAGACTTCATCTTTCTTACAGGAATAGACTACCCGACGATGTGTGTTAGACGTAGACTTAGGATTTTTGGCCAATCCTCAGTCATCAACGATATTGACGTGCCTTTACCGATTACCGTTTGAGTCAGACTTGCATGCGGATTGTTTAAGTCTGTTCCGCATGTGACGTTGTGCTAAGAGAGTTAACTCTCTTAGTGCTACGATATTGAATACATAGACTTCATCTTTCTTATGGGAATAGACTATCCAGTAATGCATGTTAGGTGCTGACTTATCCCTACTTAGGCTTTGGGATAAAATTCCTCAGACTGGAATTCTGGTGTCTTTTTCAATCGTTGAAAGACTAAACCAGCAACACATATTAGACGTTGACTTATCCCTACTTAGGATTCAAGGTAAAATTCCCCACGCTTGTAAAGTACGGATTTTAGTGTTATTAATAACAACCTGCCACAATGTCGAATATACAGGCTTTTGTCCTTTACACGACAAAGACTAACCGGCAACGCGTGTTAGGCGCTGACTTATCCCTACTTAGGCTTGGGGATAAAATTCCCCAGACTGTAATTATGGTACCTTCTTTAATCGGTGAAAGACTAAACTGGCAACGCGTGTTAGGCGTTGACTTATCCCTACTTAGGATTCAGAATAAAATTCCCCATACGTGTGAAGCACCGATTTCGGCGTTATTAATAACAACCTGCCATAATGTCGAATATATGGGCTTTTGTTCTTTTTACAATTAAGAACTAACCAGCAACGCGTGTTAGGCGCTGACCTATCCCTTCTTAGGTTTCGGGATAAAATTCCCCAGACTGGAATTCTGGTGTCTTCTTCAATCACTGAAAGACTAAACCGGCAACGCTGTAAGGCGTTGACTTATCCCTACTTAGGATTCGAGATAAAATTCCCCGTGCGTGTAAGACACGGCTTTTGGGAGTTGAAAGGTGGTGTCGAAAAATGGGAGAGGAAGAATTTTATATTCTATCTCCCAAAACTAAAGAGGAAGAATTTTATATTCTATCTCTAGTTACCAAAGAAACTCAAAGTGGGATCTCCATCCTAAGAATTCGGAAAAGTAAAACTAGGAGTAAGATCTCCCCTCCGAGAATCAGAAAGAACCAAGCAACCCTAAATTTTATAGGATTGGTTGCTTAATCTAAGAAAAGAATTCCTCATTTATTGAGGTGAAATTCCAATTTCAGCCCTAACTTTTATAGGTTTGGCCGAATAGGAAAAGGTGGAAGTCTTTCATTTATCGAAAGGAGCATTCCGATCTTGGTCCTAACTATCTGCAGGTTTGACCAAGTGAAGTTAGAGGCAATCCTAACTTTTATAGATTTGATTTCTCAAATTGAAAGTGGAGCTCGCGTTCATGGAAAGAATCGAGAGGGGATTTTGGTTGTGGTCCTAACTGTTTAAAGGTTTGACCGAGATGGGAATTTGAGATGACCCTAACTGTTTAAAGGTTTGATCGTTCAATTTGTGGACCTCTCATTCATGGAAGGAATCGATAGGGGATTTTGGTTGAGGTCCTAACTGTTTAAAGGTTTGACCAAGATGGGAATTTGAGACGACCCTAACTATTTAAAGGTTTGATCGTTCAATTTGTGAACCTCCCATTCATGGAAGTAATCGAGAGGGGATTTTGGTGTTGGTCCTAACTATTTAAAAGTTTGACCAAGTAGACAGTGGGAGTAGGAGTATAAATCACAGTAGGAGTATTGGCTTGCACAAGTCGCTTAGAGGGGGTTCCTGGTGTTAAGTGACAAATACTTAACACGGAGGAGTTTGATAATCGTCAATGATCAGGAGATTAAAATTCTGAATACTATGTCCGGACTCTAACAATGAGAATGTTGAGTGCACAGACATAGCAGGAGTTTGAGTGGGAGTTTCTTATTCATCACCTTCTTATAGTGACCGGGTTATCCCTAAGAATACACTATATAGAATTCTCTCGGGAACTTCCCGTTACATGAATTATCCACCCCTAGCTTTCTTCACGAAACTGGGTCTAACATTGTACTCAGTTACATGACCGGGTTATCCTTAAGAATACCAGGCATGTCACTCTCCAGGAACTTCCCGTGAAAGAAAGGAAATAGTTTAGACTCATATACCCATTGGAGTGTCAGGGAACAGTTTAACCTCTTATACCGGTTGGAGAATTAAGAAGCAGTTTATACTCGTATACTCTTCGGAGTGGTGCACCGTCATTCGGCTTATTCTAGTTTTATGGCGCCAGAGTTGATTAGAGCTTAAATCTTTTTCTTTAGACCGAAACAAACCTCAGTAGGATGGAGAACCCTCCTGTGATACGCACAGGAGTTTGGGTTTATAATCCTCTTAGCTCCCTCCTGATCTTTAATAGGTGGTAGCTCAATCTCACCGTTATTCAGGAGGTATTCGAAAATACTCGGAACTTCTTCATCCTTGAAAGGGTACTCTTTTTGGAGTCCCGGATCTAGAGCCCTTTGCTGCTTTTGAGATTGTTGTTGTGACATCTGATTATTATCACTAGCAACCACAGGCATTGACCGTTGGCTTCTTTCGATCTTCTTCCTTCTGAGGAAGCGTTCGGCTTATTCACCGCGCATCTTTAAATCTTTCCAAGTCTTTGACGGGTTTAATCCCATAACTCCCAACACATCCAAAGAGAGATTGTTGTGGTAAGTTTGTAGGATGAATTCCTCTGTGATCGGATCTCGGCAATTTATCGCCTTGTTCTGGAAGCG
>NC_033801.1:32179335-32180704 GCF_001876935.1 Asparagus officinalis
AGTTTAAGCTCTTAAGGTATTGAAGCATGGCGGTTCCAACAGTTGGGGCTACAGGACCAACTATTAAAGCTGATTCGTCTGCAGATATGGATCTTATCCCGAAGTTATTGGATGCTCGAGTCACGAGACCAACTAATGAAGCTGATGCTTCAATGACTCATATTTATAGAATTTTTGGCAAATTCTCAGCTATCAATGGTTTTGATTAGCCTTTACCAACTACCGTTTAAGTCGGGCTAGCATGCAGATTGTTTAGATCCGTTCTGTACGTAACGTTGTGCTAAAAGAGTTAACTCTTTTAGTGCTACGATATTGAATACGTAGATTTTGTCTTTCTTACGGGAATAGACTACCCTACAACGTATGTTAGATATAGACTCAGGATTTTTGGCAAATTCTCAGCCTTCAACGAATTTGACGTGCCTTTACTGACTACCATTTGAGTCAGGCTAGCAAGTGGATTGTTTAAGTCCGTTCCGCATGTGACGTTGTGCTAAGGGAGTTAACTCTCTTAGTGCTACGATATTAAATATGTAGACTTCGTCTTTCATATAGGAATAGACTACCCGGCAACGTATGTTAGACGTAGACTTAGGATTTTGGTAAATCCTCAGCCTTCAACGGATTTGACGTGCCTTTACCGACTACCGTTTGAGTCGGGCTAGAAAGCGGATTGTTTAAGTCCGTTCCAGATTGTTTGCCTTAGGCGTTGATTTGACCTTTGGCATCCAAATTTGTTTGGATCTCGGCGATCTCTTAACCGCCTCCTCCTTTTGCATCTCTTGTGCTTTTCGCACAAGGATCTGGGCATGCGCAAGAAGTGTTTCAGTCTCGTTTCTTTTATAGATGAGCCTGAAATACTTTGGATATGATCAGTCCAACCTTCAATCAGTGTAAAATGACCTGTTGTTAGCTTTGATTCTTGACTCATTCGATTTTCAATCTATTTGATGTTTTAACGAATAGCTAAAGTTCTCCCGGCACTGCGTTTATCGTCTGGCCGGCATCGAAATCTTGAATCAAAACCAATAAGTTGATTTTGGCTCGTATCGTCGAGTTAACTTTGAACTGACTATCTCCATCACGATATATTGATTCGCATTGACTTTCATCACAACGCGTTGACTAGCGTTGACCTAGGGTTACGCGTTGACCGGCGTTAACCTAGGGTTTTAGGTCACCCAGCGTTAACTAGCGTTAACACAGTTTATACTTATACGTTTGCTGGAGTATACACAGTTTAAGCTCTTAAGGTATTGAAGCATGGCGGTTCCAACAGTTGGGGCTACAGGACCAACTATTAAAGCTGATTCGTCTGCAGATATGGATCTTATCCCGAAGTTATTGGATGCTCGAGTCACGAGACCAA
>NC_033801.1:32181704-32188135 GCF_001876935.1 Asparagus officinalis
GATCTTGAAAGGTGCTCGAACCACGCGCTCGAGGGGCTCGAAGGAAACTCTAAATATGGAAGTTTTGAGGGATTTCTCAGTCAAAGATCCGAAGGAAGGTAAGATCTAAGACAAATATCAAATTTTTAGAGAGATCGGATGCTTGAGGGAAGAGAAAAGCAAAGAATAGGCAAGAGGGGGGGCCGGCCCTAGGTGGAGGAAAAGAAAAAGAAAAAAAAACCCCCCTTTTTATAGGGTGAACCGGGTTGAACCAAACCGAACCGGACCGGACCGGTTTTGAACCAGAATCCAAATTGAAGCCGAACCGAGTATCGAAACGACTTCAAATCGAGCGACGGTTCAGTCCATCATTCACTCACTCCTCTCCCATTTGTTCGGAAGAGTCGGAGGATTTTTTGAGCCGATTTACTGCCTTTTTTGGCTCATTTTAAGCCGGTTCAGCTCATTTAGGCACAGAAATCACTCCGATAAGGTATATGAGTATAAACTATTCCCTATTTTTGGTTTGAGAAGTTCCTGGAGAATATGTTTTCATAAATATTCTTAAGGATAACACAACAACACTACGCCGGACAACGCGTTGTAAATAAAGACTCGACGCCAACAATCGATGTTTAGCTAAAAGATCAGGAATCAACTTCAGGTTTAAAATTCCGACAACGGTCAGACAATAAATGCAGCACCGGAATTCTTACAGATATTCGACAAAGCACCGAATAGCCTGGAAGATTGAAGGAATCAAGAACGGAGATCATTCCAAGGTCCCGTTACACCGACTGAAGGTGGGGACAATCATATCCAAAGTATTCCAGACTCTCCTATAAAAGAACGAGACTGAAATACTTTGGAGGGGGTATCTATAGGCATATAAAATTGCTTATAGGTCCCTTAGCACAGCTCGGCACGAACCGACGAACCAACGAGGCGACGAGATCGACGAATCGCACGCAAGCGACGGAATGCACCCATACGCGTTCGGAATCAAGCCAAGTGTTAAAGAATCAACGAGTTATCCAACCGGGAACAGACTCGGACGAATCACGATCGAATCAAGATCAGTTTCGGACTCGAACTCAGAAGTGGATTTACTGCCAAATCAGGAATCAGACTTACTGCCAAATCAGATCAACAAATCAGAGTTTCAATCAACCAAATCACGGACAGAACCGGAAAACCAAACACCCGGAGGGGCTCGGTGGGCCGAGCCACCTCGGGGTGGCTCGGCACCTCCGGAGCCATCTCATAATGGTGCTCGAGAGGCCGAGCCACCTCTAGGTGGCTCGGCCACCTCGGAAGCCACCAATTGGTGGCTCGGAGGGCCCGGACCCACCTCCTTGGCTGGCTCGGCGGCCACCCAAGGTGGCTCCGGCACCCACCGAGCCACCAAGAGGCTGGCTCGAGTGGCCGGCCACCAAGGTGGCCGCCGGCCACCTCAAGGTGGCTCGGCACAGTGCCGGCCACCCAGAGGTGGCCGACAGTGGCCGACAGTGGCCGACATGTCTCTGTGCGCGGGCACAGTTCAGAAAGCCTATAAATAGGCCAGGCAATGTTCATTTTCGGAGGTCGAACTTTCAAGAGCCGAAACTCTGCCGGATTGAAGAGTGAACTCGGAGCTTTGAAGACTTGAAGACTTGCACATTCGGATCTGATCCTCGGCGAGCATCCACGTCAGAAAAGGCAGGATTTCGAGAGGAAGAAAGAACAGATCTGAGATCTACACGAGATCACACTCCAGATCTAAGCTTGGTCTTAGATCTCGAGATCCGAGCGATTATTCCCTTGGTGGACTAATCCCTCCCGGCTATTATTCCCTTCGTGGAATAATACCCGTATAATCGTGTAGATCCGACCGGATCTAGATCGCGCGGTGGTCCACGGATTAACCCCGGCGTTGGCAAAGAACCCACCAAAGCGAGCGACCGCAAAACAGGAGCTCGCGATTTGTTCACAGAAGGAAAGTTGTAATTTTTACTTTTTCCTTTGATTTAGTTGTAACCGGATCTATAAAAGACCGGATCTTTGTAATCCAAGATGACAATTATTTCAATGAAGAAAACAGTTTTCCCCGCGAACAATCGTCTTCATACTAAATAAGAAACGATACAATACTCTCAATTATCCTTTTATATACACATGGTTCATCTGGATTTTTGATGAAATCAAACTCTTTGATAGCATCATCAAAACGGATTTTCCATCCCCACGATGCTTGCTTTAGTCCATAAATGGCTTTAAGCAACCTACATGCTTTTCCACTGCTCCCACTGACTACAAAATCCCTCTGGTGGAGTCATATATATGCACTCTTCTGAATCACCATTTAGAAATGCAGTTTTGATGTCTATTTGCCAGATCTCGTAGTCATGGTGAGCAGCTATAGTAAGTAGGATCCGAATAGATATTAGCATAGCTACTGGAGAAAAGGTTTCATCGTAGTCCAAACCAGGTCTTTGACGAAAACCTTTAGCTACCAGTCTAGCTTTAAAAGTCTCTACTTTCCTATCTACACCCAACTTTTTTTTAAAAAACCATTTGCAACCTATGGGTATCACCCCTTTAGGAGCATTGTCTAAGATCCATACTTTGTTGGTGTACATAGAGTATATTTCGGATTTCATTGCATCATGCCAAGCAATAGAGTCCCTACTCTGAGATGCTTGCTGATAACTCAAAGGTTCGTCATCATCTATGACGTGATCTAATATGCTACCTTTTATGAGAGATGCTTGCTGATAACTCAAAGGTTCGTCATCATCTATGACGTGATCTAATATGCTACCTTTTATGATAAAATCATATTGTCTCTTAGGTGCATGAGATCACCTTGGATATCTACGGAATGGTTGAGGTTCTTCTGGTATAACTGAATTTTCTGGTTCTACTAAATTATCAATATTAATTTGTATCTCTGAAATTTCTTCCAGTCCTATCACACTACCACTAATTTCTTTTTCAAGAAATTCCTTCTCTAAGAAGGTGTCATTCCGATAAACAATAATTTATTATTCATCGATGTGGTAGAATAGATATCCTAGGATATCATACAAATTTATACAATACTGAGCATGCCTTTAACCTTTTTGGGATCTTGCTTCACAAGCATAACATCCCAAATCTTAATATAATTAAGATGTGGTTTTATCTCACTCTATATCTCATATGGAGTTTTAGGTACTAAATTAGTAGGAACCCTATTCAGTAAGTATGCCACTATTTCCAACGCATATGCCCAGAAGAAAAAAAAATGTATATGTGTTTACTTATCATGGAATGTACCATATCTAATATGATATAATTTCCAGAGTTACCTGAGAGAGAATCACATTCTCTTTTAAAGAACCCTAAGAATTCTGAGTTTAAGTTTTCATATCCTCAATCAAATCGAAGAATTTTAACTTTCTTGCTCTAGTCGCCTCTTGCCATCGTAGACATAGGACCATATACATCACTATGTATCAGTCCTAAGAGTTTTGCAACCCTTGCTCCATTTCCCATAAATAAAGTCTTTGGTCATATTTCCTTTAAGACAAGACTTGCAAGTAACATAAGTCTCAAATTAAAAATGAATCTAAAACATCCATGTTTATGTAATTCGCCAAGTCTTTCTTAATTAATATGACCAAGTCTACAATGCCTTAAGAAAGCGACATTCAAAACTGAATGCTTTCTTTTATAAGTGTGATGAGTGTTTAGAATTATGTTTTGATTTAAAAATATAGATGCCATTACACAATGTTCCATAAGCAATCAACTTTTGATTAAATATGATATTCATAACATTGTTCTCCAACTTGAATATATATCCATCTTTATCTAATAAAGATAAGGATATTATATTGCACATCATAGTTGGTACAAAATAGCAGCTACTCAAAATCAAAATATTTCTATAACTTCTTAACATCTGTAATAAATTACAGATGTGAGATCCTAATCCGGCATCTAATACCTTAGATATAGCATTTATAGAAAAACAATTCTTAGTAACAAGCACACTTGAAGATGAAGCAACAACTTGCTCCTTCTTTATGAGTGAGGCTTAGAATTCTGGGTAGTTCCTTTTTCAGTGTCCTGACTTGTGACAATGAAAGCATCCTGCTGTCGTCATTTTCACCTTCCCTTTGTCCTTCTTGACAGCCTTCTTAACATCTTTCCTTGGTATAGAAGTAATCTTCATTTCATTTCTCTTGGCAACCACTTTGCTAGATGAGAAAGAAGATTACGCTATAGCCAAGGCTGGTGTTTGTCCCTTTAAGAACTTTCCTCCTGACATAACAAATTAAGCAGGGCTGGAAGAGTGGGCTCCAGATTCATCATCAAGAACTCTGTGATGAATTGGGAGTAGGTTGATGTCAAGGACTGCAGAATGATATCTGTATATCTGCATCTAGGCCTATGTTTGAAAGTTCATGCTCAATAACATAAGCGGTCATTTTTTAGGACATGGTCCCAACAAAAGATCCCATAGTCATTTATGTCTAGAATAAATTCTAAGACTCCGCATACAACATTTGTCGCGGTTTGCTCACCATACAGTCCTACTGTATTATGAAATATGGATCTAACATCCATATTCTCACATTGTCTCTAATGGACTAGATCCGTAGAGGTAATAGTGACGAAATATGGATCTAACATCCATATTCTCACATTGTCTCTAATGGACTAGATCCGTAGAGGTAATAGTGAGGCAATATGAGCAAGTGAACAAATTGTCTCTAATGGACTAGATCCGTAGAGGTAATAGTGAGGCAATATGAGCAAGTGAACAATCTCAATCTTATTATATGCGGATTTCTATGTCCGTAACAGAGGATTCTGGGCCTAGAGTATTCCGGTGTTTGTGAGGACATATGCTACTTTTGCTATAAGTTAGGTCAATGATTACATTTCTCAACCAGTCTATGAAATTAGGATCGGTTAACTTATTCTATTCTAATATGATTTTTAAGCCAGACATAATAGCCTGAAAGAGAGATAAAAAATTATTTTAGCAGATGTTCAATACATAAAATAGATTTAGTTCATTTTTATCTAAGTTATATCTCCCACTATTTTTCGAGTCCCTCAAAACCTTATAAGAGGTGATCGGAAAACAACCCTTTGTTTTTCAAGTGGGATCAAGATCCAATTATCATTGAATGCATCAACCTTAATGTATGCTAACAAATTGATACACTCAATAATTGGTAGATAACTTTTGTCTTTTACACTCTTATAATTCTTGATATGATTTTACCCCTAGTCTTTTATGACCTTGACGTATGCCAACAAATCATAAAATGCTAGTCATGTTTGAACCCATCATTTCTTGATTGGCTTAAATTTAACTTATACAAACTCTTGACGTATGCCAACAAAGTTGCATAACCAACTTAAGTTATCCTTATATCTAATATACAGATGAATACTACTTAGCCATAGAATAGTTATGCCTTGATGTATGCCAACAAACATAGTATTTATAAGCTTAATAGTATTCAACTGAAATGATGGAGGGCTGCGAACGATTTCACAAATCTTTTACCGTAATCAAACTTGATATAGTTAAAAGATGCTCTATATTTATACTTGTAACAATTAAACTAGCCAGGAAAGCGCAAGATTGGTGGGAGGGTTCCGAGCTATTCACCGGGAATATTTATCGGACCTTAATTAAGTAACCACTTCTCTTTAAGATTATAGCGCGAAAGATTGGGCATCACCCCTAATCTTAAGTTGGGCATCACCCCATGAGCTATATCTCATAATTACTTTCCTTGACACTAGTTAAAAGCTTGTTCTAAATACACCTCTTTTAACTGCTTTAGGTTTATTTATCTTTCACACTAACATTATGTTAATGTCGGTCTCACCACTCTATGGTCAATAAACTCTTATTGCCATGTCTCACAAAGTTTAAAAATGAGTTTTTATAATAAAAACCATTCTCTAATGAGATAGAGATATAAACTTTGTAGAATATAGTATCCAATTGTATTGACATCTATAATTGGGGCACAAGCAACATATCAACATATGTAAAAGCAATATGGAATGGTAGTGGACAACTAAGGGAATAAAATGCAACTACACTAATTACATTTTGACAAGCAATTTGCAACTCCTTACATTGCTAGCTCCCTTACAAATCCTGTATTATTACATTCACAAATACATAGGACGTGCAAGCCCCATTTATAATGGAAAAACCATCTCGTAGGATGGGTAATAATATTGCATTGAATGTAAAATAAAAGCCATAAATGAAATAACTAAACTAAATAACCATACTCCCACACCCGAACAAGGGCCTATACCCGTAGGCGTAGCCCATGATCGGTGAGCAAGTGCCAAAACCCGTAGGCGTAGCCCATGCTCTTGGAGGGAAGAGGTCAAAAATAATATTACATTTCTAGCTATATTACATCAATACAATAAATGCAAGAGAA
>NC_033801.1:32189135-32191944 GCF_001876935.1 Asparagus officinalis
TATTTCAAATCCTAGTTGCAAATTGAAATACAGGATTTTGAAAACTTTGGGGGGGGGGGAGGGTCTTGTAGACGGTCAAAATATATTTTCACTAAGGATCTAAGAAGTAAATGCCCATGGGCTAAACACTTCGAATGGGCCCGAAGTCAGGCCCACAATAAGTTACAGTGAAGGTCACCTGATAATTAAAGTGAACCTCACCAAGCAACTCATATCAACTCCACTCGACTAACTTAGACGTAAGTCGACCCCCGCAACATGCTTCAGATGAAGTCAAAAGACGTCATCAGTCGGCTAAGCCAAGTGTCGAATTCTGAGCTAAAGTCGAACTCATAGGCAAAATTCACCAACTAACGAACTTTGCCCACATGGACCAAGTCATCCACTTCCGAAGAAGGCGCGCCCACATTCTAAATGACCTTTGGCCATGTTTTCAGCGAACTTTGACAAGTCTGTGAAGTTCACCCAAATAGCCATTTGAGAGATATTTTCAGGGATAACTACTCCCTAATAACTCTTACTTTAATGGCCACTTAATCCACAATTAAGGGAACCATTAGCTCTCTCTCTTAGCCTATAAAAGGAGAGGAGATCATCCACTTGAGACACACACACATGGAGAGAGACACACATGCACAGAGGCATACGAGAGGTATTGCTAAGAGAAGAGGTATTGCTAAGAGAAGACTGAGCTAACATCCAAACACTCTAATTCTCATCAACAGCGAAAGACTCATCGTCTTAGTTGGCAAGTCAACGAAGTACAAAACCGGCGCTCCACCGGCACACGAAAAAGAGGCCCAGGGAAAAAAATAAAATTTTCTTTGTTTCATTAAATTTCTTTATATTATAATCTATGTCAACTACAATACAAAAGAACCCGAAACAATGACAAATCGTCTTGCCTTGACGACTCTATTATTGAGAATGATGGTATTCTTTCATTTGTTAGCTTATTGATACTCTATGTTCATGGATTATGTCCTGTGTAAAGTAAGATTCACCGGTGGATGGTAAATAAAAGTAGGATCCAATGGGGACATACTCGGTGTGAGGATACTTACTGGTGGGTGTATAATTAAAGGCATGCGTGATTTATTGATATATCCCATGATTTGGTAAATTTAGAATTCTGAGTATTAGAATTTGATTATTTGTTATTATCGTCTGTTATTTCATTTTGATTGACAATAATATTATGAGCATTTATAGCTTATTGCTAATATCTATTCATTTTAATTTCAAATGTCTATATATAGTCCTTCCTATCTGTCCTTATTTTTGTACCCAAAATTTTTATGGTTACGTACTGGGCATTAGGCTCACCCTTATTATTTTTGCATCTATCCACAGTCCACTATCTATATAAGGTCAGGGGATCACAAACCTCGACAAAGAGGACTAGCTCCCATCTCAACCAGAGTAGAAGTAGTTTTGTACTTAACTTTTGTAATACTTTTGAGTAGTTGGGCAGACAATGATATATACTATAGCCTATGATCAGACATTATGGTATAATATTATTTTCTTTAGCTTTTCTGTTATTCTAGTATTTTGTGGACTCTACTATTAACCTTATGATTATGAATGTTGTAAATGTATTTTTGCTGCTTAAATTCTACTCTTCAGGATTATTAATAGTGTATATAAAAAATGAGCACGTCGACTCTCCCTATTATAGTTGGATCATGCCCAAATTTTATATATCTCCTGGGCTCCACCTCGGCATGATTTGGAGGAGGCATTACAAGATGGACACATCATCCCCAGGATCGGGGTCGTGTTTATGATTTATCACATATGGAAAATATGTCATCTTACGGTCCTTCTCTTTGACCAAACTATGTTCCAATAATGTGGCTGAATACAACACTCTATTATTGGACTTGAGTAAGAGAACTGGGCATGGACTACCTCAAAACAAGAGGGGATTCCCAGTTTATAGTCAAGCAGATCAAAGAGGAGTACGCAGTCAAACACGAGAATATAGTCGTATACTACAACAAAGTGAAAGGAATGATAAAGGGAGTCTGTGAGGTCAGCATCATGTACATACCCCGACCGGGAGTTTGTGAGGTCAGCATCATGTACATACCCCGATCGTAGAATTCTTATACAAATGCACTAGCAAGGCTAGCAGCTACTTTAACGTTATCCATGGGGCCTATTGAGCTACGATGGCTAGTAGTCGGCATCTATATTGCTTGTAGCTCACAACTCTCTCTCTAGAGCAGCCAACTCTTCCTAGAAGCCCTTCATAATTGACTACTAAATGCATTGCTGAAGGGTCACGTCATCCGCATAGGCAAATTTCTAAAGCTGAGCCCGAACTTCCACGGTCTCCTTCTCTCTTAGAACAATCTCACCTTTTCAAGCGCAGATTGCTTGGACATCAAGTAAGTGCTTCCTCACGTTTTCAAGTACGGACTGCCAATGCTTGGGATGCTTCTCGGCTCATTGAATTAGTTGCTGGGTTGTCTAGGCCTCCACCTCTCAAAAATTAGCAATACAGCTGGTGTATCCCAACTTAGACTTAAGATCACTAATAGGGGGAGGTGCACACATTGATCTTCGAAATTAGATGTCGAACCCATAATGGAGGTATGCGTTTGGAAATTCTAAATTTAGTCCATGAAATGTATGGACAAAGAGGAGTGAAATAGAGTGTATTGTTCGCGGGGAAAATCGTTTCTTTCTTTGTAATTGATTCCATTGCTATCTTAAATAACAACTTTTTGTGGTACAAAGATCCGGTCTTTTTTATAAGATCCGGTTACAATGAAAATCAAAGAAAATAAAAGAAAAATTA
>NC_033801.1:32192944-32193707 GCF_001876935.1 Asparagus officinalis
CAACCCTAAAAGAAGGAGAAGAGATGAATATTCTGAAATATAAAATAATTCTAAGTCAAGACATGGCGCAAAATTTACCAACACCTATAGAACTTTCTTCAGCTAAATGAACCACATCTGGTTCTGTTCGCCTGATTTCTTGAGTCGCAGGGAGCACGGTAGGTATAGCGACCGTCGAAGTACCAACTTCTTCGGTTGGTCTCACAGTTTGTTTAGTTAAGTTCCCCCCAACAGTTCCAACACCCGCGGTAGCTGATATCTTCGAAAGAGGGGGGAGTTGCATCTCAGGAGTCGATGACCTGGCCTCAACGACAATTCTTACCAACAACAAGAAATCGAGACCTTTAGATTCATCAGACTCTCCAATAAAAATAGTAGTATCAGTCTCAACGACTGGTCCTATGATTAGAACTTTCCTATGGTTAAATGAAAACCGAAAAATGGATCTATAACACGGGAATAAAAATCATACTGGCAGGTGAGTCAACCGTGTTCATCGGTTCGACAGCCTCATGCTGGGCTTGTTCAGACAACATGTCTTCAAAAAGCCTGTCGTCAGGATCCAAAAAGACGGGAATCAGATTAGGTGAAGGTACACTCGTTTCTCCGAAGGCCTCATCATGGAGAGCTCTCTTATCGCCCAGATCCTCTGCTAGAACACCTACACAGAATCAAAGTGTTAAAGCAGAAAGATGAAAAGCCGAGAACGCGCAATAAGAAGAAGTGAAATTTACCTTCAGCAGCTGTGCCGAGTTCCGCAGCC
>NC_033801.1:32194707-32195117 GCF_001876935.1 Asparagus officinalis
AAGTAGATGAGTTTTGGTGTGAGGAGAAGAAGTGAAAACCCCCCTCTATTTATAGAGAGAGCCTCCTAGGCAAATGACCAAAAAACCCTCACCAAATAGCTTTTTTTTACCGTTATAAGGGGCAAAATGGTCAAAATGTAAAAAATAGCTATTTTGGCCGGGCCGGACCGGCCAAAACGGTCACAAATGTGACCGTTTGGCAAAAACTTGGTGACCGTTTTTGCCGGGCCGGGCCGGACCAACCCGGTCTGGCCCGGTTTCGTTGCCCGGCCTGAACTGTTCCCGGCCTGGCCGGGTCCGGGTCGGGCGCCAGGCTAGCAGGGGGACCCGGACTCGGGTCTGGCCCGGGTTTCCAGGCCGACCCTGGGCCGGGCCCGGTTCCGGCACGGCCAGGCCTGGGCCGGCGGGCT
>NC_033801.1:32196117-32196451 GCF_001876935.1 Asparagus officinalis
AATATTAATGACATAACCTAAACCATGCATATCCATAATATAAAAGGCAAGCAAGATACAAATAAAGCTAACTTGGATCTTTAACTCAAGGCGACTAGACCTTAAATCAAAGAGCACCAAGCTCTGATACTAATTGTTATACCCTAGAGGGGGGATTAGGGTCTTATGCTAATCTAATCCGATTAAAATGCCAATTAAAATTAATTAATAAGTTATCCTAGTAAGTATGAAATACAACAAGAATATAAGCTCGGATAAGCAATATGAGCAACAAGATATATCCTAAGAAAGAGATATAGGCAATGTATGTGCAAGGATATATAAACTAACACAA
>NC_033801.1:32197451-32258713 GCF_001876935.1 Asparagus officinalis
CCAGAAGAGCTCAAAACGTGTTTTTTGACGAGTTTTCTCAGGATTTATTTGTTTCAGAGCCTCCCAACTATTTTAAGGCTATTCTTAAAAGTTGTTAAATAGTTGTTAACTAAGGATAATGTCAAATCATCGATTTCTATATATTTGAAAATGCTACAACCGAAGCCTATAAATATAAGCCTGGGGCCCTATACGTTGGAGATCGGGAATCCAGGCGAGGTGCTGTCAAATTGAAGAGTGACCCACGAATTTTAAAGGAGGGTTAGCAAATCTTGGCAAACTTCAGCATAAAGAGGGAGCTATTCGAAGGATCTGGGGCCCGTTTCCCCTTTTCTCCGAATCAAACTTGGTTTTGATCTCGATAAGAGTCGTAATCTTGCTTGGTCGAGATTATCTCTTCTGTGATTGTTTCCTTTGTGAAGCAAGAGTAATCATATTTAATTCTGTCAACTGGATGTGATCCATAATGGTCCATAGACTAACTCATTCTTGGGATAGGCAAAGATTCCATATAAGTAGCGAGCAATAAACGTCCTCTGCGTGTTTTTGAAGAGAGTTGTAATTTTTTTTATATTCATTGTGTACGAAAGTCTTATAAAAAGACTAATTTTACTTTGAATCTGCAATTGATAAACATGTAATGGATTCAGTAACAAAAACAACTTTCAACCCAAATAAATGCCAAGTGCTTGAAAAGAAGCAAAGGGTCAAAGAGCTTCAAGGGGCTGGCGACAAGCTATCCAATGAGGAAAAAAGGCTGTTGATGCTGAGTAGAACAAGCAGCACCTAGTTGAATCTTATAAAGCCACTATCACCTATCTCCAAGTTAAGCTGGCAAAAGCAGAAAAAAAAACTGAAGGTCACAGTAGAAGTGCGGTAGACATTGGCAACCTAGCGGGAGGAACAACGAACCTTACTTCAAATCGAGCTCAATGAGTTGGACCAACTGGAAAGTGCTGTAAGCAACGAGACAGTGTTTTTTAATGAGGAACTGCACAAGCAGGCAATGGCAAAAGTTGAAGCGGAGCATAAAGAATCATTAGACAAACTTACAGAAGAAATTCACAAGACTACTAAACTTCTTTGAGTCTGACTTTTGTAATCTGATCATTGCAGTAGTTTATCCTCAATAAAATTATGATTTTACCACTAGCTCTTCTTCTCTCTTTATATATATATATATATATTTCGTATGTCAAACGAAGCTCGTGTAATTGCATGATACTCAGCTCAACAAGTCTCGACTCTTAGACATTTTTTGAAGATGTCTCGATGAGCCTCATCACTCTGAGATGAAGTTCGCCAATTTTGATGAGCCTCGCTGCTCTGAAACTTTGAGATGTGACAAACAAGTCTTGGTGTTTTAAGACGAAGTTTGAGATTTTGACGAATATCATCATTTAGGAATTTTAGGACTTGTTTCAAACTAGTCTCAATTTCTTCAAGTGAGGTCCACTTAATTCATCAAGCCTCATCATTTTGAAGTGTGGTGGTCGCTTCAACAATTTATTGGGCCCCATTACTCAAGTTTTGGGACTTATGTTAGCCATGCTGCTTAAGTGGTTGAAAAATCTACATAGGATTGTCCTTCACGGCGTGATGGCATTAAATGCTGCGACCTTTGATCTTGCGGCTTCTTATCTTTAGGCCAGGTGAAGAGTCGCCAGCTGGAGCCTACTGATTAGATGGCCTCATCTATTAATAGACGACCGCCTATTGAGAAGATGAATCATCTTCTTTCTTTAGTTCTAAGTCAGAATGACTTTGTGAAGCTTTCACCATTAAGCTTCTATTCCCTCCTCTTCAAAGCATCGAGCTTTCTTGTTCTATGAAGATCCATGGTGTAGGCATATAAAATTGCTTATAGGTCCCTTAGCACAACTCGGCACAAACCGACGAACCAACGAGGCGACGAGATCGACGAATCGCACGCAAGCCACGGAATACATCCATTCGCGCTTGGTATCAAGCCAAGTGTTGAAGAGTCAATGAGTCAATCAACCAAGGGCAGACTCGGACGAATCACAATCGAATCAAGATCAGTTTCGGACTCGAACTCAGAAGTGGATTTACTGCCTAATCAGGATCCGAATTTACTGCCAAATCAGATCAACAAATCAGAGTCTAATTCAACCGAATCACGGACAGAACCGAGAGACGGACACAATGGAAAAACGACGGAAAACAACCGCCTAAGAAGGCTCGGCCAAAACCGAGCCACCCATGGGTGGCTCGGCACAGTGCCGGCCACCTATGGGTGGCTGATCAGAAAAGGCAGGATCTCGAGAGGAAGAAAGAACAGATCTGAGATCTACACGAGACTACACTCCAGATCTAAGCTTGGTCTTAGATCTCGAGATCTGAGCGATTATTCCCTTGGTGGATTAATCCCTCCCGGCTATTATTCCCTTCGTGGAATAATACCCGCATAATCGTGTAGATCCGACCGGATCTAGATCGCGCGGTGGTCCACGGATTAACCCCGGCGTTGGCAAAGAACCCACCAAAGCGAGCAACCGCAAAACAGGAGCTTGCGATTTGTTCACAAGAGGAAAGTTGTAATTTTTATTTTTTTTTCTTTGATTTAGTTGTAACCGGATCTAAAAAAGACCGGATCTTTTGTAATCCAAGATGACAATTATTTCAATGAAGAAAACAGTTTTCCCCGCGAACAATCTGGCGACCACAGTGGGAGCCGACGATCTCGCCAACGAGATCGATGCGTCGCAGCCGCGGATTGCAATCCGGGTCGTGGAGGAGGTCGAGTATGAGTTCGACCAAGCCAAGTTCGAGGAGTACGTGTCCTCGTCCGGATCTACCTCCCCCCGCAAGTCCAAGAAGTTCTCCTCCGGGAGAAAAGCTCGTTGGTTTGAAGCTGCTCGGGAAGCCCACGAAGCTCTCAACCCAACTGACGCCGAAGTTGCGTCAAATGAAATTCCACCGACCTCCAACCAGGTCAACTCTGCTCCCGCCAACGCCTCCACGGTTCAGGGCGTTGTGACTCTCTCAAAGATAGCCCGCCAGAGGCGTCGTCAACGCCTTGCGCGGCAACTCGCCAAGGCGATGGAGTCTACAGACGGATTCCGCTACAACGCGGATCTGAAGAACAGAAGAGGCAAACAGCCTCAACCACCAATGAACGGCGACTCCTCCAAGCCGCCAAAGAACGAATGGGTCCGCGTCAAACGGAACCGTTCGACGCTTGAGGAGCGTATCCGCAAGCGCCGCGCGATGTCAGCACAGGCACGGGCTAAAGTCCAGGAAGCCCGTAGAAGACTGCAAAAGGAGGTGACGAAGAAGCCACCACCAACCCGCCAAGTCTGGAAGCCGAAGTCTGAAGTGGCGACTCAGGCCAAAAAGCAACCATCGCAGCCTTCTAAGCAAGGTCAAACTCCGGAGAATCAACCAAAGTCGCCGTTAATTCCTATAGCTACTCCGGGAGATCATGCAGAATCATCCCGAAGGAGGAAGCTAGTTTTGGGGCGCCTCGGTCCAGTTCCCGACGAGAGAGGCAAAGTTCCAGTTCACGAGCGTTTGGGCCCAATGAAGAACACCTCCAGCATGACAAAGAGCTCAAGGCAGCTGCGCGCACCAATTTGCGCATTGAAGTCCAAGAGCACGCCGAAAATTCACGCCCAAACAGGCATGTTTTGAGGCGGGTAACCTTTGAAAGCCCAAAGAAGGCAAGTCACCCTCAGATGGAAACATTATCATCTGATAGTGATAGTGTTATACCTGAGAAGTCGTGCCTGCACACGATAGGTTACTCCGACTGTCAAAATGATGAGTTGTACTATCGTGCTAGGGGTACGAATAGAACCAGGAAGAGGAGTCCCCGAGAACAGGAAATTCAATGCCCCTGTTCCAACCTCATTCGGGCGGTATTGTCTGAATGCAACTGCATCAAGGCGGTCCCCGAAAGAGTTTCAGTTTTTGAAAGACTCAGTGCAGAGACGCCAAAACCCAGGCCTAGGCGTTTTCAACGAAGAAGAAGGATGATTGAAGACGGAGAATTTCCGAGGGTCACCACCAACATGACCAGCAAAGGGACATCGGCACGGGATGATTTCGAGTCGATTCTGAGAGCCTCCCGGCCTAGAACCCGTCTACAATCCGGAACCATCGAGCGAGCAACCTATGGTAGGGTTCGGACAAGACGCCCTTCAGAAGATGAAGAATCTGATGCCGGCTCCGCGGTGGCATCAGATAATACAGTATCCAGCGAGGGACAACCCCGCGAGGCCCTGATGATAAGTGCGGAACAGATGGCCAAGATGCTTGAAGACGCTTTGGCTAAGCAGAAAGAAAGTTTCAAATTTGAGATGGAGATGGCCATGCAGCAGATGAGAGAAATGCATGACCAACAGATCCAAGCATTGGCGAACCAACAAGGCGAGCAGAATCGTCGTAACCCGGTTAATCTGGAAGATGAGGACACAAATGCTCGTAATACCAATGATCCTCCCGTCAACGCAGGGGGTGGTAATGAGAATGCTGGCGAAAACACCGGCGAAAACCTGAAGATCAAGAACCTCGAGAGCAAAATCAACACATTGATCTCCGCTCAAGAGACGAAGAAAACAGGCATTCCTTGCCCATACCCAAGAGAATGGGAATCGATCCCATATCCGGCGAAGTTTAATCTAATTAACTTCACGCCGTTTAATGGGATGGGTTCACCTACCCAGCATTTGATTTACTTCAAATCGCACTTGGGGGTGATCTCTGGTAATGAGCCTCTGATGGTGCGGTCATTCGTCGGCACTCTTCGCGGAGCCGCCTTCGATTGGTATCGCCGCCTCAAGCCAGGCAGCGTGAACAGCTGGGATGACATGGAGACCAAGTTCCTGGCCAACTTCTTCGACGACGACACCGAGATATCTATCGGATCGTTGCTCGATGAGAAGCAGAAGGACGGAGAGTTAGTCGATACCTTCGTCAAAAGATTCCGGAACAAGGCGATGAATTGCCGGGACCCGATCACAGAGGAATTCATCCTCCAAACTTGCCACAACAACCTTGCGTTGGACGTGTTGGAAGCAATGGGAACAGCACCGTCTGACACTTGGAAGGATCTGAAGGCCCGAGGGGAGCAGGCTGAGCGATTCCTTAGAAGGAAGAAGGCCGAGAGGAACCAACCGACGGTTAATCCGCTGGACTCAAATTTCGCCTCTCGTGGTAAGGGCAAAACACCTGCAGCTACTGGTGGTGCTAATCAAGCGTCACAACAGCAATCCCGAAGGCAGCAAAAGACTTCGGGTCCGAGACTCCAAAGAGAGTATTCCTTCAAGGACGAAGACGTTCCAGCCATCTTCGAATCCCTCCTTGAAGGTAACAAGATCAAGCTACCACCTATCACAAATCAGGAGGAAGCTGACAACACTACGGACCCAAAGTACTGTGCATACCACAGGAGGGTCGTTCATCCCACCAAGGATTGCTTTGCTCTCAAGAATAGCATTCAGACCTTGGTTGAAGCCGGCGTCATAACGCTAAGGTAAGCCAATTGAGAACGGCAAAACTCCAAAGAGTATACGAGTATAAACTGTTTCTCAATCCTCCGACCGGTATAAGAGGTTAAACTACTCCCTGATACTCCAATAGGTATATGAGTCTAAACTGTTTCCCCACTTTTGACGGGAAGTTCCTGGAGAATATTAAGCTAATATTCTTAAGGATAACCCGGTTAGTTAACTGATAATAATGTCCGAACCAGTTCCGCAGAGGAAACTGGGGGTGGACGATTTATGTAACGGGAAGTTCCCAAAACCACAGCAATGTAATGAATAAGAACTCCCATTCTCACCATGTCTATGCACTCAACACTCTCTCTGTTAGAGTCTGGACGTAAAGTACCCACTTGGTCAAACCTTCTTACAGTTAGGACCACAGTCAAAATCCCCTCTCGATTCCCCCAATGAACGAGAGGTCCACAAATTGAGCGATCAAACCTTCCTACAGTTAGGATTGTCTCAAAACACCCACTTGGTCAAACCTTCTTACAGTTAGGACCACAGTCAAAATCCCCTCTCGATTCCCCCAATGAACGAGAGGTCCACAAATTGAGCGATCAAACCTTCCTACAGTTAGGATTGTCTCAAAACACCCACTTGGTCAAACCTTCTTACAGTTAGGACCACAGTCAAAATCCCCTCTCGATTCCCCCAATGAACGAGAGGTCCACAAATTGAGCGATCAAACCTTCCTACAGTTAGGATTGTCTCAAAACACCCACTTGGTCAAACCTTCTTACAGTTAGGACCACAGTCAAAATCCCCTCTCGATTCCCCCAATGAACGAGAGGTCCACAAATTGAGCGATCAAACCTTCCTACAGTTAGGATTGTCTCAAAACACCCACTTGGTCAAACCTTCTTACAGTTAGGACCACAGTCAAAATCCCCTCTCGATTCCCCCAATGAACGAGAGGTCCACAAATTGAGCGATCAAACCTTCCTACAGTTAGGATTGAAGAACCTTCCCTGTATTACTTTCACCAAAGAGGATATGCAGACGAAGAATTCGAACCATGATCGACCGCTATATTTCATCGGCTACATCGGCTCCAGCAAGGTCAACCGAATCCAAGTGGATCCGGGTTCTGCTGTGAGTATTATGCCACTTCGCTTGATGCATTTCCTCGGGATTCCAGTCAGCAAGTTGGCGTCCACAGGCACGGTCATTTACGGATTCAACCAGGCACAGTCATTTACGGATTCAATACCAGCGGGTCAAGGCCTTTGGGGAAGATCCGGATAAAGTGCCAAATGGGTGATCTGAAGACGGAGGTCACGTGTTACGTGATTGATGCTGAGACATCATATAACTTACTACTGGGTCGGCCTTGGATCCATAGTAATGTTATAGTTCCCTCTACCTTACATCAGTGTCTGAAATATGTCGACACTGATGGAAGGGTCAGGACGGTGGTCGCGGATAAACAACCATTTAAAGGGTTTGAGAATTATTTCACTGATTCTCTCCTTTATGGTAACGAATCCGATACAGAACCATCAGTCCAGGGCACGGACAGCGGAGGAGAAGCTGCGATTACGATGGTGGTTTTGTTTTAAATGACATTGTACCCTTTGTAATCAATCTTGACGATGAACAATCGTCAGATGGAGGTTGTAACTGGCAACTTGCCGATATTGAAATAAAAGATGATTTAGAGTACTCCTTGTCTCTTGATGATGTGATAAAAGAGCTGTATGATAATCCTGAGTTGTATATGCCGATCCGATTGTCCTATGTAACAAAGGAACGCCTCCAGCATTCTTTCGGAACAACCATGGTCATCCCGAACAAAATAAGAGGCGCTAAAGAAGTGATTTACGGTAGAGGAAAAAGTTCCCCATTGCCGAAGACGAAGATGATGACAAACCTGGTCGACATCTATCTAAGTATAGTCCAGAAGCGCGCAAGCTCATGGAAAAACAGGGATACGATTTCACACTCGGAGAAGGTCTATACTTCGATCGAGGTCCTCGCATTCCAGCCAAAGCAGCATATGTACCAAAAGGGAGGCCCGACGATCATTATAAATACGGACGAGGCTTGGGTTATGTTTCCTCGTCTGAGGATGAATGTGGTTGGCGAATTATCGATCAAATTGCTAACAAAACTAACAGAGGATACTCTTCTGATTCTTCGATTGAGGGTTCCGATACAAGTCTGGGAGAAGCTTTTAAAGCCCTAATGGCAAACATGGCTACAGCTGATCCATTCACAATGGAAGACGACGATCAGATGCCAACATGGGAAGACCCGTGGGTTCATCATCTGAACATGCAGTATGGTGATAGGTTCGAGCAGAATTCGAACAGAAAGAACCCCCCACCGAAGATAAAATAGTCCAAGTCAACATGGGTGATGAGGCCAGCCCAAAGCCCATATTCGTCAGTGACAGTCTTCCCCCAGATGAGAAGGAAGAATTGATTGCTCTCATCAGGGAATATATCGACGTCTTCGCGTGGAACTATGAAGACATGCCAGGGCTCGACCCCAATGTAGCAATGCATCGCCTTGATATCAAGCCGGATGCCAAACCTGTCAAGCAACAGCAAAGACGATTTCGTCCGTAGATCATGGAAGCTATTGAGGCAGAGGTTAAGAAACTGATCGAACAACATCCAGACTGGTTAGCTAATATCGTTCCAGTTATGAAGAAGAACGGTAAAATCAGAATCTGTATTGACTTCAGAGACCTGAACACGGCATGTCCGAAAGATGACTTTCCTCTCCCAATCACAGATGTCATTATCGACAATACATGCAGATTTGAGAGAATGTCTTTTATGGATGGTTTCTCAGGGTATAACCAAATCAAGATGCACCCAGATGATGAGAAGCATACAGCGTTCAGAACGCCTCTCGGTGTCTTTTGCTACACGGTGATGCCATTCGGTCTGAAGAATGCAGGCGCCACATACCAGCGAGCAATGACTAAGATTTTCCAAGAACATCTCAGGAAGACAGTCGAATGCTACGTTGATGATTTGGTTGTAAAAAGCCGTAACAAAGAAGATCACATCAAGGATTTGAAGACGATGTTCGATCTCATGAGGAGTCATCAATTGAAGATGAACCCCACTAAATCATTCCTTGGAATGTCCAGCGGAAAATTCCTTGGATTCGTCGTCACCACTAAAGGTATACATATCGATCCCGATAAGGTGAAGGCGATACATGAACTGCAACCTCCTAGAAACCTAAGAGAGCTCAGAGGATTGCAAGGGCGTTTAGCTTACATCCGGCGATTCATCTCAAATCTCTCTGGGAAGTGCCAACCGTTCTCTAAGCTGAACAAGAAAGGGGTATCATTTATCTGGGATGATGCCTGCCAAAAAGCGTTCGAAGATATCAAAACATATCTGGCGAACCCTCCTGTTCTCGTTGCACCAAAATCAGGTAAACCGTTCTTGATTTACATCAAGGCGATGAACCACTCGATAAGTGCTTTACTAGCGCAAGACGATGATAACGGTCACGAACAGGCAGTTTATTACCTAAGTCGGACCTTGGTAGGCGCAGAGTCTCGATATCCGATGATTGAGAAAGAATGCCTTGCATTGGTATTTGCGATGCAAAAGATGCGGCATTACCTAGTGGGACAGACGATCTACGTTATCTCCAACGTTAATCCAGTACGGGTGTTTATGACGCAACCGGCCTCTATGAATTGGCGGCTAGCGAAGTGGGCCCTTCTCTTGTCCCAATACGATTTGCACTTCAAGCAGCAGAAGTCGATAAAAGGACAGGCGATTTGTGACCTTTTGGCGGCAAACCCGACCACAGATACGGCAGAAGTATATGATGACTTGCCGGATGAAACCCACGAGGTTAACACCACATCACACCAACAAGTATGGCAATTATACTTCGATGGTGCCTCAAGGGCAGTTAATAGAGTAATAACCCCGGGATGTCCTACAGTTTCCTCTGGAGTTGGAGTCGTCTTAATCTCCCCTGGAAAGCACGTGATGCCTCGGGCTTATTCGTTGACTAGTCCGTGCTCCAATAATGTTGCCGAATACAACGCGCTTCTCATTGGACTCAGTTTCGCCAAAGAGCTGGGGGTCGAATATCTCGAAGCTTTTGGAGATTCGCAATTGATAGTCAACCAAGTTCGCGGTGAGTATGAAGTCAGGAATCAAGACCTGATCCCGTACCACCAGGAAGCCATCAAAATGGCAGAATCTTTCGAAGAATTCTTTATTGAATACATCCCTCGTCTCCAGAACGCTTATGCAGACGCACTGGCGGCACTAGCAGTATCACTGGCACAGCCTCCCGAAGCTGAGCTGTTAGTCACAGTACGGACGCATCAACTCTGCGTACCCATATACAGTACGGAGATTGAAGAAGAAGAGGATAGAAACGTGAACGCCAAAGAGGTGAATTCAACTCAAATTGGGTCTGAGTCCCGAGATTGGCGTTTTCCTATCATCGACTACGTCCAATATGGTATCTTGCCAGAGGATGTAAAAGAAAAGGAATCAATCCGCCGAAGAGCTCCAAGATTCTTCTATAATACCGAGACCCATACGTTATACCGTAGAGGGTACGACGGTCTTTTGCTCCGATGCCTTTCGAACAGAGAAGCAAAGGAAGTTCTTAAGGAAGCACACGAAGGAGAATGTGGTGCGCATCAGCCCGGTCCTAAACTGTATGATCGCATCAGGAGGATGGGATATTTCTGGCCAACGATGGTTCGTGACGCAATCGAATACGCACGAGAATGCCACGCTTGCCAGATACATGCGAATTATATGCATCAACCGCCAGAGCAGTTGCACACGTCAACCACGTCTTGGCCGTTCGAGACTTGGGGCATGGACATAGTCGGTCCTATTTTTCCCCCTTCAGTCAAAGGTGATCGGTTCATCCTCGCGATCACAGATTATTTCTCAAAGTGGGCTGAAGCGATTCCGCTTAGAGAAGTGAAGACGAACAACGTCATCAATTTCATCAAGCATCATGTCATTTACCGACACGGCGTGCCAAGAAGGATCATTCATGACAACGGTCCACAGTTCATAAGCAATGCCTTCGTCAGATTCTGCGACAAGTTCAAAATCGAAGATGTTTCGTCGACAGCTTACTACCCCGCCGCGAATGGATTAGCGGAGGCGTTTAACAAGACGATCATCAAGATCTTGTCAAAGCTCGTGAAGACCAATAAACGAGACTGGGACGATAAACTCGGTGAAGCACTCTGGGCTTATCGCACCACCATACGCACGCCTACGGGAGCTACCCCGTATTCGCTGGTATACGGATGTGAAGCTGTGCTACCGCTGGAAATTCAGATTCCGTCCCTTCGGATCGCCCTCGCAACGGAGATGACGACGGAGGAACAACATCAGAAGCGTCTCGAAGAGCTCGAGAGGCTGGATGAAAAGCGTTTGGAGGCTCAACAACACATCGAGTTTTACCAAGCCAGGATGTCAAGGGCTTTTAACAAAAGAGTCCGACAGAGAAGCTTCAAGGAAGGAGATCTGGTCCTCGCTGCTCGCCGACCAATAATTCTCACCTCCAAGAAGAAAGGTAAATTCGAACCCAAATGGGAAGGACCGTTTGTAATAGACACAGTCTATTCAAACGGCGCATATCGCCTGATTACTCAAGAGGGCGCCAGGCAATTAATGCCAATAAATGGGAAGTTCCTGAAAAAGTACTATCCCTAGTACATTCAGGATAACTCATTTACCGGGAAGTTCCTCGAAGAATATTACACTTAATATTCTAGAGGATAACCCAAAATCATTGTCACCACCAAAATCCCTCACTGATCAATTTCAATTGACAGTGAGTCCACCAAAAATGTTTTTCTGGCCCTCTTGATTCTTTCCATGAACAAGAGGTCCACTTTCAGTTCGGAGTCCCTTTTCGATAAACGAAAGAACTCCTTCCCTTTTTCTCTTTGGTTAAACCTTGTTCATGGTTATAACCGGAGTTGAAAATACCACTTCGATAAACGAAGGACCCATTTTCAGTTTAGATAACTCATCCTATAAAAGGCAAGTTTATCTAAATTTTCCAGATTCTCGGAGTGGACACCCCACTTCTAGTTTCTTCTTCGCTGGAAATAGAATATAAAATTCTTCCTTTCCAGAATCAGGGAATAGAATATAAAATTCTTCCTTCCTTGTCTGTTGGGTTCGCCTTCACCCTAAAAGAAGACCGGGAAATAGAATATAAAATTCTTCCTTTCCCGCACCAACCTTTTCTAAGAATCTATCAATCTAGGATTCATCCTAGGAAGTTTATCCCGAATCCTAAGCAGGGATAAGTCTGCGCCTAACACGCGCTGCCGGTTTAGTCTTTTTCCGCACAAAAAGACACCAGAGTCTGATTCTGGGGTATTTTATCCTGAAACCTAAGCAAGGATAAGTCTGCGCTTAACCTGCGCTGCCGGTTAGTTCTTAACCGTTAAAAAGAACACCCGTCCACATATTCAACATTGTGGCAGGTCGTCATTAATAACACCAAAATCCATGCCTTACACGCATGGGGAATGTCATCCTGAATCCTAAGAAGGGATATGCCGACGCCTAACACGCGTCGCCGGTTTAGTCTTTCGCCGTAGAAAAAGACACCAGAAGACCAGTCTGGGGTATTTTATCCCGAAACCTAAGTAGGGATAAAGTCAACACCTAACACGTGTTGCCGGGTAGCCTATTCCCGTAACAATGGCGAAGTCTATGTATTCGACATCATAGCACGAAGTCTAAGAGAATTCATTCTCTTAGCACAACGTTACATGCGAACGGAGTTAGACAATCCGCATGCTAGCCCGACTCAAACGGTAGTCGGTAAAGGCTAATCAAACCCGTTGAAGGCTGGGGGTTAGCCAAAAATCCTAAAGTCAACACCTAACACGTGTCGCCGGGTAGCCTGCAGATACACTGCTGTGTATCTGCAGCAGATACACACTGCTGTGTATCTGCAGCAGATACAGTCACATATATGCAATTTGATTTTATTTCTGTATCATACCTTTAGTAAATCATCCAGACTTCATTTGCAATAATCCATATCAAAGATAGAATTGCTTTTATGCTATAATCTTACTTTTATTTTGTTTTTATTTGTTTCTTAAATATATCTACTTTTGCATTGTCGACTTACAGTTGACTACTTTATATTGTGTAGAATCGAGTCATCCAGGAGGCAACCTTATCAGGGGTCGATTCAGCCACAGAGGACGATGCACTTTGTTTCACCCAGATGTTAGATTCCCTGCACGGAGGGCATCACGGCGGTTATGAAAGAGGCATGGGCATTGGTGCCACTCGGACTTACTTGAGGACGTCCTCCATACCGGAAATCGACACTTCTAATCAGGAACTACGTCGCGAGGTGGCTGATCTTAGAGCTCGGGTAGCTGAGATGGATAGTCTCAGGGAGGAGCTTAGGGAGGAGCTTAGGGAGGAATTTAGGTCTCAGATGCATTTGATTACTAACAATATGGTACATACACACTCTCGCATACACATGTACATTGGCACAAATATGCATACATCTTATACACGTAAATATACGCATAGACTTAACACTCAGACAATTATACACTCATACATTGCTACTATTTTATAGGTTAATTCTCAGGGCGCTCGTTCTGCTCCCACTCGTAGTGATCCATCAGCTTTTACGCGACCGGCTCCAATTCATCAGCCCGCTACCGATATACCTCATTCTGCTCGTCCTGCTTCGACTGCAAACACTTCTACTTCCAGTGCTCAAGGTTTGTCACATGAGAATATTGCTAGGATATTTGCAGACTTAAGGCGTTCGGGCTTGTCCCAAGAGGATATTCTTCGAGGAATTTCTTCTGTTCATTGATTGGATGAATTAGACTATTCCTATCTTATATTTTGGATGTATGAGACATTTTGGATATTAGAGACAAATATATAATATTGGATGCTTTTCATTGTGAAATATTGAGTAATTATTGTGCATTTATCTCTAATATTGCATATTGAGTAATTATTGTGTATTTATATATATAATATTGAATATTTAGCATCGCTTGAGATATTTTTGTGTATGTATATGTTTTTAATTCATTGTGTAAAATGTGTATATTAAATGTAAACAGGTAAATAAATAAAATAGTTGAAATGGAAAAAAAAATTAAAATTAATAGGCCAAACGGTTAAAACCGTTTGGCCAAATATTTTTCCCAAACGGGTACACTTGTTTGGGACAGCGATATATGCCAAACGGTTTCAACCGTTTGGCATATACTGAGGTCCCAAACGGGTGTACCCATTTGGGACAGCGTTATATGCCAAACGGTTGAAACCGTTTGGCATATATCGCGGTCCCAAACGGGTGTACCCGTTTGGGACAAGTTCCAAACGGGTTCAACCGTTTGGGACTAGTTCCAAACGGGTGTACCCGTTTGGGCTACCGTTGGGGAAAAGTTATCCCCAATGGCTTTAGCCCAAACGGGTGTTTTTTCTCGTCCAAACGGTTATAACCGTTTGGGAGGGGGTTTTCCCAAACGGTTCCAACCGTTTGGGCAGGCCAATTTTGTACTAGTGTTAAAATCTCAAGCGGAAACATATATATCAAAATACTATAAAAATTAGCGTAGACAACCCGAGAAAAAGAAGAAGCTTAAAAAAATCCTTGCAAAAAAGACCTTTATGCTCCACTTCCTATGCCAACCATCACGTGCTTGCCGGCACCATAGTGACAACACTATTCTCTTCATTCCTTCAATATTCATGGCATGTAGGTAGGGGATTATCTAACATGGACTAGCTTTAGCGCCTTTGCAGCTTAGCCTACATTAGAACTTGTCTGTTCCATGACAAAATGAGTTGTAGAATTAATGATATCACCAAAATCTCATCTTTTGTCCTTAAATATATTGTTATTCCTTGTTAACCAAATGCACCAACATATAGATGGAAAAAGAACATTCCGTTGCAACTTATCTCTGGCTGATATTAATTAAGGAATTTCCCTTGACATGTAAGGAGCTTTGAAAACTTATCCCTGGCTAATATTAAGAATATTCCATGAAGGAGGATGGCCAAGATGAGTACACAAAATGAGCTATGAAAACTTCCCACAATTAGAGGAAAAGTTACAAGAAAAGAATGAATGCTCGTCAAACATTTCTTGTTTTCCTGACATGAGGGGAAGATCAAGATAATTTATAGGAAGAGATTCCAATTTGCACTCAAGGCATGCAACAAGACCTGATCCTCTATTGGGAAGTTTGCCAAAGTAGACAAGAGAGGTCTTTGCATAGTCCATGCTCAAGTCAGAAACTCTCTCAAAAAAGCAGAAGATTGTCTTGAGCATGGCAATGTCATGATAAAAAAGTTTAGAGAATATGAGGGCGTCATCAACAAATTGCAAGAATCTCACTTTATTAAACTCACCAAACATATGAGAAGCTTACACAATCAAAAGTTTTTTGGAAAATCAATCTTGATCAAGCAACATCCTTTTTTTCAAGCTACATCTATGGCTAACCTCATGAGCTATCATAATAGAATCCATAGTGGATATACCACTTCTGAAAGCTGATTGAGATTGGTCAATGAACGAAGGGGGAATAGTAGATTACCTATTTGCAAGAACTTTTTTAAAGATCTTGAAAGAATAATTTAGAAGACTGATAGGCCTATAATCTTTGACAGATGAAGCACCATGAACTTTGGGAATAAGGATGATGCTTGCTATATTTAACTTATGGATAGGAGAGGGATCTAGATAAAGATGTTCAAAGAAATTTATGATATCTTCTTTCAAAAACATCCGAAAAGGTTTGATAAAAGAAGATAGACAAACCATTAGGCCCACAGGATTTATTTGCATTCATGCAAAAACTTGCCGCTTTTATCTCTCCTCAAGAGAAGCAATGATATATGTTTGGGTAGGAAAAAGATATGGCCAATCCAAGTCTACATCGAAAGAATAATCAAAAACTAAAGATAGATGAGGAAAAAGATAAAAATCTTGTCACTTATCAGATTCTGATAGGATAAGTGAGTTGATATGAATTAAAGAGTCAATGTAGTTTTTTCTTTTGTAATGCAGTGTAAATTTATGAAAGAAGAAAGTATTGGCATCTCCTTTCATAATCCACTAAATTCTAGACTTTCACTAGTACAAAAGCCAACAGTTCCAACGGTTGGTTGGAACCGTTGGGACAACTTTCATAAGCCCCGGAAGCAAAAGTCATATTCTCCAAATTATTTTTACACCAACTCCAACAGCTTCCCCATTTTGAAGAATCTCTTTTTTCCTCCAAAAATTTAGAGAATGCTGTAGATTTGGGGAAGCTTCCCTATTTTTTCTTATTCATTCCTATTTTGAGGAATGAGATGAGGAATCTATTGGACCAAAAACCTAACTAAATTCTATAAAAATAGAAAATATGGGATCAAAGTGGGAAATAGGGGAGCTGTTGGAGATGCTCTAAGTCGCCTCAGCTCTTCTCTGTGTTCCCCCTCTTCTCTGCCCGTTCCCCCTCCTCACAAAAAAAAATAAATAAAATCCCTGTCGCGTCGACGATCGCCACCACGCGCTCGAAGCATCGCTCGCCGCCCGTTCGAAGATCGCCAAATCAAAGCTGCCGACTGGCCCGGACCCGACTCAGAGAATCTCCGCCACTGGCGCTTCGGATGTCGTCACTGCTGGTCGCGATGCATCGCCGCCGCCTCCGCTTACTCCGCCCCTTCAAAGCCCCTATCCTTCGTCGCCGCCGCCTCCTCCGTTCTCCCCTCTTTTCCGCCGCCCAAAGATCGCCGCCGCCGCTCAGAAATCGAAGTGAGTCTTTTATCTACAATTTCATAGCATAATCAGTCTATTTTATCTATTTTCATATTAGCTCTCTTCTCATATTATTTATTTTCATTCATCATTGCTTAAACCTTCATACCTTATTTCTTTATTAGGACTAGTACGATGATTATGAGGAAAAAGATAATACATTCTACCAATCCTAATAAATGACAGATAATAATCTCATGTGAGTGTAACATCTAACCTATAAGGCTTTGGATTTGGTTTTGAACTCAAACTGATATCTTTTCTTGTTTTCCCTTATCATACAAATGCGAATACGAATCCTATCAGAACCATCACCGTAGGTTTTGGGCGGTTTACACCATTTACAAAATATCTAAAATTTCCGAAATAACCCTCACCCGCGAATGATATAGATCATCATATTATATGCATGCAGGTGCTCTAATAAAATCTGTACTCCACAAATTCCTTTCAAATGGCCAAAATTTTCACTTACAGGAAAACACAGACTTCCACACCGCAACTTGCATTCACTATTTGATGCACTAGGCATGTTTCACATTTATGGAAATTGTGATTAAATTTAAACAAGTAAATAAAATTTCATATAGTTTTTATAATTTTCTGAAAATTAGTGCAAGCGCATTTAATTTATGAGTTATTATCACTAACTCTGTCTTGGTTAGGTTATCATGGCCCGTGACTATATCAGGGTTAAAGACTGGATGTATGTGAATCGTGAAAAACACACAAAGGCTGAGTTCATTGAAGGAGTTGCTTTTTTTATGAACTTTGTACGTGAACACGATAAGATCCAACATGGCATGATTCTTTGTCCGTGTAGCCATTGCGGGAATACTTTGCATCGTAAAGAGGAAGATGTAGAACTTCACATTGTTAAGTATGGTTTTATTAGAGGTTATACAACTTGGGTATATCATGGAGAAATTCTAACTCCCATTAATGCCGAAGAAGAAGAAGAAGAACCCAAGTTTGCCACGATGACCAAAGTTTTAGATGAGGTACATGGAGGGCATCACGGCGGTTATGAGAGAGACTTGGGTCATGGTGTCAGTAGACATTATTTGAAGACTTCCTCTACTCCGATATTTGCCACTCCTCCTTATGTCCTTCGCGAGATGGCCGAGCTTAAGTCCAAGATGGAACGACTTACCCAACTAGTATGTATGCAAAAAATCATAGAAAATATATATGCCTCACATTCCTCCATGTGTGTGTCTGTCTGCTTTGTGTGTGCATGTGTTTGTGCACGTGTGTTTGTGCATGTGCATGGTTCTTTTGTGTGTGTGTATAATAGTAAATGCAGATGACTTCCAATGCTTTTCCAAAATATATTATAATAAGAATTCTCACCATTAATTGATTAGAATTCTCATTCAGGTCAACATTAATTGATTTACACTGGATTTTAATTGCACTTGGGATATCAAATATAATTTCATATTAAATTTAGGACATTGAATAGATTGTATAAGCCATCTATCAATGAATCAAATGGATATGAAGTCATATGGTGTCGCTAATTTGTGGAATGTAGAATTGGACCAAAGTCCCTGGATGAAGGACCAAGGTTTTGAGAATAGAAGGGTCATTTGATTAGGACACAGCTATATTGTTGTGACCACTGTTTACTTTTGTACTCGAACTACATTTGATTAGGGTCATTTGATTTTAATTGCAACCTCTGATCAGATTGACTCTTACAGGCTAATAAGCTGAATGACATACTGTGATGAGTTTTTCTAGTCGAAACTTGGTGAGCTTGGAATCAGTTTTTTCTAGTGGAAACTTGGTGAGCTTGGAATCGAAGCTGGTTTTCCTCTTCTGACAATGACACTTGATATCAACTTGAGCTGAACTCTTAAGAGAGCCTAGATTGTTCAAGTAGAGCAAATATTGATTGTGGATATACCCTCCTGTAATATTGTTACTTTGATCTCTACTACCCCTCTAGTTTTATGTGCTTTCACATTTTTAAACCTGTTGTAGATATTTTAGGACGTGACTGCATAGAATTGTTGCTGGGAGTGTTTTGTTGGGGGGAAAAAAGGATTCCTGAATTGGTGAACTTTTTTTTTTAATAGCACTCCGTTAAGTTGGTTAAGGTCAATGAGCTCCTAGTGTAATCATGTCTTCAATCTGAAGTTAGCCGCATTAATGTCATAAATGGTTCAACACTACAGATGCATGTCATAAATTATTCATACAACAAACGACTTGTTTATTAAACTTAAGTTTTCATGTTTGGATATACTTAGTATGAATTCGATTTATTACATGTATTATTTTACAGATTGATTCTCAGACCACTCGTCCACCACCTATTGTTTCTGCTACTACTACACTGACTTTAGCTCATCATTCTCCGGATGCTCAGGGTTCTACATCTGCTGCTAAATGTTCTCCGCGGGATATTTCAACATAAAGCCCTCTTGCTAGTTGATTGGGAGGCGTGCTGGGGGCCCTCTTAGGGAGCTTCACACAAGAGGGCTATAGCGAGGAGGACATCCGCAAAGCTTTTACTGATTATATTCGATTAAATCAGCCGTGACTTGTACTTTTAATTAACATACTTAAGACATTTGTATATTTCAGATATCCTCTTTTCGGAGTTGAGTGTATAACTTGTTGTATTTTGATTATAGTCAATCTTTTGTTTTATGCGTGGGAATGTATATGTTGTGAACTATTGTCTATTTTTGTGGGAAATGTTATATGTAAATGTTGTAGGTAAAAGTGACAAAAAAGAAAAAACACAATCATTCTGCACCAACGGTTACAACCGTTGGTGTAGAAATATGCACCAACGGCTAAAAGTTGGTGTAGAAACATACACCAACGGTTGTAACCGTTGGTGCAATTATCTGCACCAACGGTTATAACCGTTGGTGTAGATAATTCCACCAACGGTTTTAACCGTTGGTGCAGAAACGTACACCAACGGTTGCAACCGTTTGTGTAATTTTCACTTGTACCAACGGTTAGAATCGTTGGTACCGTTTTTACACCCGTTGGGGCCGTTTCAGCTCCAACGCTACTTGCAGCCACTGGTGTTTTATTTGCCCTAACCGTTGGAGATACTATCTACCCCAACGGTTACAACCATTGGGGCTGACCCTCTTTGTACTAGTGTTTTGATGCTGGAAAGTCTCCTTGTCTTAAAATATAGAAGAGTGTTTGTTCTTCATATCAGCTCTAGAGGAGAACTCTAAAGGAGAGAACGGTCTGAATTCTTCAATTCTATCAAAAGGTTCAATAAAGACTAGGATATAGGATTTCTTCTTTTCTGTCATTTTATCCTTCTCCTAGTGAGTTTTAACTTCCCTACAAAAACCTCAGTAGGATTACCCCCACAAGAAAAAGACTTCCAACATTGAGAAATGAAGGAATGAACTCAAAGTTGGACAACCAAGAATTTTCAAATCTAAAAACAGCTAGAAAACCATATTGAAGACTAAGAGGAAATTTTGAATCCCAATCCTTGAAAATAAAAAATCTGTCCAACCTAGCTAGAATATGATTCTCTCTGTGGTTTGACCATGTATAGGATCTTCTATACAGAGGTAGGCCAGAGAATCTATAGGATCTTGGAGGAATTTATATCTCTTAGGGAACCAGCTCTTCCACTTCTCTGATCAGCACTAAGACTAATATTGAAATCTCCACAAAGGACCGCTATAGCAGAAAAACCCGCCTAACTCTCATCAGCTCCCACCAACACACTTCCTTTTCCTCCCTCTCAATAGGGCCATACACTAGTGTAAAAACAAAAGTCCAATTTGTGAATATTTAAGCTTAATTTCATTAAAACTTAAATAAAAGACATATTAAAAACATTTAAAAAGATAGTATATGTTTAAAAAAAATTAAAACCCTAATCTAAACCTAACTTGATACAAAAACTCATATGTATTAAGCATTTACAAAAATATGTTTGACCTCTTAAATGTACAATCATAAATTATGTCGATTCAAATCGATATTGATAAAATTAGCCTAGACTGAATAGAAAAATATAAACAATATAAACAACATGGAAATTTTGAAAGTAGCAAAAATAACCAAGAGCATATGTATCAATTGTGTTAGACCCTAGAGGGGGGGTGATTAGGGTCTTATGCTAATCTAATCCTGATTAAATACCAATAAAACTAATTAACAAGTTATCCTAGCAAGTATGAAATACAACATGATATGTGAACTAGGATAAGCAATATGAACAATGAAATATATCCTAGCAAAGAGATATACTATGAGATATATATGCAAGGATATGAAACTAACACAAGGGTAAACAAAATGAAACAAGATAGTGGATGAAATAAATGAGCAATGCACAATTGGCGATATAAGATAAATGCAAAAGCAAATAAGCCAATGACAAACTCAAACACACTCAAATGATCATGGAGTTCGGACCTTCCGTCCTACGTCTACGCTCCCCACTCCCGGGGAAAAATCCACTATCACAACCGGATTTTCTACGTTCACCCGAATAACGTTTACACCTCACAGTGTCGGTTTTTAACGCTCACCGAACAACGTCACTCCTCACAATCGGTTTTCTAGTTCACCGAAAACTTTACAACACACTCGGTTTTCTAGCTCACCGAAAACCTTACAACACTCACAATGTAACAAATATAAATTTGTTCTCTACAATAGATGAGAACTCAATTAAGCACAACTCAATGTTACAATCTCTCACAACCCTAATATACTATGTATGCAAATATAATAAGCTCAAAGTGGGTGTGTGTAACAATGAGTAAATAAAATCAAAACTAAAATCAATTAAAATCTAGCATGTAGAAATTTATGAATAAAACAATAAATAGCTAGAAATAGAGTTTAGGAATTCTTCTCTGAAAATCAAGTTGGAGAGGAGGATTAAAATGAAGTTCAAATACTGTAGATGATCTTCTCCACTTGTAAAACAATCTTCACAAACAAAACAGTCTTTGAACCCAACTAAAAACCCTTTTCAAAACTCTTTTAAACTTCTTTAAAACTCTTCAATGGGTTACTGATATAGAAGGGGGTTTGGGGGTTTATATAGGAAGAGAAACAACAGCTAAAACCCAAAATCAAATCTCACAAAAACCAAGAAATCAGATTTTCTGATTCTGAAGAAAATAGCCGTTAGGCAGAACTGACAGATCGGCGGTCGATCGAAAAAATTCGCGGTCGACCGCGATCCAGATCCCAATCTGAGAAAACGAGCAGAGACTTATTCGGTCGACTGGTGCGGTCGACCGATGGAAATTTCGAGCTCTCGGTCAACCGCGACGATCGACCGAGAAACTCTCTGCTGCCCACTGACGAAAGAACATAGGAGCGGTCGACCGGTGTGGTCGACCGAGGACTGATACATTTCAAAACTGATTTTAAAATAGATTTTAAGACTTTTGAAGATATGTTAAAAATAACAAATGAAGTCCAAAAATAATGAAACTTTGGGAAATGTATATAAACATGTAAATGAACATGTTACAAAAAGAATTTTCCAAATTGCATTTCCCATTTGTGAAAAATCATCATTTTGCAAAATAGGCCAAAACATGAAAAATGTAAATATGTGAATTTTGACATTTAGGCTAAACCATGTTTTGAAACTTTGCACAATGATTTTGTAGACTTAATAAAATATGTTTATGATAATTGTTAAGTCTATAAACTGAGAAAACAATATTTTCATAAGATTGCATATTCTATGCAATAAATACTAAAACACAATAGAGTATGAAATATGTAATTTCATATATATATATAAACATAAAAACCCAAAACACATGTATGTATATATATATAACTATATATATGCATAGAAACCAAAACTTATGTGTATATATATAACTATATATATATATATGCATAGAAACCAAAACTTATGTGTATATATATAACTATATATATATACGAAGAAACCAATAAATGAGTGTGTATATGATATTGAGCTTAGAGTATCTAACACACATAATATAAAATCTAAACTAGATTACCCAAGCTTGATCTTGATCTTCAATGTAGCTCAACTTGGTACACATGCGGATGAAGCTTGAACTTGATCTTTAACTTTGAATTGCAAGGCTTCACTACACTATTCTGCCAACCTCCATTGGATATCATCGTTGCAGCGTATATTCCATCCAACCTCCAACTCGTTGTTTGCCTAGAATAAATACGAAAACACAAACACTAGACAAACAACATTAGTTATAAATTATTTGTTAAACATCATCAAAATAAGAAGGCCAACAATCTCCCCCTTTTTGATGATGACAAACAATTTACAAAAAGGATAATTCACATGCATATAAACAAGAAAGAATATACTCACAATATTTCTCCCCCTTTGACAACATCAAAAAGGGGACAAAAGAATTAAGAGAGCGAAAGCTCCCCCTATCAATATGCATGGGTGAGTATAAGAACAATAATAGAATAGGGAAGACTCCCCCTATTAAGAAGCCATATGGAGTGTATGCAATAAAGATCATGGCAAAACATGTGAGCAAGTAAAAAAATGCTAAACAACTCACATGAAATAAGAACACATGTGTATATATAACATCATGAAGGGTGTTACAAAGATTTTAAGATGTATATATACAAACCAAACATTTATCATATTTGCCCCAAAGAGATGAAATGAGGATCCAAAAAGGAAAATAATTTGCTTATATGTAGGGGGATAAGGAAACAAAATCAAGAAGGGATATTTTTTAAAATAAATCATAACAATGTATGGATTTATGAAATCAAAAGAAGAGGAACATGAGAATCATGCAAAGAGTTTTCAAATGAAAACAAATCAATCAAATAAAATCATAAATCAAGATTTAAGTCATACGAAACCAAATCAATATTAAATTTTGTCGTATCCGACAAAGATCAAAAGAGGCAACCAAATCTAGCTCTTGAGCTAGTATCAACCCATATAAACATTTATAACCACCCAGTAAACAATGTTTGGGAATAAACACCCAATAACTCCGGAGGGTTATATAAACATAGTCCTCTCATCAAAACAAAAATAATAATCATGAAAACAAAGGATTTGACATTAGAAAAATTGTTTTCATAACCAAAAGATTTTAAAGCATAATTTTCAAAACCAAGACAAAGAAAAATAAAAATGCTAAAATTCTTGGTTTAAAATCAAATTTGTTTTGGTACCCAAGTAATGTTGGTACCAAAAGGTTTAGGGACATGACCCCTATCATTAAAGCTCAAAGCCCTAGGGTTATGAACCCTCTTGGGCACATATGGTGCACTAACACGGTCAAAACATGGTCAAAACAATATTCATTCAAATGACCCTTCCTATTGTAATTTGTGCAATGAAAGAGATCCATTTGTTTTTGTGGACCATTAGCTCGTGCACGTGAATCATTTGCAAATAAAGATTTTCTTTTAAGATTATTTTGTAAATGTGAAACATTATCAAAACAAAACTTTCCTAAGTGGCCATATCTACCACAAACATCACATTTAAAAACATGTGGTCTATTGGAAACATTTGTCAAATGAGATTTTCTTTTCAAATCAAAACAATATTTGGCCAAATGACCAAAACGACCACAATGATCACACTGATACACATTAGCATGCTTATGATGAACTTTATGAGAATGAGCATGTGAATGTGTAAGTGTACAAGATGAAGAAGCTACATGAGATGCACAAGGATTTTGTGCATCATAGCAAAATTTAGCTAAATGACCTTTTCGGCCGCAAATAGAGCATTTGTAAATTTTGCTATATATGTGTGCATAATGAGTGGATGATTTTGACTTAGTCTTGGCACACATATCCATAAGCTTCTTGTGATTGTTAATGCATGTAGTTAGAGTTGAATCTAAAGAAGAAATGTGGTTTTTAACATTGTTCAACTCATCATTAGACATATTAGCATTAACATTAGAAGTAGAACATAAATAATTATTTATGAAAGAAGCAGTATCATTTTGTATGTTCTCTACTTCTAACATGGCATTATCTTTTTCATGAGATAAGCTAGTTATAGATGTGGTTAATTTTTCATTTTCCAAAATTAACATGTCATTGTTTTCTTTAAGCATGATATTTTATTTTGCAATGACATCCAATTTTGACACTAGCTCCTCATGATTGGATTCTAAATCATCATGCTTGCTTTTTAAATCATTAAAATTATTTTGCAATTTCTTGTAGGCATGCAATAATCTCTCACTAGCACAAGCAAGTTCATCACTAGATAAATCATTAATGGATTCGAACTCGCAAACCTCACTAGGGCTATCGTCTAGTGCACGTGTGCATGAAGCTCCTTTTGAACTTGAAGCGAGATCCTCCAAAGCTTGTCGGATCGCCTCCAAGTCCCCTTGATGTGCTTCAATAAATGTCCATAAGGTGTAAGCACTATCAAAAGAATCAAGCTTGTTAGACATAAATGATTCAAATGCATTTAATAAAAATTCTAACATAAGCTTGTTCATAATAAACATCTTTTTATCATGTTTGCTCCATTTGGATTTCTCCAACGTGGGCACAATATAAGCACAATCAATGATTTCCCATAAATCGATATTTTTAGATTGAACAAATATTTTGAATCTAAAACACCATTGAGCATAGGGGAAAACATTGAATTTAGGAGCAACACTAGAATCATAGCCTAAACAAGATGCATCATTCATATCCATAATTTGTAAAAATATGCAAGCAAGATACAAATGTAATCAAAACAAGATTAGCAGAACAAGATAACTTGGATCTTTAACTTAAGGTGATAAGACCTTAAATCAAAGAGCACCAAGCTCTGATACCAATTGTTAGACCCTAGAGGAGGGTGATTAGGGTCTTATGCTAATCTAATCCTGATTAAATGCCAATAAAACTAATTAACAAGTTATCCTAGCAAGTATGAAATACAACATGATATGTGAACTAGGATAAGCAATATGAACAATGAAATATATCCTAGCAAAGAGATATACTATGAGATATATATGCAAGGATATGAAACTAACACAAGGGTAAACAAAATGAAACAAGATAGTGGATGAAATAAATGAGCAATGCACAATTGGCGATATAAGATAAATGCAAAAGCAAATGCGCCAATGACAAACTCAAACACACTCAAATGATCACGGAGTTCGGACCTTCCGTCCTACGTCTCCGTTCCCCACTCCCAGGGAGAAATCCACTATCACAACCGGGTTTTCTACGTTCACCCGAATAACGTTTACACCTTACAGTGTCGGTTTTCAACGCTCACCGAACAACGTCACTCCTCACAATCGGTTTTCTAGTTCACGGAAAACTTTACAACACACTCGGTTTTCTAGCTCACCGAAAACCTTACAACACTCACAAGTAATAAATATAAATTTGTTCTCTACAATAGATGAGAACTCAATTAAGCACAACTCAATGTTATAATCTCTCATAACCCTAATATACTATGTATGCAAATACAATAAGCTCAAAGTGGGTGTGTGTAACAATGAGTAAATAAAATCAAAACTAAACTCAATTAAAATCTAGCATGTAGAAATTTATGAATAAAACAATAAATAGCTAGAAATAGAGTTTAGGAATTCTTCTCTTAAAATCAAGTTAGAGAGGAGGATTAAAATGAAGTTCAAACAATGTAGATGATCTTCTCAACTTATAAAACAATCTTCACAAACAAAACAGTCTTTGAACCCAACTAAAAACCCTTTTCAAAACTCTTTTTAAACTACTTTAAAACTCTTCAATGGGTTACTGAAATAGAAGGGGGTTTGGGGGTTTATATAGGAAGAGAAACAACAGCTAAAACCCAAAACCAAATCTCACAAAAACCAAGAAATCAGATTTTCTGATTCTGAAGAAAATAGCCGTTAGGCAGAACTGACAGATCGACGGTCGATCGAAAAAATTCGCGGTCGACCGTGATCCAGATCCCAATCTGAGAAAACGAGCAGAGACTTATTCGGTCGACCGGTGCGGTCGACCGATGGAAATTTCGAGCTCTCGATCTGTTGGCCTTTTTATTTTGATGATGTTTAACAAACAATTTACCACTAATGTTGTTTGTCTAGTATTTGTGTTTTCTTATTTATTATAGACAAACAACGATGTTGGAGGTTGGATGGATTGCGCCATAACGATCATATCAAATGGAGGTGAATGTCGGATTGAAGCCTATACAACAATTCAAGTTAAAGATCAAGTTCAAGCTTCATCCGCAACGTGTACCAAGTCAAGCTTAATTGAAGATCAAGATTGCTTGGGTAATGTAGTTTAGGATTTATATTATGTGTGTTAAGTACTCTAAGCTCAATTATCTATACACACACATTTTATTGGTTTCCTTGTATATATATGTAGTCACATATATATACAACACATGTTTTGGTTTTCATGTTTATAAATATGAAATTACATGTTTCATATTTATTATTGTGATTTGGTTTATCTACATAGATATGAAACAAATATATTTTCAAATACATACTCATAGGTTTCATTTTCTATTGTATTTGTGAAAATACTATATTCTTAGTTTATAGACTTCAATATCAGTTTATACATGTTTTACTAAGTCTACAAAAACATTTCACAAAGTTTCTATGTCAAAACATCAAAGTTCAAGTATCTCATATTTTCATGTTTTGGACTATTTTGCAAAATGATGATATTTTTCATTTGGGAAGTCCTTTTTCGAAACCAGTCATTGTAGCATGTTTATTATCATGTGTACAATCATTCCCCAAAGTTTTACATTTTTTGGAATTTATTTGATATTTTTAAACAGTGTTTTAAAATCAGCGTTGTTTCCTGAAATGTCAGTTTTCGGTCGACCGGTACGGTCGACCGGTCAATTGACCATTCGCCAGTATTTTTCCAGAGAGTTGGAGTTTGAGTAGATACCCAACAGGATCACCGTTCCATCCCTTGGAGACTAGATTGGCCCTAGTATTGAGCTTTTCGGTGAGCTAGAAACCGAGTGTGTAGTGAGGTTTTCGGTGAGCTAGAAACCGAGTGTGAGGAGTTACGTTGATCGGTGAGCGTTGAAAACCGATACTGTGAGGTGTAAACGTTATTCGGGTGAACATAAAAAACCCGGTTGATAGTGGATTTCTCCCCGGGAGTGGGGAGCGGAGACGTAGGACGGAAGGTCCGAACTCCGTGATCATATTGTGTGTTTGAATGTGCTTTGGCGTTTATTCTTATTTATGCTCATTGCTCATTTCGCCATTGTCTCATTATTTATATGATCCACTATCTAGTTCATATTGTTTACCCCTTGTGTTAGTTTATATAAAAAAAAGGGAAAAAAGAGCCACCACTAGCTATGTGAAATATAAGGGAGAACCATTAATATTTATGTGGGTGTACATGTCAAGTTTATTTTTAGATATTAACCTTGTAAATACTTATATTTCTCCCTCAACTTGTGATTGTTACATTTGATTATGAGTTCTACAACTAAAGGAGGGTTTTCCAATAACACTTAAACTTAAGGAGGTTTTCTTATATTTTGAAATATAAGGGGGGTTTCTTGATAGTTGTCCAAAGTTAAAGGAGGGTTTATGTTATTTAGCCTTAGCAATACAGATACTTCCATCACAAGCTAGTGCACTCTTAGTAATGGTCCTAATCTTCCAAAGTTTTTGATATTCATGTGATAATAGGGCGCAGAAACCTCTCTTATATTCATTTTTTAAATTATTTTGTTGTAATTTTAGGTTTTGTTGTTGTTTCTGATCTGATATTTGATTTCTTGCAATTGCAGTGCAGGAGATCCAAGCGGGTCTTACGTTTTTTGGATTGCAGTGCAAGAGATCCAAGCGGTAATTTCTTGTCCTTTTTTGATTCTTCAGTTCAAAATTGGGTTTTCTGATATTTTGAAAATTAAGGGGGGTTATCAGAAGTCGTTACCCCTAGTTTCCCGTCTAATATTATTGGATGTGAGTCTCTTCTGATATAAACTCACGCAATTCTAGTTGAATGTGAAAATACTTTTTACATCTAAAGAGAATAACGTGATTTATGTTAGGAGTATGCTCTACATGCAATAATTATTAGATCTGTCCGGGAGGATTCCCCTTCTCGTACAGGTTAGGAATACAGTAGTGTATCGTCTATCTTTGTAAACTTTACGCATTTTTATTCCCATAAAATTTTGATAACACGTCCCGCATTGTTCTCCGTGTACAATAAGCGTATGTTGTTTTGCGTTTCGATTTATAATCGATCTATTATCGATGATTGATACGCATTATAACATCCGCACAGTGTACTCGGAGAACAGCGGGTAGGTGCTGCCGAAATTTTTAAGAAGTAAAAACGCATAAAGATGATGAAGGTAGTTGTAGTTTCCCTCCGAGATTATTATAATTAAAATTTCCCTGATGTCGTGAAGAAAGTTAATATCATGCAACCTTTAATTTGATGTGTTACTAATAAAAATTCACATTACCTAATTATGCTTAATATCATACAGATGAGGATAGTTCCCGACAAATCATGGATCGATATTCCTCGTATTGATAGATGGAGGGATAGTCGATATAAAGATGGAATAAGTCAATTCATACAATACGCGTTGGCAGACCCACGAAAGTTAAATAGTGATGTCGTGTATTGTCCCTACTGTTGGTGTAAAAATAGGGTGTTGGTGGATAAAAGTGATAAGTCAATTCATACAATACGCGTTGGCAGACCCACGAAAGTTAAATAGTGATGTCGTGTATTGTCCCTACTGGTTGTGTAAAAATAGGGTGTTGGTGGATAAAAGTGATTTACAAAAACACTTAATATCCGGATTTCATGAGGAGTACAAATATTGGACGTTTCATGGGGAAGGATGCCTTGAAGAAATGGAACTTATGGCGGATACCGGTACGTCCGGTGGGAGAATAGATGATACGAGAATAGATGATACACATACGATGCTCGCGGATATGTTAACAGTTCCTAATATAGATCAATCTGAAGATGCCGAGGATGCTGACGAGTCGGGAAATGCTGCGTGACTGATCATGAGGAGCTAGCGCAGATAATGAAATTAATTAACGACAATGAAAATGATCTGTATGAGGGTTGTACCGAGTTCACCAGGTTATCATTTATGCTGCGTCTTTTACGTATAAAGTCTCTTAGCGGAATGGCGGATAAATATTTTAATATGTTGCTTGTGTTGCTGAGAAAAGTCATTCCAAATGGAAAAGATAGCATACCAAAAAATTATGCATTCCAAATGGAAAAGATAGCATACCAGAAAATTATGATAACGCAAAGAAGATTGTTTCCGTTATAGGACTTGATTACAATAAAATTGACGCATGCCCTAATGATTGTATCCTCTACTATAAGGATAACAAAGATCTTCAGGAGTGTCCAATTTGTGGAGTATCGCGGTGGGTACAACGCAAAAATTATTCAACACATGGGACAACAAGGTCTATGCTTCAGCAAAAGAAGATTCCAGCAAAGGTCCTGCGTCATTTTCCCTTAATACCAAGGCTAAAACGGTTGTATATGAATAAAGACACTGCTAAGCAAATGAGGTGGCACATGGAAGAACGTACTGATGATGGTAAAATCAGACATCCGGCTGATGCAGAGGCGTGGAAGCATATGGATAGAACTTTTCCTTGGTTTGCGAATGAGTGCAGGAATGTTAGACTAGGTTTGTCTAGCGACGGATTCAATCCATTTGGGATAATGAGTTCTGGTTGGTCTACATGGCCTGTGGTATTAACGCCTTACAACTTACCACCTTGGCTTTGCATGAAACAACCGTATATGATACTTTCATTATTGATACCGGGCAAGCATGCACCAGGCAATGACATAGATGTGTTTTTAGAACCGCTAATTGATGAGTTAAAACAACTCTGGACTGAAGGGGTTATGACTTATGATACTCATGCAAAGCAGTCTTTCAGACTACGTGCTATTTTACTATGGACAATTAATGATTTTCCAGCCTATGCGAATCTTTCAGGTTGGTCTACAAAGGGAACATATGCATGTCCAGTGTGTGGTACAGAATTCAAAGGTCTTTATCTACAGCACAGTCGAAAGTTTTGTTATTGGTTTAATAGAAGGTGGTTGAACATAAAACACAGGTACAGAACAAAAAAATGGAGCAAGTTTTTTGATGATACTGTTGAGAAGAGAGATGCTCCACGTCCATTACGTGGGGATCAAATTGTACATTTGCTTGAGATGTTCCCTGCCGTCAGGTTTGGAAAGAAGCGCTATTCGAAAGAAGATTTACTTGGAGTAAGGAACTTGCGTATTAACAAAAGGATACCAAAACGAAAGAGACAAGCACAAGTGGTGAGTGATGGGGCTGAAGTCGTAAAATTACCTTCAGGATGGACAAAATTCAGCATTTTTTTTCAACTCCCCTATTGGAAAGAGCTAAAAATACGTCACAACTTGGACGTTATGCACATTGAAAAAAATATTTGTGATAATCTTTTGTCCACACTGTTGCAAGATGCTAATAAATCAAAGGATGATCTACGAGCTCGTCGAGATCTAACTGCATTGAACATTAGAGAGGAACTGCAGCCAAAAAATGTCGGAAATGACCGATTAGAGTTGCCTGCGTCTCGTATTACAATGTCGAAAGTTGAGATGCAAACATTTTGTCAAGTCCTCAAATCAATAAAGTTACCAGAGGGTTACTCCGCAAACATATCGAACTATGTCCAGGTGCAAGAAAGGAAAATATTAGGGCTTAAAACTCATGATTATCACGTGCTTCTTCATCAATTGCTACCTGTGGCACTACGCAGTACTATGCAGAATAAAAAAACAGTGAAGGTTATTATTGATTTTTGTGGATTTTTCAGAAAGCTTTGTTCTAAAGTTATAGACACCCGTGACTTTGAGAAACTTGGAGAAAATATTTCTGAAACAATGTGTGAAATGGAGATGCTCTTTCCTCCATCTTTTTTCACAATAATGGTTCATCTTACACATCATCTCGCGGAGGAGGCTGCAATAGCAGGACCAGTCCATTATCGTTGGATGTATCCAATAGAGAGGTTAGTATTTAGAAAAATTTAATCGTTACCTATCAATATTTATATCTATTAAATGTAAATTTCTTTACATCTATATCTGATTAATATTCCTTTTTTAGATATTTGGGTTCAATGAAGCGTCAATTGCGTAACAGAGCTCGCCCAGAAGGTTCAATAGCTGAAAGTTACGTGAGAAGCGAGTGTCTCTTATTTGCCTCTCGTTATATGAGAGGGGAACAAACTGAACTTCAAGCACCCGTTGATAATAAGGAGTACACAATTCTCTATCCTCGCGGGCTGAACAAAAATTATTCTAACATATTGTTAGATCAAGCGCATGCATATGTTATAAATAATCTTGAAATCTTCTCGGAGTACCGGAGGTAAAATATCTAAAAAGAATTTTTAATACCATTTACTCTTTAATTTCTATTTTGACAAAATTTTTATTTTGACAATAATAATTAAATTTATGCACATTAATAGGCAACATCAGGAAAAACTTAAGAATGAAGTTACCGGTAGTACAGCTGTACATGACATTAAAGAAAGGCATATGAAGGAATTCCCTGCTTGGTTGAATAGTGAAGTAAGTATTGTTAAATTTAGCGATATTTGTATTTCATTGATAAAAAACTTAGAAATTATTGATTTAATAGTTTGCTTATTTTTGTATATATTTAGATCCAGGAACAACTTGTCCTTAATAATCAAATATCAGAAGAAGTGAAGGTTCACGCAAAGCGGCCTTACTATGCTGTAATTCAATATGGTGGGTATCGTGTTAACGGTTATAAATTTCACACAATGGAGGTTGATGATACGAAGGTCACCCAGAATAGTGATGTCATGGCTACCTCTTCACGGGAATGTTTCTCAAACAGAAGATATCAGAATCCAGTTGAAAATAATATGACATATTATGGAAGGTTGGAAGATGTGGTGGAGATATTCTACGGCTATGGTGGTCCAAATGAACATAAATACATGATGTTCATGATTCGTTGGTGTTTTACAAAGACTCAAAAGGATCCCTTTGGATTTACAATTGTCAATCTCGATAAAGAAATTGATAGTGATGAAAAATTCATGTTTGCATCTCAGGTGGGACAATGTTTCTATGTGAAAGATCCTACAGTTAAAGACGAGTGGGTTGTCTTGTACAAGGATTCTAGGGCTTATATTCAACCTTCCACGAATGAAGATGATGACGAGAGCTATATAAACAACTTCAATGAGCCAAATACAGCGATCGATGAATTCTCGTACCCTCAAAACGTAGTGTTTGAAACGGATGCTCCAACAACTCGGACAGACATTCCAAATATTATCACAGACATTAATAGGAGCTAAACAGCAATTATTTGTAATCGGGTCTTCATGTAACTTTTTTTAGTTTGCAAATTGTATAATAAAAACTTTAATATCACTATTGTAAAATGATGATATTTTTTATTTGGGAAGTCCTTTTTCGTTGTAGCATGTTTATTATCATGTCTACAATCATTCCCCAAAGTTTTATATTTTTTGAAATTTATTTGATATTTTTAAACAGTGTTTTAAAATCAGCAAATCAGGTTTTGAGTATGTCAGTTTTCGGTCGACCGAACCGGTCGACCGAACCTGAGTTCTTGTGCTCATTGTGCGACAGAGAGTCTGGCGGTCGACCGGTCCGGTCGACCGAAAGCTCCATCGGTCGACCGCACCGGTCGACCGATTTTCTTTTGTTTTCGACCTGGATAGCGGTCGACCGAATGATTTCGTCGGTCGACCGAATGATTTCGTCGGTCGACCGCCGCTCGTTCTGATTGTTTCCAACGGCTATTTTTGTTACCGTTGCTGGGGTGTTTTTGGTCTTTTGCTTTGGGAGTTTTGGCTGAGTTTTGAGAGGGTATAAATACCCAATTGTTGATCTCTTTTCAAGGAATCAAGAAGTGTTTTAAACAAAGTTTTTAAACAAGGGTTTAGGGTTTTACTGTTTGTTTAGAAGATTGGGTTTCTGTTTACAAAGGAGGAAGTTTTCACTGCAGATTGAGGGATTTATTCTCAATCCCCTTCATCCTCTTCTTTGTGTTCTTAGAGAAGTTTTCTAACTCTTTTCTCTAGCAATTTCATTATTGATTTTTATATTCTTATTATTTCTAGTTTGCTATTTGAGTTAGATTTCATTTTACTCATTGTTACACACACCCACATTGAGCTTTTAGTATTTACATACATAGTTTAGTTGGATGGTGAGAGATTGTAACTTTTAGTTGTGCTTTCATTGTGTTCTCATCCATAGTTGAGAACAATCATTTATTATATTGTGCTAATTGTGAGAATCACATTGTAATACACTTGTACACCGAGTAAGAAGTGTGTATACACTTGTACACCGAGTGAGGAGTGTGTGGTGAGAGTCGGGGATCGTCCCAAGAGGAGTGGCGTCGGTTGACGTGCCTAGGGAGAGGTTGTAACCGAGCACTTGAGGGAGACACGGCTAGGTCCAACACTTAGTGGGTGTAGAGTGTGATTGCAAGAGTGTGAGTTGTAGAGTTTTCGGTTAGCTAAAAAACCGAGTGTGTAGAAGAAGTTCCGGCTTCCAAACCGGATTGTGTTAGTGGATTTCTCCCCGGGAGTGGGGAGCGGAGACGTAGGCCGGGCATATTGCTTATCCTAGCTTATATTCTTGTTGTATCTCATACTTGCTAGGATAACTTATTAATTAGTTTTAATTGGCATTTAATCGGATTAGATTAGCATAAGACCCTAATCACCCCCCTCTAGGGTCTAACACGATCGACCACGACGGTCGACCGACAAACTCTCTGCTGCCCACTGACGAAAGAACATAGGAGCGGTCGACGTTTTAATTGGCATTTAATCGGATTAGATTAGCATAAGACCCTAATCACCCCCCTCTAGGGTCTAACACGATCGACCACGACGGTCGACCGACAAACTCTCTGCTGCCCACTGACGAAAGAACATAGGAGCGGTCGACCGGTGCGGTTGACCGAGGACTGATACATTCCAAAACTGATTTTAAAACAGATTTTGAGACTTTTGAAGATATGTTAAAAATAACAAATGAAGTCCAAAAATAATGAAACTTTGGGAAATGTATATAAGTATGTAAATGAACATGTTACAAAAAGAGTTTTCTAAATTACATTTCCCATTTGTGAAAAATCATCATTTTGCAAAATAGGCCAAAACATGAAAATGTAAATATGTGAATTTTGACATTTAGGCTAAACCATGTTTTGAAACTTTGCACAATGATTTTGTTGACTTAATAAAATATGTTTATGATAATTGTTAAGTCTATAAACTGAGAAAACAATATTTTTATAAGATTGTATATTCTATGCAATAAATACTAAAACACAATAGAGTATGAAATACGTAATTTCATATATATATATAAACATAAAAACCCAAAACACATGTATGTATATATGATATTGAGCTTAGAGTATCTAACACACATAATATAAAATCTAAACTAGATTACCCAAGCTTGATCTTGATCTTCAATGTAGCTCAACTTGGTACACATGCGGATGAAGCTTGAACTTGATCTTTAACTTTGAATTGCAAGGCTTCACTCCACTATTCCGCCAACCTCCATTGGATATCATCGTTGCAGCGCATATTCCATCCAACCTCTAACTCGTTGTTTGCCTAGAATAAATACGAAAACACAAACACTAGACAAACAACATTAGTTGTAAATTGTTTGTTAAACATCATCAAAACAAGAAGGCCAACAAATTGATCAACATTTTCAATAGTCAAGTATAAATCAATAAAAAATTCAAAGCAAACTCTAAATTAGTATGAGATATTTAAGATCATCAGATTAATTTAACCATTTACAATTACCAATTGTACTTATAATAATATATGTACCCAAATCTAACATAGAAAATATAAACGAGTGTAGAATATCTAATCTGCATTCATAACCATTCAGAATTTTTAAGCATTTTAAAAGTTTAAATTTACCTCTTTGATGTAATAGATCGAATAAATTGTGTCAAGCCAAATCAATATCTAAAAGCTTCCACCTGAAAATATATGCTTACCTATATATCGAATTAATTTAACCATTTACAATACAATGAAGTGAACTTTTAATAGATGCTTACCTATCCGAGAAATAGATATCATAATTTCAAATAGAAACTTATTATAGGGATAAATTAGAGTACAATGGTGCAAGAAATCTATGATATTGAAGCCGTGACGATTTTAACCTGAATTCAAGAATTAATTCTGAAAGCAGTTATTAGGGAGAATCAATAATTAGTAATAATAATAATGCTATTATTATTATTATTATTATTATTACAAAATATTTTAGTTATAGTGAAGTTAAAATATATTAAAAAATATTTTTGGGTTATTTCCTAACTAAAATTTGTTCATTCGTTCTACTTTTATAGTTTTTGCTAACTTTCATATCTAAACTTTAACATTGGCATTGTTTTTTCTTTGATGTTTGTTTGAATGGAGTATACCCCATTTAAATATTCATTTGATAATTGAATTGGTAGGAAACAAATATAATCTGAAGCCAATTTTAATTTTTATATTATTTAGATCGACATGAAACCAAGCTTTACTTGAGAAAGTATCGTGTTGAAAAGTGAAAAACATTGAAATAGTGTAATACAAGGAAGTGAATACTTAAAACCAATAAAGCAAGATGATTGATTAATAGAATGCTAAAATGGAACAAAAGAGAAGATAAAGTTTGTTGCAAATCATTTATAGACTTCATAAAAAATTATAAACTAAAGATTAATGCTAACTCTAGTATACCTTTATACGATAAAAGCATCCACATAAGCATATAAAAGTACTAAAAAAAGTTCATGAAAATCCATTCTAAAGATTTCTAATATCACTGAAAATAATTAAACTATTGTATAAAATATTCAAAAAATATGTCTTTTTACTCCTTCTAAATTATTTTTTTATTGAGCTAAAATTAATCCTTCTTTACCTTTATCTTTTTCCTAAGTAATTATAAATATAATATCTTCATCATCTACATCGATTATGACATGAGGGTGGAGTTGGATTTTTTGTGATATTTTCTTTTCTAGGCTTATCAATCTTTTATCTTCTCATTTAACTTCACAAAAAAGTTGATTGTATTTTCGATGTTCAACACGAACTTCTTGAACTACAAACTTTGATTTTTTTTTCTATTTTGATAAGAATAAATGTTAATTTCGTATATATGAGGTTTTTTTCTTCCTATTTATTACTTAAATAAGATTGGAGTTACCACTTTTTTCTCTATAATGAATTCTTTTGATGTGCATCTAATAAGAGTATATGTTATGTCAATAATGTTACATTTTCTCTATTCTTGTTATTTTCCATAGAGATCTAAAATAAATGCCTACATTTTTTTATTGCCAATTTATCTTAGATTGTACTATTAATATTTAATTTTTTTAGTATTTGAAGAACAAAGTATGAAATTTATGAATACTTATTAAATTTTCTTGTATTTTTCATAAAGAAATCTTTTTTGATTGGGATAAAGTTATTAAATAATTCTTCAATGGAGCTCAGACAATTCATCTTTGATAGATATGAAGTACATTAATATCAATTCAAGTGATTCATTGATGTTTTTCAAATTTTAGATTTATTTCTTTCAATTTTCCATTTGAAATGGAAATATCTTGATTCTTTTGAAGGATATATTCTTATATTCTAATAGTTTCTCCGTATGTAATACCTTGTATACTTTTACCCTATAAATATTATTAACATTAGAGATTAATATTTCTAAATTATAATTTATACTAAGCTATTATATTATAGTCTTTTATCAGTTTTACAGGTTTAATCTCCTATCAATTAATATTACTTATGTATTTTTTCTACTCCAACTTATTAGTCATATTATATAGAGTTATTTGAAATTACCCTTAGGGGGGGTGAATAGGGTAATTGCTAATCTAATCAGATTTCCACACCAAATTAAAACTTATAAAACAATAGCCTAGCAATATGATATATAATAATATTATGCAATAATAAACAAGAGACAATAGACAATAAACAATGAGATAATGGGTGATGTAAAAAATGCACAAGATGTAAATAAGAATAGTACGCCAAAGATAAATGCAAACACAAAATATGATCACGGAGTTCGGTCAACCCTCGACCTGCGTCTATGCTCCTGACCACGAGGAGATCTCCACTATGTAAAAACTACACAAATGGTTTATAAAGAACACTGATAACTTTTACAACTCACACGATACCAATCCCACAAGCCACACTCCTCTAAGTGTTGGAATACTCATGTTAACTTCCTCAAGTGTATGGCTTTACAACCTCTCCTTAGGCTTTACAACCAACCTATTCCTCTTGGAATTAACCCCGGTCTCTCCCAACCACTCATCTAAGGGCCCGTTTGGATAATGGAAGTATTGGAAGTAAGAAGTAAGTTGCGGAAGTAACTTCAAAAACTATGGAATAGGAAGTAGCGAAAATAGCATTTTTTGTTTCTTTCATATATTTTTAGAAGTAATGGAAGTAGAACTTCTTCCTCTTCATTTACTTTTTTTGTTTGGATAATATTTAGAAATATTACTATGAAGTAATTAATACATGTTGCTTTTATTTTATTCTTGTTTGGATTGTCATTAAAATAGAAATAGAAGTATTATAACACACAGTATTCTTGCTGCAATGATATTGAAACATAATTGATTGCTTGCTGTCGCAATTGTCGGAGACTCGCAGTACAATTTTGTTGGCAAAATTTGATAATGAAATATGATTTTTCTAACGGGTGCCTGTAGCCACTTACTAGAGGATGATTATCTATCAGATTTTGCAAGCTTTATACTTTCTTTTAAAGCATCACATATATTACTATACATGTATCATACTGTTTTCTTCTTATTATTGTCTTTATTTCTAATTTATGAATTTCCATTAAAAACAATATTTCCAATTTATGAAGGGAAAAAAATCTTTTATATATGTCACATGTTCAACAGAAAGTATGTCGTTCATCAATTTCAATAACAATATTTTTTATATCTACGAAAGCAAAAAATGCATGAACGGCATTCATCAATTTTAATAATAATATTTTTTTATATCTACGAAAGAAAAAAATGCATGAACGGCATCACTGTCATAATTTTTTTAAAATATTTATAAAAAAGATTTTTATGATTACATATCAACTTCCGCCGTAATTATGATTTTGAGAATCTTTTTTCTTTCGTGGACCCCACCCTACATCAACTTTCGCCGTATTTCAGTACATTTGAAGACGGAAAAATATCAAGGAAATAGAGGTGCCACGTAGATACCACGTCAGCTTTCAATGAAGTAGCGGAAGTAGTTTTTACAAAGAAACAAACATACATTTTTGCGAAGAAGTAGCAGAAGTAGCATCTACTTCTGCTATTTCATAGTTACTTCTGTGCAAACAAACGGGCCCTAAGTGTTCTTGTGTATTACAACGTGTTTAACAATAAGTTCAAGTAAATGATTTGTTCTCCAAGACAAATGAGAACAAAATGTAAAGCTCTCTCAATAAAAACACTCTCACAACCCGATTATACTAAATGTGAAATACTTAAGCTCAAGTGGTTGTGTGTATAAACAATGAGTAAAACAAATTCAAACTCAAATCAATCTAGCATAAATATATGAAAATCAAAATATTAATTAGATAGAGGATGAGTTTAGAAAAACTTCTCCAAAATGGAATTGAGATTTAAGGATGAACGCCTCAGAATGAAATTGAGATCCTTCTCTTTATGAAACTCTTATCACATAAACAAACACACTTAAACTTCTCAAAAACGTGCAACAAAACTGCCCAAAAACTTCTTGTAAAACTCTTATAAAAAACTAAGTCTTGAGGGTTATTTATAACCTCTCAAACAAAACAAATCAGAAACTAGCCATTGCAGTGAAAAAAGGACAGGATCAGTCGACTGGTAAATTATATCGATCAACTAATAACTGGACACTGGCTAATTATGGACAATTAACACACAGTCGGTCGATTGAAAGAGAATAAGTCGGTCGACTGACACTAGTGGTCGATCGACTGATCGACTAACAAAAACTAATGCTGTAAAAACTACTTCTGGCCGGTCGACTGGTTAGACTTTTCGGTTGACCGAAAACTGATACAGACGATACTTCAATTTGCTGAAAAATTAATTTTCTAAATTCAAATTAAAATGGAAAATCAACTCCAAAAATAGTAAAACTTGGTGAAACGTTTATACATATAAAAATAAATATGTTGGAAAAGGAATTTTTGAAATAGCATTTCCCAAATGTTAAAACTCATTATTTTGCAAACCCGTCAAAAATACGAAAATGTTAAATATGATTTCATCGATTTACAGAATCAACAAAAATACGAAATCGTTAAACACATGATTCTGATGAAATCATTTCAAACACGTTGTCTTCCAAAAAAGATGTATAATGTGATAAAACAATTGTGTTAATCGTTAAAACTAGTTCCATATTTATCGCATTTTTAAATAAAGCTATTTTTGAAACTAATAGTTATATTTTTATGCATAAACGTATTTACAAAGACATTCAAAAAATCCTTTAGAAAAGCAAAAAAATAATGAACGTGATAAATCAAAATGATGTGTATGTGTATAGTTTGAGCTTTAAGTATAATACCTAAAGTAAACAACCTAAACTACGAACACTATACCAAGCTTAGAAATCTTTGTGAAGCTCGATCTTGGTAGCAGGGATGAAGCGCAATAGAGAATCTTTGACTTGAATGTGTAAATGGCTTCATTCCTATTTCTTCCAACCTCCATGAATATCATTGTTAACGCTCAAGTCCATACAACCTCTAACGGAGGATGTTTGTGTAGGAAACCTAACAAGAAAATAAAAATACTCAAAAATAATGTTAGGAATTATTTGTTAATCATCAAAGCTAGATTAGACAATAGGCTCATAAACATGAGACTTAACAATCTCCCCCTTTTTGATTATGACAAACAATCTACACAATGAGTATAGGAAATATGCATAATACCAAATGAATATATAATTTATAATCCTCATGCATGATACCAATAGTAGGAAATAAGAAAACGAGATACTCACAATAAACTTGTTTTCCCCTCCTTGTCAACATTAAAATGGAGAAAACAATAAGAAGAAAGAGAGCGAAAGCTCCCCTACATATAAGCACGGTGGGTATATAACAGATAGGAAAAGCTCACCCTATTAAAAAACCTCAGAGCATATATCAAACAATAATAAGGCAACTATATGTGAAAAAACATACCCAAATATAAAAAATATACTAGTCACAACTCACATGTATCACATACATCACATAGTTCTTCTCCCCCTTTGGAATTCACAAAAGAATTAAAAGAGAGATAGAACGACAGTCATATATAACCAAGATACATAAAAACAGTAGTGCAAACAAAACTCTAACAAAAAATGTGGAACCAAAAGCGTCATCCGGAAACATTTATGAATTAAAATTCACGAAATAAAATCATGAAAATATTTATGAAAATATTTATGAAAAAATCAAGAAGGAGGATTCATAAAATAATTTGAAATCCAAATGAAAGCCATAGATGATACCAAATGAAAATCAGATGAAATCCAAATGGTACAAAATGCAATCAAATAATGAAAATCATCAAAATTCTTGAATCCATTGAAAGCAAAAAAAATCATAAATCGATCGAGTAAGGTATACCAAATGAAAAGTGAAATGTATATTTTGAAACCAAATGAAAGTAGATTATGCAGCCTACAAAGAAAAAACACAAAAGACAAACCAAAATACATACTTTTCAAACAACCTAAAAAGGCAAACACATAGTTCTCAACCAAATGTAAAAGTCCAAAACATCGAGAAAAAAATTATCTTCAAAGATTTAGAAACTAGGATGGTCAGGATTTGATCTAAAGGAAATCAAAGGATAGGATTAAAAGAAAGGGTTAAACTGGTTGATAACAGGTCGGGTTTGAAGACAAAAATCCGATAAGAACTACAACAAAAACTCACTACCAGTCGACTGATTTTGTGATCGGTCGACTGAGTATCAGACATTGGTCAACTGATTTAAGCAATCAGTCGACTGATGACATAAAAAAAACATATTCATTCAAACATAAACCAAAACTTAATGCACAATTTATGTTATATCCAAAGTAAATATATATATATACTAAGATCTCTTCTAGATATAATAATAATAATATCTTCTTTTAAAAGTTTTATAAAATTATTCACAATTTGTTTATGAAATCTAAACAAATATTACTTTTTAAAAACATGAAAAATGAAAACGCTAAAAAACTTAATTTTTAAATTTAAATATGTTTTGGCACACAAACACTCTTGGTGCCGGAGAATTTAGGGACATGACCACTATCAATATAATCCAAAGCCCTTGGGTTATAACCCATTTGGACGCATTTAGTGCACAAATCCGGTCATAGCAAAAGTCACACAAATAACCCATCATATCGCAATAAGTGCAATAAAATAGATGCACTTATTTATGTTGACTATTTAGATGTGCACGAGAAACATTTTTAAACAAAGATGGTCTTTTTGGAGCATTTTACAAATTTAAAACTTTTCGCAAATCAAAACAAAATTTTGCCAAATATCCAAATCTACCAGAAAAATCATATTTAAACACACCATCATGCTTACGATGAACAATGGGTGCATGTGTGTGTGTGTATGAGATGAATAAACTTGATGAGATGCATAAGGACCAATAATATTAGAATTTGTGGGTTTTCGTGCATTATAGAAAAATTTAGCAATATATATGTGCATAGTGTACGAGAGGTTTAGAAGTATTAGTACGTGACTTAGCACACTTGTCCATCAGTTTCTTATGATTGTCAATGCATGTGTTTAAGGTTAAATCTAAAGAAGATATACGGTTTTTCATATGATTCAACTCATTATTTTGCACAGTAGCATTGGCAATAGAAGTAGAGCAAACTTGATCATTTTTGAAAGAAGTAAACTCATTTCTAATAGCTTCTACTTTAACATGGCATCATCCTTATCATGAGATAAGCTAGCAATATCCAATTTTAATTTATCATTATTATCTTTAAGAGTCACATTCTCTTTAGCAATGATATCAAATTTAGATGCTAGCAAATCATGATCAGATTTTAACTCTACATGCTTGCTTGTTAAACATATAAAATTTTGATGCAATTTGTTGTAGGCAATTCATTAATTTTTTACAAGCACATGCGAGCTCGTCTATAGATAATTCACTTTCGAATTCGGACTCACATACCTCATGTGACGCCCCTAGTTTCACACAAAGCTACAGTCCAAGGTAAACTGAAGGATGTTAAACCTGCCATGCACCTAACACTGTACAATAACATGTTTCACCATCACCGTAATATCTCTCTAGTGGAATCAAATATAAAGTGGGTACAAGTAGATAGATTAAAGGTAAAGATACAAGGAATATAATATAAAGAAAAGATCCAATAATAAATGTAATCATGTTCCAACTAGAGAAAAGAAGTACATCTGAAAATCTAAAATAAGAGTAATAATTCTCTAAACATAAGAGTCAACTAAAAATAGTACTATGGTACTCAATCTCCAATATAAAATACATCTCTAATGACTGAAAACAAATAAAAGTCTACTATGGAGCACTAACTACTAATAAATGACGAAAATCTACACTGAGTTTCTGTCAACCTGTGACTCTTCGAACATCTAACTAGCTGCCTGAAAAAGATGAAATAAATGAGTGTCAAACTGCTAGCGAGAACATCTCCACCGCCCCCAGAGGGAGGGGGTTAGGTGTATAAAAATACAAGTATAGTATATATATACATATAAATCATATGCACTAAACTAAGAGGAAATTAATATTTAGAAATCCACAACATGAGAATGGGTACGTCATGTAAAATAATCCAAACAAGGAAACCCTCATGTATATACCACGTATCTCAAATTGCGAATGCTAAATACCAACTCTAAATCCTATGAATAAGAATAAGTAACAAAGAATATCACATTACCAAACCTCATCGAAAATAAGTCGTGTCATAACTACCTTCGGGTAGTTGGTGTGGTAACAAGTATAATTATCCGGTAAAACATCTTGTATAGTATACGTCGTGTATGACAAACTTCAGCCTTATACCCTGCACTCGGGGTAGATAACATGGAAGCAAAATATAATTCTATGATTCCTCTATAAAAAGAATGGTGTGGAGTACATATCCTATGGATCATTGCAATATTTTGTAATTCACTACCTTACTCGAACACCCTACGGTGTATATAGGCATATCAACCCAATCTGGAACCCAATACAAATAAAAGAAATGTAGAGTCTCGGCACTCACAACATCCTGTGGTTTAGTGCAATCTCATGTGACTCACAACCGAACTCCCTCGCTCTGCGGATTATAGGCATATCCACCTAATCTAGAACATAATGATGCATAACGGAGTGTAGTCTATTACGGTCTCATTGTAATATACTAACTAACCCACTCTGAGTGTAGTCAATCCGCAGTCTCATGTAGTACACCAACTAACCCCACTCGAGCATCCAAAACTATCATAATATGAAATAAACATTACTCTCTATCATGACAAACTCAAAATGTTAGATTACGCATCAAAAATCTCGTGCATGCTCAAAATCTAATATGTGCTCTCTCATAAACAACAGACGTGTATCGATGTGTGACTCGTACTTCATAGGTGTGATCAAACACACGTAGGAAAGAACCAATGTTCACAAAATAGGCTAGATCAATTGACCGATATATCTCATCGGTCCACCGATGGTGTCGTGCATAAAATACACACACAAACCAGCTTCGATTGGTCGACCGATTACTTTGGTCGGTCGACCGACCAGAGGAATTTTCCTAGTTTCCTGCAGGTTAATCGTTTGATCAATTTCTTTGATCGTTCAACCGACGCCGATTAATTGGTCCACTGATTTCTTTGATCGGTCGACCGACATGGTGACAAAACACAAATTTGGTTTTTCTTATCTATCATGAACAAAAATCAAAAATTTTCAAAAGAACCCACGTTAAAACTTGATTTAGTATAATTAGGATTTAATCTATTGCATGAAAACACACTTATGAATATTTGAGGGGAATTCTAAAACCCTTAACTTGTAATATTTGTAAATTCATCACGGAAACAAATCAAATTAGTAAAAATCTTGTGTTTACTTTACTTCAAATAAAAAAATCCAACTCAAGGATCCGTTTCAACACTTTTTAAATAAAAAAGGTCAGATCTTTAAATCACACAGGAAAAATGGGTGATTTCTACTCATCAAAATAGGTTTTAAAAATCTAACAAAACCAAATAAAACCAAGAAAAACAAGGGATGGATTTGGAGGAGATGAAACTCGCCTCAAAATCGTGCTGAACTCCCCAAACACGCAAAGATATCGATCATCCCTCACAGAATCCGCAAATCTTACCCTCTTCTTGGTCTTTTTGCTTCTCAAAGCTTCACCAAATTCACAAGAGAAATCTCTAGGATTTTTTAGAGGGGAGGGGGTGGCTGTTGTTCACATGGGAATTACACAAAAAAAGAGGAGAAAAGTCATATATATATATGTGTGTGTGTGTGTGTGTGTGTGTGTGTGTGTGTGTGTGTGTGATCAAACGGGCCAAAATCTGACCCGACCTGAAAACCCAGCCTGTTCACTTATCGGTCGACTGATGCTCATTAATCAGTTGACTGATCAATACCTATCGGTCGACTGATTCCCAGGATCAGTCGACTGACCAAAGGTGTTTTTAGCCGACTGTTTCTCATGTGTATATGCATGTTTACACTTTTATACATTCATATACGTACTTAATCGATCTCAAATCGATTACTAATATACTTATACATCTTAGAAAAGTATCAACCATAATAAAAATTATTTAATATTATTTTCCATAATATTTTCAAAATTACGGGGTTTTACACCTCACTAGGGCAATCGCCTAGTGGCTGTGTGCATGATGATGCTCCAAAAATATCAACAATAGCACTTGAAGCGGAACCTACCGGAATGCGTTGGATTTTCTCCAAGTTGTCGTAATGTGCTTCTATATATTTTCACAATGTATAAGCACTATCAAAAGAAACAAAGTTGTTAGAAATAGAATGATCAAAAGCTTTGAGCAAAACTTCTAACAATAACTTGTTCATAATAAACATCTTGTTATCATCATTGCTCCACTTGGATTTCTTCAATATGGGCATAACATAAGCATAATCAATTACTTTTCATAAATCAATATGTTTAGATCTAACAAATAGTTTAAATCTAAATATCCATTGAGCATAAGGGAAATCATTGAATGAATGAACAACATCAATAGCATAGCCTAAACTAGGTGTACCATGTATATCCATGATGATGACGCAAGCAAGATAAATCAAAAAACTAGATTAGAAAAATATAATAGCGATGATATTTGACTCTAGGCGATTAAGCCACAAATCAAGAGCACCACCTCTGATATCAAATAAAAGTACCCTAGGGGGTGAATAAGGTAATTGCTAATCTAATCTGATTTCAATAAAAATTAAAACTTATAAAATAATATCCTAGCAATATGATATACAATAATATTATGCAAGGATAAAAAAGAGACAATAGCTGATAAACAATGAGATAATAGGTGATATAAAAACTGCACAAGAAGTAAAGAAGAATAGTACGCTAAAGACAAATGCAAACACAAAATATGATCACGGAGTTCGGTCAACCATCGATCTACGTCTCTGGTTCCAAAACGTAATAGTTTGGAGCGTGACTCAGCTGATAATGCAACCATACGGTCAAATTCACGCCTCTAGATCATCCCGTATACAGATATATTACTGAATGAATTACAACATAGAGCATGTAACTAAGATAACAAAGAAAATAGATAAATGAAGAAATCTCTGAAAAGACAGAGTTCTATTACAAGTCCACAACTATCCAAAGTAGGAAAGAGTAAAAATACATCATAGTGTGGAGAACCATAGGTGATTATAGGAAAAGTCTCAATTACATAACCACCTAAGTAAACTGAAACTAATAGAGTGATAGGATAGAAGATAATCACTGTCACTGGGTCTGGTTCTCAAAGGACCCTTGGTCCTGCGAAAAAAGAACAGTCTCCGAGTCTGGGGTGAGCAACCCCAGAGGAGTCAGAAAACTCCCAACAAGCATATAAAATAAGAAAATTGTGCGTGTGTAAGTGTATGTAGTAGGTATAAAGAAAAGATGGAATCTCAATTAAAGATGATAAAGGAAATTGCTAATTATAGATATCAACAAGGTCTACCACAAAGCATATATCTTATACCATGTACTAAAATGAGTTAAGATTTAGAAACCCACAACATGAGATGAGTACGTCGAGGGAATAATCCAAACAAGGAAACCCTCGTATATACCATATATCTCAAATTGTGAATCGCTAAATATTAACTCTCAAAATCCTATAAACAAGAAATAAAGAAGTACATCACCAACACCGCATCCAAGACATGTCGTGCATGCCAAAACTATCACAAAGCATATAAGCACGTTATTCTTATTTTACATGTTATTTGAATTAGAGGAGAATAATATCATGTATATAAATCGGTCTTCCTGTAACACATCCGGGGAACACGGCTTCAAGTCAGATATTCGCCCTTGGCCTTTGTATATTTAACTCAAGATATCATGAATGCACATTAGCCCATTTATATACCTTATATATTCTCCGTCCAATTCCACTTTATAAACCCCATGTTTGTCAGTTTAATTTAAAAGACTATGCATGAAATGTTGTGCACTAACTTCAGAGTTACCGTGGAATGACTTTCGTAAAACTATAAAATAACCATGACTCAGAACATGTCCAATCAAGATGGGTGTATCGTCTAGTCGATGCTACAATAATAATAGCCAAGGAAAAACCTCATATCAGGATATCGATATCAAGGGCATATCCATGCTATGAAAACACGCTTATAAATCACATTCTTAACAGGAGTCTTCATGCACAGTCTCTCCTATTGGATGAATAACTAGGTGATCAAGCAACAATTTTCTATTAATTCATGCATGTCAAACACAGTATTTGATAACAAGTACAAATCGGTAATTCATGTATCATATATATATATAGTCGATGTCACCAGGTCATGCTTTTGATCCATATCTTAATAGGATATCTATTCATGCAAAGCACACCATGCTTCCGCTGAGCCACTCTGATTATTAATATGTTTTCATTCTAGAAACCTTAAATTAGGTTCCTTTTTAGTGTCATGAATTGAAAGGAGGAAATTGTGAAGTTACAGAAGATGTGAGCTTAATTAATGTCTGCTTGTGTCTGTGAAATTCCTAACCATTGATAAACTAGAGATTAATCTCTTTGGAACTATGGTCTCAATTATTTCCTCAAACTTGTCTTTCCTATGTGATTGTTGCTGGCAACTACTTTACTGGTTCCAAAGAAAAAAAAAGGATTGGCCACCCAAAATTTGAGCTCATCCGACACGGTAATCACATACATTTCGTTCTTGTAAATTTCTTCATATTTCTATTGATGTCCAAATTTAAATTTGTTGGCATTCTACTCTTTTTGTTGTAAACTGCTTGTAGAGCATCTCTGTTGACCAATAAGACATAACTGATAATATTGTGTGAGTGGGGAGTGGGGACCACGAGCCCATGTGCTGAGAATTGTTTCCGCGTGATGACGGCCGGTTTCGTTTCCGCGTGATGAAGGCCGGCCCACCCAATTCTTAAGCTGCTATATAAATACCTATGCTAGGTATTTTTCGGATGCTGTGTAAGGACGGGTTTGCGGCTGCATTGGAGAACACAGGTGCAACTGGAGGCGCGTGAGGCAGTTGGCAAAGGTGAAAAGCAAGGAGCTTTTTTTTGATTGGTTGCTGCAAGGGGCGTGCAAGCTAAGGTGGCCTTTTTTGGGTGTTAGGCGGCTGCAGCAAAGAGAACAGGAGGTTGATTTGCTGGTGTGGTTTGCGGCTGCAGAGGTGAAAAGTTGGATTGTTGCATCCTTTTGTAGAGAGTTATTTTGTGAGGGATTTGAGAGTTTGTTTGAGGGTTTAGTTTGAGAGTAATTGTAAACCCTAGTTGTAATCTCTCCCTCTATTAGTAGATCTCCCCCCTCCATGCCCCGTGGACGTAGGCAATTTGCCGAACCACGTAAAAATTAATTGTACTGCTTTTGTGTGATTTGTAATAGCTTTTAGGATCCCTCGACAGGTCAGTCCTAGAACTGATGAGAGGAAGAGCCGATATCTCACTTGGTTGAGATATCCGCTTCAGATTCTTGTCTCCTTGGTGAGACGGGAATTCTTATTGCGATCTGACTCTCTTGTTGTGCTGCCAAAGTGCTGCCGAAATTTCCGCTGCGCGCAACAAGTGGTATCAGAGCCCAGATTTCAGATCTAGGATTTTTTGGGGAGGAAGATTCTTGTGTGAAGCTTAGTTCTTAGAGTTCTCGGTTTCGGTGGAGATAGCATTAGGAGTTGTCGTTGGAGATTTCGTTTTCCTCGTGTGGTTAGGAAATTTATTTGGAACCCAATCTAGGGTTCAGTTGGGTAGTTCCTAATTTCTATCAAATTTGTTCTTTCTCTATAATTTTAGAGTTAGTTCGCAATGGGAGAAGAAGGTGAAAGCAGCAAATCGATGGCGAGTACAATACAAGTTGGTTTTCAGAACACCAAAATTAGTGTGGTGAAATATGACGGCAAAATCAACTTTGGTTTGTGGATGAGCGACGTACAGGATGCGTTAAATGCTCAGAATTTGGAAGAGACCATCATGGTCCACGAGAGGCCACCTAAATATGAAGAGGCGGTATGGGAGAAAATGAATAGGAACGCTTGTGGGGTGATCAGGTCCTGTTTGGAACAGGAGCTGAAGTATGATGTGATTGGGGTGACGTCTGCGATGAAGATGTGGGAAATTCTCAACAATAAGTACCTTACGAAGAGTGTTGAGAACCGATTGCACTTGCTGCGTAGGTTATTCAGATTCCAGATGTCCAGAGGCACCTCGCTTGCGGCTCATGTGAACAACTATACGAAGTTGTTGTCGGACTTGGCGAATGTTGATGAGAAGATATCGGATGAGTACAAGGCGATTATTTTGTTGGGCTCCTTACCGGATGAGGAGTATGATACCTTCGTGCTCACTTTGTTGAACGGGAGATCTTCTATCAGCTATAGTGAAGTGACTAACGCTTTGACGAACTACGATTTGAGGAGGAAGGATAAGGAGACTTCCCGCGCTAGTACTTCAGGAGAGGCCTTGTCGACAAGAGGTAGAAGCCCATATCCGAAAGGTGGTAACAGAGGGAGGTCAAAGTCTAGAGGCCGCCACCAATTAACAAAGAACCAATGTGCATTCTGCAAGGAGCAGGGACATTGGAAGAGAGACTGCCCGAAGCTCAAAGAGAAGGAGAATAGCAAGAAAAAGGGCCCGAAGGCCAATGAGGTGAACATTGCGAAAGGCGATGATTCCGATGATTCGTGCTTTTCTCTACTGATTACTCCGGAGGTGAACCATGTGGATGCATCAGATTGGATGCTTGATTCCGGCGCTACCTTTCATGTGACCCCTAGGCGAGACTGGTTTGCATCTTTTGAGAAAGTCGACGGGGGCGTTGTTGTCATGGGAAATGATCAATCCTGTGGCGTTTGTGGGATAGGTACCGTACGGATTAGGATGCACGATGGAGTAGTCCGTGAGTTGAAGGAGGTGAGATTTGTTCCTCAACTGAAGAAAAATCTTATCTCAGTTGGAGCTTTGGAGGCGAAGGGATTCAAGGTGACTTTCGAAAACGCTGTAGCGAAGGTTACTAAGGGATCATTGGTGGTGATGAGGGGAGTCCGCAATCGAAATTTGTATTATCTGAAGGGAAGCACCGAGATTGGCCAGGTTGCTTCGGCTATTTCAGAAGCGGACATGAGCAGACTTTGGCACTATAGGTTAGGGCACACAGATGAAAAGTCACTGCAGGCATTATGTAAGCAGGGGCTATTGAAGGGAGCCAAGAGTGGGAAGATTGAGTTCTGTGAGCACTGTGTTCTTGGCAAGAAGACGAAGGTGAAGTTCGGGACTACCATTCATCAGACGAGGGGCATCCTGGACTATGTGCACACAGACGTTTGGGGTCCCACCAAGACTGCATCACTTGGTGGTCGACATTGGTTCGTCACTTTTGTAGATGACTATTCTAGGCGTTGTTGGGTGTACACCATGACGAAGAAGAGTGAAGTCCTAGATTTGTTTGTGGAGTGGAAGAAGAGATTGGAACTGCAGACTGGGAGAAAGATCAAGACGTTGCGATCCGACAACGGTGGTGAGTATACTTCTGACCCCTTTCAGCAGCTATGTCGAGACGAGGGCATAGAGAGACACTTCACAGTTAGTCATACACCGCAGCAAAATGGGGTGGCAAATCGGTCTTTACTGGAGAAGATTCGATGCTTATTGTCGCAGAGTGGTTTGGAGAAGATCTTTTGGGCTGAGGCACTTACATATGCGAGCCACCTCATTAATAGGCTGCCTTCATCTGCGATTGAGGGGAAGACCCCTATGGAGATGTGGTCGGGAAAGCCACCACATGACTATGACTAGCTCAAGGTATTCGGGTGCCCTGCATATTATCATGTTAGAACTGATAAATTAGAACCTCGAGCTAGGAAGGCCATATTTGTAGGATTCAAGCGTGGTGTCAAGGGATACAAGCTTTGGGATCCAGTTGATAAGAAGATTATGCTGAGTAGGGACGTCACGTTTGATGAAGCTTCTATCTTGAAGCTTCCCAGCTCTCATCAGGTGGAGAGCGACCCGACGGAGGAGATATCACAGGTGGTGGAGATTGATGCGGCTCCACATTATCCAAATGGTACAGTATCCATGCAGGTGCCGACTGAGGTGACGCCAGGCGAGCACGACGATGACACGGAGGATACGAGTACAAATGTGCAGGATCAGGAACCGACGGCTCAGGTTCAGGATTCTATTGCGGCTAGGAGACAGAGGAGAAACATACAGATGCCAGCACGGTATGCCGACACAGTTGCGTATGCACTTCCGGTGGAGAGTATCGATGAGTTGGTACCTACTACTTTCAGAGAGGCCGAGCAGAGTTCGGAGGCTGATTCGTGGCAGGTGGCTATGCAGCAGGAGATGGAATCTCTTCATAAGAACGATACATGAGAGCTGGTTGAGCTTCCAAAGGGGCGGAAGGCAATTGGTTGCAAGTGGGTATACACAAAAAAGGAGGGCATTAAAGGCATTCCATTGAGATTCAAGGCTAGGTTGGTTGCGAAGGGCTATGCACAGGAAGAAGGAATAGATTATAATGAGGTTTTCTCTCCGGTGGTGAAGCACTCTTCGATTCGGATTTTGCTAGCTTTGGTGGCACAGTATGGATTAGAGTTAGATCAGTTGGATGTGAAGACGGCATTTCTTCATGGTGATCTTGATGAAGAAATATATATGACTCAGCCATTGGGATTCCGAGCTGCAGGGAAAGATAAGTTGGTTTGCAAGTTAAAGAAATCGCTATACGGTTTGAAGCAGTCTCCTCGACAGTGGTATAGGCGATTTGATGGTTTTATGCTTGGTCATTCGTACACTCGGAGCCAGTTTGATCCTTGCGTATATTTTCGCAAGTTGAAAGGAGGTGCGTACATCTATTTGTTACTTTATGTCGATGACATGTTGGTTGCCTCTACTTCCAGGTCGGCTATAGATGAATTAAAAGTTCAGCTTTCAAATGAGTTTGAGATGAAGGACTTGGGTGAGGCGAAGCGCATTCTAGGGATGGAGATCGGCAGAGACAAGAAGAAGGGCAGAATTTGTTTGACACAGGTGGCTTATTTGAAGAAGGTTCTACAACGATTCTATGTTAGCATGGATACGAAGCCAGTTAGTGTACCATTGGGAGCCCATTTGAAGCTTTCAGCTGGTCTTTCACCGAAGTCAGTTGAAGATCGTGAGTTGATGTCGAAGACTCCATATGCGAGCGCGGTTGGGAGCTTGATGTACGCAATGGTATGTACGAGATCAGATTTGTCACAGGCAGTAAGCATGGTATCGAGATACATGCACTGCTAGAAAATGAACTATTGCCCACGGAACTTTAGCGACGGAAAATTCCGTCGCTATAAGTCATGTTATAGCGACGGAATGGGATATGTGTTTACTTTGACCTGTGCGCCGGTGTGTTGGAGATGCACCTTACAGTCGACGGTGGCTTTGTCTACGACGGAGGCAGAGTATATGGCAGTTACGGAGGCTGTGAAGGAGGCTATTTGGCTTCGAGGACTTTTGGAGGAACTTGGTATTCGCAGAGGTCCGTCACTATTCATTATGATAGCATGAGTGCTATCTATTTGGCGAAGAATCAGGTTTTTCATGCGAGAACGAAGCATATTGACGTTCGTTATCACTTCGTTCGGGATGTTCTTGAAGATGGCGGTGTGGAGATTGTTAAAGTCCACACGAAGGATAATCCGACGGATATGCTCACTAAGGTGGTTTCGAGCAACAAGTTTGATCATTGTCGAAACTTGTTGCACATTCGTGATTGTTGAGGCCGTTGGCGGCCATTTGGGTGAACTACTTCGGCTTGATTCCTTGGGCAAGAGGATACGTAGGCAGTCTTTCAGATGCAGCCGGTTTAGATTAGTTGATGGGGTGAGATTGTTTGGACTCTCGTTCGGGTTCTCGACTTGTTGTGGATTGGGTTCGTACTGGATACAACAAGTGGGACGTTTGGATGCTTTGGTGTCGGCTCAGTTTTGGGAAAACTTCACCGAGGTGGAGAATTGTGAGTTGGGAGTGGGGACCACGAGCCCATGTGCTGAGAATTGTTTCCGCGTGATGAAGGCCGGTTTCGTTTCCGCGTGATGAAGGCCGGCCCACCCGATTCTTAAGCTGCTATATAAATACCTATGCTAGGTATTTTTCGGATGCTGTGTAAGGACGGGTTTGCGGCTGCATTGGAGAACACAGGTGCAACTGGAGGCGCGTGAGGCAGTTGGCAAAGGTGAAAAGCAAGGAGCTTTTTTTTGATTGGTTGCTGCAAGGGGCGTGCAAGCTAAGGTGGCCTTTTTTTGGGTGTTAGGCGGCTGCAGCAAAGAGAACAGGAGGTTGATTTGCTGGTGTGGTTTGCGGCTGCAGAGGTGAAAAGTTGGATTGTTGCATCCTTTTGTAGAGAGTTATTTTGTGAGGGATTTGAGAGTTTGTTTGAGGGTTTAGTTTGAGAGTAATTGTAAACCCTAGTTGTAATCTCTCCCTCTATTAGTAGATCTCCCCCCTCCTTGCCCCGTGGACGTAGGCAATTTGCCGAACCACGTAAAAATTGATTGTACTGCTTTTGTGTGATTTGTAATAGCTTTTAGGATCCCTCGACAGGTCAGTCCTAGAACTGATGAGAGGAAGAGCCGATATCTCACTTGGTTGAGATATCCGCTTCATATTCTTGTCTCCTTGGTGAGACGGGAATTCTTATTGCGATCTGACTCTCTTGTTGTGCTGCCGAAGTGTTGCCGAAATTTCCGCTGCGCGCAACATATTGAAGGTGCATAATAGTTTGTAAGTTGTCTTTTGTGCTTTGAGCTACTTTGTGAATATGTCGTTTTGTTGCACAAACTCTGAAATATCTTTTAATGAATTAAAGCATGGTTTACGTAATGCTAGTGAACAAGTTATCAATTCCAATGCTAGACTACACATCAAAGCTAATTACTGACAATAACAACTAATATCTAATTATACAATTTTGACTACTTATTAGGTTAACTGACAATAACAACTAATATCTAATTATACAATTTTGACTATTTACTTACTTGATGACCGTGTACTTTATAAAAAGTGTGTGGAATGATATTAAGCAAAGAAAAATGCTTAACCGCTAAGAGCATATTTGGTTGATTGCCAATAAAGGTGTAACAAGCGGTGTTAGTTTTATGTATGCATTAGGGGTCCACACTCCACGTGCTAAAGTCACATGTTACCGTGTGTGTTAACTGGCACGCATGAGTTTTCACTGTATCATCATAGATTTTAGGAAGGTGTTACGTGCAACTTAGTGTTAATTGCTCAGTGTTAACTGTTAAGGTGGTTGAAGTGTGGACAGCAGTGTCGTTGTGTGAAGAGCAAGAGATACATGTTTATTCGTGTAACAACAGTGTTCACAGACTATTATCAAAATCTGCCATTGACGGCAAAGTTGAAATATAATGATTTTTTTATACAATAAAAGTTGGAAAGGTAACTTGAATGTAATTTATGAATTTAATGATGAAGGAGTAGATAACCAATCTTTGAGGATAAGGATCAAGATCAAAAGAAAAGGATGAAATAGATTTAGAAGAACGAAATTTCTGGAACTTGTAAAACAAGCCAGGAGATTAACACTTGCCGATTATGAAAAATAAGGCAATCATGAAAAATAAAAGGGTTGAAGGAATGCTTGCATGAAGGAAAAATCCAAAAATAATAGTAATAACAATTGAGGAAAGGAATGCTTCCCTGCGTATTAGATCCAAAAGATAACAAATTTCTAAAGACGGATTGAATGAATTCTCCATTCCTTCTCTCTTGTTTTCTAACCAGAGGTCTTCATTCCTCTCTCCTTTCCTTTCCTTTTTTTTCTTTTTCTTTCTCTCTCTCTCTCTCTCTCTCTCTCTCTCTCTCTCTCTCTCTCTCTTAGGATTTACGGAAGCACACACTAAACACTAGAGCGGGTGAATAGTATTATTTAAAAAATTTATAAGATGAATTATAACTTGCAAGAACAATGAACAACAATCTTAGAAATTGAACAATCACAAACAAGAGATTTATACTGGCTCCACCACTCCGGGTGTACATCCAGTCCCCAAGAAAATCCTGCTTGAGATTTCCATTATGAAAATCAAACCTGACCAATTTGCAAGTCCATGCAAATTGCAACACCAATCTCTACATCAAGAGATATTCTCTCACACCCAAGAGAAACCTTCTTTGAAGAAAGACACAAATCCCTATAAGCCTTGAAGTGTTAGTGAAGTGCAGCAGTGGCTTAGAAACTTTTTAACTCTCTAAATATTACCTAAACAATCTTTAATAATGATGGGGAACAAAGGCAATCTCAGAACTTTCTTTTCTTGAAACTTAGAATGAAAATTTGAATCAAGAGAGCATGAATTTGCACAAATTTTGAATCTTATGTACATGAAAGATGGTGAGCAAATTCTGAAGCTAACATCTATTTATAGCCTCTGAAAAACTCAAAATTTTAAACCAAACTAACGTTTTAAAATGACGGCTATAAACATTCACTTATTCAAAATCAGAACAGTTAAAAAAACTATCTCTGTAGTCGATTACTAGTCTTAGTAGTCGACTACACTAAGTCTATTCAGACTCTGTGAAGTCAGAAAACTGGTTAGTAGTCAACTACTAATAACATTAGTCGACTAATCTGTAAGACTAAAGTTTCTGTAAGTTTGAACTTATAATGAGTAGTCGACTATTAAGTATAGTAGTCGACTAATTTGTAAATTCACAGTTTCTGTAACTTTGACTAAGGCTTGAGTAGTCAACTACTAAGGGTATTAGTCGACTACTGATATATAGATATGAGATATATGATATGTTTTGAGACTCACTCTATATCTATAAACTCTAATCATTAATTTAGGAGATTTCTATAGTTAACCATACACTAAGCATGTGTTAATATGTTCTAAATACTATGTGCGTGTATGTGTTCTGAGTGATCAGGCTTGCAAAAAATTCTAAGCAAAAAAAAATGTAAAATTACAAATTTACGATTAAGCACATCTTCTTCTTTGCTTGTCTTGTTGCCTTGAACTCATCTTGCACTTAGTTCACATATCTTGAGCATATCGAATATTGTTATGTGCATTGATATGTTAGTGCATATATAATACACATAGTAAATAAATTGTTATCAACAAAATTATATCCTGGGGACAATATATCCAACATCTCTTTCCCATGAGATTTCCCGTGAGTTGAGTTTGTAAGAGGAGTTTTAAAAGAGAGATTAAAGGAAGTTTTGTTTAGTGGAGAGATAAGGGGAAGTTAGGAGAGGGATTAGTGGGTTTATTAGGATTTAGATATTTTAGTTAGTGGGTTTGTTAAACAAACCGTGAGTAAATATGTGGAAGAGGATTTTTTTAACAGTTGGTGGGTTTGTTATTGAGTTTGTTAGGTATTACATCTCCGCTCCTCACCACGAGGAGATCTCCACTATTTACAAACTACACAAACGGTTTTCAAAGATCACCGATAACTTTTACAACTCACACGATGTCAATCCCATAATCCACACTCCTCTAAGTATTGGACTACCCGTATTAACTTTATGTGTTTGGATTTACAACCTCTCCCTAGGCTTTACAACCAACCCACTCCTCTCAGAATTAACCTCGGTCTCTCCCAACTACTCTTCTAAGTGTTCTTGTATATTATAATGTGTTTAACAATAAGTTTAAGTAAAGAATTTGTTCTCCAAGACAAATAAGAATGAAATGTAAAGCTCTTCTAATGAAAACACTCTCACAACCCAATTATACTAAATGTGAAATTCTTAAGCTCAAGTGGTTGTGTGTGTAAACAATGAGTAAAACAAAATCAAACTCAAATCAATCTAGCATAAATATATGAGAATCAAAATATTAATTAGCTAGAGGATGAGTTTAGAAAAACTTCTCTAAAACAAAGAGGGTTAGATATTTGAGGATGAACGCCTCAAGAATGAAATTGAGGTCCTTCTCTTTGTGAAACTCTTATCACATAAATAAACACACTTAAACTTCTCAAAAATGTGTAGCAAAACTGTCGAAAAACTTATTGTAAAACTCTTATAAAAAACTAAGTCTTGAGGGCTATTTATAACCTCTAAAATAAAACAAATCAGAAACAAGTCGTTACAGTAAAAAATGACAGGATCAGTCGATTGGTAAATTATATCGGTCGACTGATAAACTAGCCATTTGCTAATTTTGGAAAATTAACACACAGTCAGTAGACTAAAAAAGAATAGGTCGGTCGACTGAAAAACACTATTTGGTCGACTGACACTAGTGGTCGGTCAACTGATCGACTGATAAAAACTGACGCTGTAAAAACTACTTCTAGCCGGTTAAATGGTTAGACTTTTCGATCGACCAAAAACTGATACAATAGATACTTGAATTTGTTGAAAAGTTGATTTTCTAAATTTAAATTAAAATAGTAAATCAACTCCAAAAATAGTAAAACTTGGGAAAACATTTATACATATAAAAATGAATATGTTGGAAAAGGAATTTCTGAAATAGCATTTACCATATGTGAAACTCGTTATTTCGCAAACCGCCAAAAATACAAAAACTTTAAATATAATTTTATCGATTTATATAATCAACAAAAATATGAAATCGTTAAACACATGATTCTGATGAAATCATTTCAAACACGTTGTCTTCCAAAATAGATATATAATGTGATGAAACAATTGTGTTAATTGTTAAAACTAGTTTCATATTTATTGCATTTTTGAAATAAAGCTATTTTTTAAACTAATAGTTATATTTAGTGGATAAACATATTTACAAAGATATTGAAAAATCTTTTAGCAAAGCGAATCAAACAATGAAAGCGATAAATCAAAATGATGTGTATGTGTATAGTTTGAGCTTTAAGTATAACACATAAAGTAAACAACCTAAACTACGAATACTATACCAAGTTTAGAAATCATCGTGAAGCTCGATCTTGGTAGCAAGGATGAAGCGCAATAGAAAATCTTTGACTTGAATGCACAAATGGCTTCATTCCTATTTCCTCTAACCTCCATAAATATCATCGTTAATGTTCAAGTCCATCCAACCTCCAACGGATGATGTTTGTATAGGATACCTAACAAGCAAATACAAATACTCAAAAATAATGTTAGGAATTATTTGTTAATCATTAAAACAATATTAGACAATAGGCTCATAAATATAAGACTTAACATTATTTTGATTTATATAATGATAATAAATTTTAAGCTGTCATATAATTTTTAAACTTTTAGTCCTTAACCGGATGTATTTAATCAATTCTGATTATTTTTTCCACTAGCATCAATTTAGACTATTTTTAAATGATGAAAAGGGATAGTAAATCCTAAATTGGAACACACACACACACACACACACACACACACACACATATATATATACATATGTATATATATATATATACATATGTATATATATATATACATATGTATATATATATATACATATGTATATATATATATATATATATACATATATATATATATATATACATATATGAAAGAATACCAAATAATTATGTTTTTCCTTATTAGGTTTTGAAATTTTAATCCTTTTTCATTTCTTTGAACTTTGAGGGTGTGAATTATATTTTTAAAACTTTAGGAGTATTTTTAATAATTTTACTTTTAAGCTTGCTAATTGTAACTTTTCTGTTTCAAGTTTTGGTAGTAATTTTCAAAAGTCAAGATATATCTGAGGGTGTTTTTTGCAATTATTATAACTTTGATTTTAGTGGTTTGCTAATAATTTCTAGATTTGATGTGTACAGGTCATAAATGTTAAACTTTTAGAGTTTTTTTTACTATTTTTAACTTTTAAAGGAGTTTTTTGGAATTTTTTTTAACTTTCGGGTTAATTTTGGTAAATTTTATATTTTTAGCAGCCTGATGGCAATCCGTTAAATTCATTTATGTTGCTATCAAGTTTTAAAAGTTAAGAATTTTAGGGTGTTTCTTTTGTAATTTGAATTTTTGAGGGTGTTTTCATAGTTTTTGAGTAATTGATGATGTTAATTGAAAGTTTTAAATTATTCAGAGGCTATTGTAAATTTTTTGATTTCATGTTTGTTATTTTAATTGAAACATCAGAAATTTTTAGGTCCATTATAATAATTCCTTGAATTCATCTATGTTGATTGCAAGTTTTGAAATTTTAAAATTTTGGAGTGCTTGTTTGTAATTTGAACCTATGAGGACATTTCTATATTTTTTTGAGATATTAAGGGTGTTAATTTTAAGTTTTAAATTTTTTGGAGACTCATGTTAATTTTTTAATTTCATGCTTGTTTTAAGCTTTGAGATGTTAGGATATTTTTTTATAAGTTTAAAAATTTAAGGGTATTTTGTGATATTTTAAACCTTTTAAGCGTTTTTTAATACTTTATGTATTATAGTACGTTAGCTACGTATAATTTATTTCTCTTAATAAACTAATACCGTAAAGCTAATTAATATATTTTTATTAATATTATTTTTTTGAATTGTTGAGCTATAGATTATCCATATGGGATTATGATCGGATATATTTATGATAATGATAGATTAAGATTTAAATAAAATATTTAAAATAGTGAAGGATAATATTTGTTATGGAAAGTTTTTCTAAAACTGGTGTTTTTAAAGGAAGTGAGATTATTATTATTATTATCATGTATTAGAAAATTTTGGAAAAAAATAATACACTATACACCATCATGTAAAAAGGTAAAATCACAGGAAATTACTAAATCTAGTGATGTGATTCATAAAAATATAAAATTCAGTTAAGCGGAAAATCAAATTAAGGATTTATAGAAGTAAAAATTTATAACTAATTACATATCTCATTGTTCACCAATATCTTAGCTCAAAGTCCATCTAACTAAATTTATGAAATTACCTCTTCAAGGTTTATATTCTTGAATCAAGGAAGATGACGAAGAAAATAAAATTGTAATCTGTAATAAAAAAATACATTACTATTTGAAAGTTGAAATTACGTATCAAATGATAAACAATATCGAGGGATCATATTTAGAATTACCCAAAATTGGCATATTATAAAAACTGATGATTAAAACTATCCCTCCATCTGATTTAGAGGAAAGTCTAATTAAAGATATATGGAATAAATAATTTAAAAGTACAAATCTAGTTGCTTATGCGATGTGTCAGATAAAAGTATATAATTAAATTTAAGAATTTACATATTGTAGTAGAGTCATATACGCTCGAGTTAAGGAAGATGACGAAGATAAACAAATTGTTATCTACATTAAAAAATATTTTGCATCAAAAAATATTTACAAATAACTAAAATCTTAAAGAGAAAATTCAAAGTAAAGATAGATAGAATCAAAGATTTATAGAACTAAATTGTACAGGATTAAATTACAAATCAATTTATCATGTGTGATATGTTAGATCAAAATATAATAAAAAATATGAATTTACCTCTTGTATATTTACACGTTCGAGTAGCGAAAGATGACAAACAGATGCAAATTGTAATCTGCAGTAAAATATACACCATCATCATATGAAAGGTGATATCTCCTAGCAAATGATAAATTAGATCAGGCGATTAGATCCAGATTTATTAAATGTTTGAAAAAAAAGGAAAAAATTTGGTGATGAAAGCACCAAAAGCAAAAAAATATTGAAGGAAATTAAAAAAACCAAATAATTGACAGAATTTTAATAAGCATAACCATTCTATGTGATATTGGTAATTTTCTATAAAAATCAAGGACTGAGGGAAGAAGATGCAAGCGAAAATCGGTGAATTGTTACAACAGATTTTTTCTATGTAATTTTGCTAATTTTTAGTAATTAATTTCACTGTGATTGGTTGATACCGTAATTGATAGAAAAGAGAGTAGAAAGGGTTGTTTTGAACTAATGGTTAAGGTTTAGAATAAATCCATGATTTTAAAGTAGAAGTGTTTGGGTAGAAAATTACTTTCATTGCTGAATTCATTACAACTTTGGGCATTACAGCTCCGACCTGCACTGGCGCGGGTCGGCCATCTCCATCCCGCGCTG
>NC_033801.1:32258723-32282789 GCF_001876935.1 Asparagus officinalis
CATCTCACGTCGGTGCGGGTCCGCCGCCTCAGCTGAACTCCTTTTCTTGGCACTCTACTTTTCGGGACTTGTACTTTCTGCCGTTTCACTTATTTGGACGTCGTGTTGACTTGAACACTTCGCACGAGCTGACTGACGAGCGTGTTCAGTCACTTGGAGCTGACTGACGTGCGCGAGCTGACCGACAGGTGTAACGGCCAATTGGAGGTGGCCGATGAACGTACGAGACACAGTTGGTTCGCCATTTTGATTCATGTACTTTGTAAGGACCATGAATTTTCGATGCTAGTTAAAATAATTTTCTGATATTTTAAAATATTTAATTATTATTTTTAAAAAGAGTATTTGTATTTTTTGATTTATTATGATTTTTTATGATTTAAAAATATGATTTTATACTTATTTAAATGATATTAACATTTATAAATTAATTTTGTGCGGTAGAAATTTCTGGAATTAATCTGTTGTGTTATCGGTATTATCACATGTCATTTTGAATAATACGTTGTATTATTTTTTATTATTACGTATATTTTCGTATAATACGTTGTACTATTAATTACGTATTATTTGTATAATTTGCTATATTATTTCTACTATTACATATTATCTGTCGTATTAGTATAACGAGTACGTTTTACTGTGTATATAATTATCTCATAATTATTGGATTTTAAATGTAAGTAATTATATTTTATTTATTAATTATTCTTCGTTTAATTGTACAATATGAGTATTTTTCGACTATTTCGTATCAACTGTTGTATTAGCACAACGTGTACGTTTTTATTTGCAGATAATTAATCTGTAATTTGTTTAATTTTTAAATACCTGTAATTATTTATTTTAATTATTTTTTTTAAACCCTAACTCTACACCCTATATATATATATATGTAAATATCTTTAATAAGTTCATGATTTAATATTCTACATATGCCTTATATTATTATCTTTTCATTTTTAGTATATAGTTTTTAATCAGTAAGTTTTGTCTTGTTAGATTATTTTAGTATTGTTCGCATGGTTTTTGTTATTTTTAAGGTATGTATTTTTATATTGAGAAAATTTTCATATTTCCCCCCCCCCCCCCTTATTGTCTTAGTTTAGGTTGAGTTATAAATATTGTTTTTTGTTACATCTATTATTATCCAATTTTATAACTAATATAAAAGATTGATTACTAATAAGGCTTTTATGAGTATTGTAAAGTATTTTCGATGGTTTGTTTAGTAGTATTTAGTATATTTGTTGTTGTTTGCTTCATTTCGTGATATTGTTTTTTTTGTATTGAAACAAAATACTTGTTCTGCGTGTTATTGGTAGTATTTATTATTATGTATTTTGTATTACGTCTTTGTATTGTGTTATTATGTTGTTCATTTCTATTCATTATTTCGTTTTGTGGTGTGCTTTATTTCTATTCTATTTATAATTTACCATTCGCTTTTAATGTTAGTGTATTCAATAGATGTATCGTATTTACGATGACTTACTTTTGATTGATTTATAGTCATTCATGTATTTCTAGTATACTATGTAACATGTTTATTAAATATATCGGCTGTTTTATTATAGGTTATGTTCTTTGTTTTATTTATTTATATACTTATTTTACTTTTAGGAGTTTTTTAGTTTTTATATTATATTCATTAATTTAAGTGGTATGTTTGGAGTTTTAAGGTTTTTAGTAAGCATTTATCTTCGCTGCTCTCTCGATCTTTGTATGTGTTAATTTATTTTGAGTTTATACTGTAATTTGTTTGTTATCTTATTTAAATGATTGAGTCATTCATCTGATTTTTTTATTGAGTTGTATTTTTCTTTTATTTTGACTTGTGTTATTTTAATCGTTTTACTTTTGCTTTGTTTCTCTTATTTGTATTTTTTTAGGAATATAATGTGTTTTATTCTTTATTGTTCTTTGAATAGGATTGTTATTATTTCGGTGTGAGTGTGGAGGTGCTTATGGCTTTTAGTTTTGTGTATTGTTAGGTTATTAAGATTGTTACAATGTGTGTGTTTTCTTTAGCTTTGATTTTCTGTGTTTTTATATATTCTATTTAGTTACGTATTTAGTGAGCTCTTTATATAGTTAGTGAGTATTTATTTTTTCTGCGTGTATTCTGGCTCATATTTTTCTGTTAATTTGTGTATTGTTTATACTAGTGTGATTAGTTTTATTGTAATTTGTTTGTGGTAATGTTATTGTGTGGTTAGTTTATTTTTGTTTGCATTTGTTTTATTTATTCTAGTATTGTTACATGTATTTATAAGGGTTTGTTGTGTTGTACACATTAATTTGGTTATTTATCTTTCATGTACGATTTTGTTATCATTATTGTTTGGTTATTTATCAAGTTATATGTTTTTTTGTATGTCTTTTTGTTTGTCTCTCTCTCTCTATTATTTATAGTTATTTGTATTGAGTTATTGTTATATTGGTTAAATAGTATTTTTTAGTTTAATCTAGTTGTATGTTTCATAGTCTATTTTAGTATGTGAATGAGTGTTTTAGTTTATCAACTTAGTATAGATTTTGCACATTGTAGTATTTTTGTTGTGGATTATTAGTTGTTTTTTTTGTTGTTGTGTATTATTTTACTTTATAATGTTTTTTATGTTATCTTTCATTAATGATTTTAATGATTTATTTATTATTTTATATAAAGTCTCCTGTATTACTGTTTTAGTTATAACTGTTTATGTCATATTTTGATTATTATTTTGGAATTATTACATAACGTTATTGTTGCTATTATGTTTTATCTTTATGTATATTGGGTATAGTTTTGTATATATTGGTATATTTACGGATTATAATGAATATGGTTATGATATTTTGATGTGTGTTCGTTGTGTAAATTTATTAATAATAATTACATGATTGTTACATTATTTTAGTCTTTTATCTACGTACATTATTGATAGTGTTTTGCTTTCTATTGTCAATATTATATGCATTATTTTGTTTAGAGACTTATTATATCGTGCATATTTATTTATTTCGATGGCGAAATTTGTTTTAAGGGACGAGAGAACTGTAAAGACATGAATTTTCGGAGTGTAGTAAAATATTGTTGTATTTAAAATATTTAATTATGTTTTTTAAAGAGATTTGTATTTTTGCTTTTCTAGGTTTTCTATGATTTAAAATTGTTTTTAATTTATATTATGATATTAATATTTCTAATTTAATTTTGTGCGTAGGGATGACAGCCCCATAGCCCCGTCGAACTCCCCGTGGTCAGCCCCTGCAGTCCTCATCGCAATCCAAATCCACCTCCAGTAGATCCGTTATGACTCGACCGTTGAGATCTGTCGTACCGCGTCCGCATCGGCCCCGCCGTTCGTCATCAGACCCCTTGGTCTCGTAGGCAAGATCCTGAATCTTGATTATTTTATTTTAATTATTAGTTTATCGTAAATTATTATATGACTCGTCATTCAATTTTTAGATTTGTTATGAGTTAATTAATTAGATTAGTCTGTGATATAATATTTCCTGCGTGGGATTGCTTGACATGAATAGCTGTGTGAAATCTTGTTGTGTTATCGCTTAGTTGTTATCCAATAGGAGAGACTGTACATGAAGATGACTTCTGTTAAAAGTATGATTTATAAGCGTACTTCAAAGCATGGCTATACTCACTCGACATCGATATCCCGATGTGAGGAGTCCCGAGTTCCCTCGATATCGATATCTCGGTATAAGGTTTCCTTGATTATTATTATTATTATTATTATTATTATAGCATTGACTAGACGATGCACTCTTGATCGGACGTGTTGTGGATCACGGTTATGTTCATAGTTTTACAGAAGTCGTTCCACGGTAACTCCGTGGCTAGTGCACAATATTTCATGTATAGTTGCTTAATTAATTTGACAACATGGGGTTATAAAGGGGGATTGGACGGAGAATATAGCATGTATATAAACGAGCACAGCGCTTTCATGTTATCGTGATATCATGAGTGTTATATATATGGGCCAGAGGGCCAATACTTAACTTGAAGGCAGTCCCCGGACGACTTTACGAGGACCCGATTATATACATCAAAATATTATTCCCCAATTCAAATAACATGTAAAACAAGAATAACATGCTTGTGTGCTTTATAGTGGACTTTGTTAGTTTTGTTGAGATGTAGACCAGTGTTATTCTTTTCATACATAGATCGAGATTAATATTTAATTATTTACAATTCGAGACATATGGTATATACATGAGGGTTTCCTTGTTTGAATTATTTCGCTCGACGTACTACGTCTCGAGTTGTAGATTTTTAAGTATTAATTTCATCTAGTGTATGACCTTGTGACTTGGATGATTATTCTGATCGCTAGCTGCATGATTTCGTTACCCGATTGATTTACAGATTCTTATGATTATCATGTTTTGGTAGTGGATTGCATGTTGATTTTGTTGGATTACCAGTTGCACGTTCTTTTGTTGTTTCGGTTATCATATCGTTTTCCGCTTGGGTTTTCATTCGTTCTTTTCTTTTGTGGGGTCTTGCTGTGCGCCATGCACCTGACGTACACCTGTTTTCTCTGGTATACGTCAGACTTAGGAGAAGAATAGGTTCAGCTTAGAGATGCGCCAGGCAGGAGTGCCTTGCAGACGTAGCAGAAGAAGAAGCCGAAGCTTAGTCATTCCTTTCAGTTTGTTTTGTAGCACCTTCATCTCCTTTTGATCAGTGTATTTTTATATTCTCCAGTATTTCATTCAGATAGTTTTTGTATAATGGCACGTTTGACCTGTATTATTATGTCTCGGATGCTATCCCATTTGTGATATGATATTTTTATTTTGAGTTTGTCTATTATATTCTTGCTGATTGTGATCGGGGACCTGTGACTTCACATTGTATTTATTTCCAGACATTTAGCGTATTAGGTTGAGGAGAAACATTTATTTTTATTTATTCTCCTTGATCTAATACGTCGCAGACTTGTTCACGCTCCGGTTCCTGGGTATTTTGGGAAGCGGGGTGTGACAGGTTTTATTGGTGGCCCATGCAGGTCACGGTCCCGAGTCCTCACTAGTAAGATTATAATGGACAATTTAGATACATATCATATTCCATCCGTAAGACTATTCTTGAGCCCTTGTTCCATCTTCTTGATAGATTTTATTTCGTCCATATCTTATCACTTTTTGACTCCGGAGTTTTCGCGGTTCTTGTCCTGTCGCTTCACGATTACCCTCTCTTTGTATAATCCATCTTTCCTCGTATCGGTCATTATTACATATGTTATAAATTTTATAATTATATTTTCTTTGATTTGACTTATATATCGTTGATTGTATTGATTTATGTATTATTTATTTCATTATTTTATGTATTACACACAGTGTTATATTGCGTGTTTTTCATAAAAAATATATACAATTACTTATATATTTTTATTTGTTCAAATCATATCATTAAGTGTTTTGTATTGCTACAGATTTCATATAGTCATTACATAGCATATCTATTGTTCAAATCATATCATTAAGTGTTTTGTATTGCTACAGATTTCATATAGTCATTACATAGCATATCTGATATTCAGATTATTTTCTTGTGTTTAAATATATTTTAGCATATCTAAATTGTGTATGTGTGCGCTTATCTGTCATACCACCTGTTATTTACTTATGTTTTAGATTATTATATATTGTTCATATTTTTAGTAATATACTTTAATAAGTTCATGAATTTAATATTCTACATATGCCTTATATTCTTATCTTTTACATTTTTAGTATATAGTTTCTTATCAGTAAGTTTTGTCTTGTTAGATTATTTTAGTATGTTCGCATTGGTTTTGTTATTTTTAAGAGTAATGTATTTTTATATTTAAGAAAATTATTCATATTGTTTAGTTTAGAGTTGAGTTACTAAATATATAGTTATTTTGTTACATTAATTATTATCCTTTTATAACTAATATAAAAGATTATTCTAAATAGCATTTATGAGTATGTAAAGTATTTATTCATGGTTTGTTATAGTGTATTTGTATATTTGTTGTTGTTTGCTTCATTTTCGATATGTATTGTTTTGTCATTGAAACAAAATACATTGTATACGCGTGTTATTTTTAGTATTTATTTTATGATATTTTTAGATATTACGTCTTTTATTGTGTTATTAGTTGTTGTTCATTCTCTATTCATTATTTTCGCTTACTTGTGTTGTGCTTTACTTTTTATTCTTTTATAATTACCATTCGCTTTTAATTATAGTGTATTCACATAGATTATTATATTTACGATGTTACTTTTATTGATTTATAGTCATTCATTATTTCTAGTATCAACTATGTAACCATGTTTATCTAAATATATCGGTGTTTTTATTATACGGAATTATGCTCTTCTTATGTTTTCATTTATTTATATACATATTTTACCTTTTATAGTTTTTGTTTTTATATATTATACTTCTTTATCTAGTGGTATGTTTGTGAGTTTTAGTATTGTTAGTAAGCATTTATGTTCAGTGTATTCTACGATCTTTGTATGTGTTAATTTATTTTGAGTTTTATACTGTCAATTTGTTTGTTACTTATTTAAATGCATTGAGTCATTCAATCATGTTTTTTTATTAGATTGGTATTTTTCATTATTTTGACTTGTGTTATTTTACATCGTTTTACTCTTCTGCTTTGTTTCTCTTATTTTGTATTTTTTTCGTAGATCATATTATATCAATGTCGTTTTATTCTTATATTTTCTTTGAATAGGATTTGTTATTTTTCGGTGTGAGTGTGGGGTGCTATGGCTTTATAGTTTGTGTATAAGGTTATTAAAGATTGTTACAATGTGTGTGTTTCTTTAGCTTTGATTTTTGTGTTTTTATATATTCTATTATAGTTACGTATTTAGTCGAGATATTTTTATAGTTAGTGAGTTTTATATTTTATGCAGTGTATTCATGCTCATATTTTTCATGTTTCAATTTGTGTATTGCTATACTTAGTGTGATTTAGTATTTATTATAATTTTTGTTTGTGGTCATGTTATAGTGTGGTTATTTTTATTTTATGTTGCATTTGTTTTATTTATTATAATTTTTGTTTGTGGTCATGTTATAGTGTGGTTATTTTTATTTTATGTTGCATTTGTTTTATTTATTCTACGTATTGTACATGTATTTATACATGTTTGTTGTGTTTGTTACCACATAATTTGGTCATATTTTATCTTTCATGTACGCATTTTGTTATCATTATTGTTTGGTTATTTATCAAGTTATATGTTTTTCTTGTATGTCTTTTTATGTTGTCTTTAATTTTATTAATTTATTAGTTATTTGTGTTATTGGGTTATATTGTTTATTGGTTAACATAGTTATTTCTTTTATGTTTCATCAGTAGTTTCATAGTTTATTTTAGTATGTGAAATGAGTGTTATAAGTTTATACAACTTAGTTATAGATTTTGCACATTGTAGATATTTTGTTGTGGTTATTAGTTGTTTTTCTTTTGTTAGGTTGTGTATATTTTACTTTAATAATGTATTTTATTTATCTATTCATTAATTATTTTAATTGATGTATTTATTAATTTTTATATACACAAGTCTCTGTATTACTGTTTTAGTTAACTGTTATGTCCATATTTGATTATTATTTTGGAAATTATTACATAACAGTTCATATGTTGTATTATGTTTATTCTTTATGTATATTGGGTTAATAGTTTTCGTATCATATTTGGTTATTCTACTATATATAATGATATAATGGTTATTGGTATATTTTGATGTTGTGTTCGTTGTGTAAATGTTATTAATACATAATTACATGATTGTTACATATAATTTTACGTCTTTTATCTACGTCCATTATTGATATGTGTTTTGCTTTCTATTGTCAACTATTATATGCATTATTTTTGGTTTACAGATTACTATATGATATCGTGCATATCTTATTTTAATTTCGATGGCGAAATTTGTTTTAAGGGAGAGAGAATGTAAGGACCATGAATTTTCGATGCTAGTTAAAATAATTTTTTGATATTTTAAAATATTTAATTATTATTTTTAAAAAGAGTATTTGTATTTTTTGATTTTCTAGGATTTTCTATGATTTAAAAATATGATTTTATACTTATTTAAATGATATTAATATTTATAAATTAATTTTGTGCGGTAGAAATTTCTGGAATTAATCTGTTGTGTTATCGGTATTATCACATGTTATTTTGAATAATACGTTGTATTATTTTTTATTATTACGTATATTTTCGTATAATACGTTGTATTATTAATTACGTATTATTTGTATAATTTGCTGTATTATTTCTACTGTTACATATTATCTGTCGTATTAGTATAACGAGTACGTTTTACTGTGTACATAATTATCCCATAATTATTGGATTTTAAATGTAAGTAATTATATTTTATTTATTAATTATTCTTCGTTTAATTATACAATATGGGTATTTTTTGACTATTTCGTATCAACTATTATATTAGCACAATGTGTACGTTTTTATTTACAGATAATTAATCTGTAATTTGTTTAATTTTTAAAAACCCGTAATTATTTATTTTAATTATTTTTGTTTTAAACCCTAACTCTACACCCTATATATATATATATATATTTAATGATGACAGGTTTTTCATTGGTGGCCAATGACCAGGTCACGGGTCGCCGAGTCCTCACTAGTAGATTAATAATGGACATTTAGATAAAATATATTTCTCGTAAGAACTATTCTGAACCCTTGTTCCATTTCTTGATAGATTTTATTCGTCCATATCTCTATCACTTTTTGACTCCGAGTTTCGCGGTTCTTGTCTGTCGCTTCGATTACGCTCTCCTTTGTATAATCCATCTTTCCTCGTATCGGTCATATTACATATGTTATAAATTTATATAATTATATTTGTTTGTATTGACTTATATATCGTTGATTGATATTGATTTATGTATTATTTATTTCATTATTTTATGTATTACCACACAGTGTTATATGCGTGTTTTTGCATAAAAAATATATACAATTACTTAATAATATTTATTATTTGTTCAAATCCATGATCATTAAAGTGTTTTGTATTGCTAATGATTTCATATAGTCATTAATAGCATTGCTGATATTCAGATTATCTTTCTTTTGTTAAATATTTTAGGCATATCTAAATTGTGTATGTGCGCTGTATCTGTCATACCACCTGTTATTTATTATGTTTTAGATTATTACTAATATTGTTTCATATTTTTGTTAAATATCCTTTAAATAAGTTCATGATTTAATATTCTACATTATGCCTTGATATTCTTAATCTTTTACATTTTTAGTATATAGTTTCTTATCAGTTAAAGTTTTTGTCTTGTTAGATTATTTTAGTAGTTCGCATGGTTTTTGTTATTTTTAAGCAGTATGTATTTTATATTTAGAAAATTTCATATTCCCCCCCCTATTGTTTAGTTTAGGTTGAGTAAAATATGTGTTTTTTGTTAGCATCTAATTATTATCCAATTTTATTAACTAATATAAAAGATTATTCTAATAGCTTTATGAGTATTGTAAAGTATTATTCGACTGGTTGTTATAGTGTATTCTAGTATATTTGTTGTTGTTTGCTTCATTTCGTGATATGTATTGTTTTTGTATTGAAACAAAATACTTGTTACTGCGTGTTATTTAGTATTTATTTTATGAATATTTTTGAATATTACGTCTTTGTATTGCCGCTGACGACAGCCCCATAGCCCCGTCGAACTCCCCATGGTCAGCCCCTGTAGTCCTCGTCGCAGTCCAGATCCACCTTCAGCAGATCCGTCATGACTCGACCGTTCAGATTTGTCGTATCACATCCGCATCGGCCTCGCCGTTCGTCATCAGACCCCTTGGTCTCATAGGCAAGATCCTGAATCTTAATTATTTTATTTTAATTATTAGTTTATAGTAAATTATTATGTGACTCGTCATTCAATTTTTAGATTTGTTATGAGTTAATTAATTAGATTAGTCTGTGATATAATATTTCCTGCGTGGGATTGCTTGACATGAATAGATGTGTGAAAGCTTGTTGTGTTATCGCTTAGTTATTATCCAATAGGAGAGACTGTATATGAAGACGACTTCTGTTAAAAGTATGATTTATAAGCGTGCTTCAAAGCATGGCTATACTCACTCGACATCGATATCCCGATGTGAGGAGTCCCGAGTTCCCTCGATATCGATATCCCGGTATAAGGTTTCCTTGATTATTATTATTATTATTATTATTATTATTATTATAGCATTGACTAGACGATGCACTCTTGATCGGACGTGTTGTGGATCACGGTTATGTTCATAGTTTTACAGAAGTCGTTCCCCGGTAACTTCGTGGCTAGTGCACAATATTTCATGTACAGTTGCTTAATTAATTTAACAACATAGGGTTATAAAGGGGGATTGGACGGAGAATATAGCATGTATATAAACGGGCACAGCGCTTTCATGTTATCGTGATATCGTAAGTGTTATATATATAGGCCAGAGGGCCAATACTTGACTTGAAGGCGGCCCCCGGACGACTTTACGGGAACCCGATTATATACATCAAAATATTCTTCCCCAATTCAAATAACATGTAAAACAAGAATAACATGCTTGCGTGCTTTATGGTGGACTTTGTTAGTTTTGTTGAGATGTAGACTAGTGTTGTTCTTTTCATACATAGATCGAGATTAATATTTAATTATTTACAATTCGAGACATATGGTATATACATGAGGGTTTCCTTTTTTGGATTATTTCGCTCGACGTACTACGTCTCGAGTTGTAGATTTTTAAGTATTAATTTCATCTAGTGTGTGACCTTGTGACTTGGATGATTATTCTGATCGCTAGCTGCATGATTTCGTTACCCGGTTGATTTACAGATTCTTATGATTATCATGTTTTGGTAGTGGATTGCATGTTGATTTTGTTGGATTACCAGTTACACGTTCTTTTGTTGTTTCGGTTATCATATCGTTTTCCGCTTGGGTTTTCGTTCGTTCTTTTCTTTTGTGGGGTCTTGCCGTGCACCATACACCTGACATACACCTGTTTTCTCTGATGTACGTCAGACTTAGGAGAAGAACAGAATCATCAGGAGCCAGAGGATTCTCAGCAGGAGTGCCTAGCGGATGGAGCAGAAGAAGAAGCGAAGCCGAAGATTTGTCATTCCTTTCAGTTTGTTTTGTAGCACCTTCATCTCCTTTTGATCAGTGTATTTTTATATTCTCCAGTATTTCATTCAGATAGTTTTTGTATAAGGGCACGTTTAACCTGTATTATTATGTCTCGGATGTTATCCTATTTGTGATATGATATTTTTATTCTGAGTTTGTCTATTATATTCTTGCTGATTGTGATTGGGGACCTGTGACTTCGCATTGTATTTATTTCTAGATGCTTAGCGTATTAGGTTGAGGAGAAACATTTATTTTTATTTATTCTCCTTGATCTAATACGTCGCGGGCTTGTTCACTTTTAAGTTCCCAGGTATTTTGGGAAGCGGGGCGTGACATACTTGTCAGCGTCAGATAATCCTCTTAGACTCGGATAGCGATGTTCGTCATCTTCTCTCCATATCGAGCTTTGTACGGACGCCTATAGGTATTTTTAGACGCCTACAAATACCCCCTCCAAAATATTTTAGACTCATTCTTTTATAGAAGAGTTTGGAATGCTTTGGATAAGATAGACTCTTTCCTCAATCTCGTAGAGGGACCTGTGAACTGCTTCAATTCTTGACTTCTTCAACCTTCAGTCTATTCAGTGTTTTGTCAAATAGATAATGTTCTCCTGGCGCTGCGTTTATTGTCTGACCGTTATTAAATCTTGAACTGAAGTTGATGCGTAAGTTTCTGAATTTAGATTGTGTCATTGAGTTGACTTTGAACTTATCCTCTTCATCAGAAATTCATATCTGATTGCGATTGATCTCCCAGGAATCATCCTTTAATCCGAATTTTTTCCTTAGCCTTATTTTGGTGAAGTCGTCGATGCGTTGATCGACCTCGACTTTTACTATAACACGTTGACTGGCGTTAACCTTTGCTATGACGCGTTGACCGACATTAACAAAGTTTATACTCGTACGTTTGCTAGAGTTTACACAGTTTAAACTCTTAAGGCATTGGAGTATGGCGGTCCCAAATGTCGGGCTGCAGGACCAACTATTAAAGCTGATTCATTTGTATATATGGATCTTATCCTGAAGTTGTTGGATCCTCAAGCCACGAGACCAACTAATATAGCTAGTGCGTTATTATAGGATTTTTTGGCAAACCCTCAGCCATTAACGGGTTTGATGAGCCTTTACCGACTACCGTTTGAGTTAGGCTAGCATGCGGATTGTTTAAATCTGTTCCGCATATAACGTTGTGCTAAGAGAGTTAACTCCTTACCGGACCATCAGAGGCTCGTTGCCAGAGATCGCTCCCAAATGGGACTTGAAATAGATCAAGTGCTGAGTGGGGGAACCCTTCCCGTCGAACGGCATGAAGTTGATCAGGTTGAACTTCGCCGGATACGGCATCGATTTGGGGGAACCCTTCCCGTCGAACGGCATGAAGTTGATCAGGTTGAACTTCGCCGGATACGGCATCGATTTCCATTCTTTCGGGTAAGGACACAGAATGTCAGTCTTCTTTACCTCTTGAGCAGACATCAGGGCATCAATTTTGCTCTCGAGATCCTTCATCTTTTTGTCCTCATCTATATCCTGTTTTGGACAATTCCTGAAAGGAATAACAGGGCCACCCCCAGCATTGTCATCTTTGGTGGGACCAACCCCAGTATTATTGTCCTTAGTGGGACCACCCCCAGCGTTGTGTTCATCCACATCTGAATCGCTACCTGTTTGGTTAACAGTGTTGCGACGGCTGGATTCACCTAGCTGATTCGACAAAGCTTGGATGTGTTGGTCGTGCATTTGTCTCATCTCCTGCATAGCCATTTCCATTTCGATTTTAAATGCTTCTTTCTGCTTGGCTAGAGCATCCTCAATGATTTTGGCTATTTGCTCGGTGTTGACCATAAACACTTCCCGCTCAATGATTTTGGCTATTTGCTCGGTGTTGACCATGAACACTTCCCGAGCTTGTCCTATGCTAGACGTTGTATCGTCAGAGGCGATTGCGGAATAAGAATCTGAGAGTTCGCCATCGGAATGTATTCCTTCATGGACACCTTGGTAATCATTATGTCTAACGGTTTCTAGCTGAAGCTGAGATATTTGTTGGGTTATTCCCGAACCAACTCTTCTTCCTGGAGAGAAGTTAGGGTTGGAACCACTTGAAACAATCGGAGATTTTCTCTTATTGACCATGTTGATGGTAACTTCTGGGAATTCATCATCTCGAGCAACAGATCCTCTTTGGTGGAAACGCCTCGATTTGGACTTTGATGCTTCAGTGTCGCACATTTGGAATCACACCTTTGTGAGGGTGAAACCTTAACGGGCTCCTGATTTTCTGCACGCACCGCCAAGCGGGCCGTTGCAGAAATCAATTTGTTAGGAGGTCGCGTACGACCCCCAGTCCGGATGTTCGCTCGAAGCTTCTTCAACGATCTCCAGCTTTCCTTAACAAGCGCTTTTCCTCGATTCTCGGGTAGGGCACCGATACGATCCTTCAGAGGAATCCTGAACTTGGGGAAATCCACGCTGCGGTAGGGTCTTACCGGAGGTTCGGGATCTGAAGTTGACGAAGGCCGGAGAGCAACGTTGCCTGCTTTTGCCTTAGGTGCTGACTTGGCTTTTGGCACCCAAACTTGTTTGGATCTCGGTGATCTCTTAACTGCCTCTTCCTTTTGCATTTCTTGTGCTTTTCGCACAAGGGTCCGGGCATCCGCAAGCAAGGTGCGACGCTTCTGGATTCGCTCCTCGAGAGTAGAGCGGGTTCTTTGGACACGAACCCATTCGTTAATTGGAGATCGAGAGGAGGATTCCGATGCTGGTCGTGGCGACAGATTAGCCACTTGGCGCTTTCTGAGCTCCAGATCTGCTTGGTAATGGAGACCATCCATCTGATCCAAAGCCTTGGCGAATTGGCGCGTGAGGCGTTGTCGTTTCCTTTGACGTGCTCTCTTTGATAGAGTTGGCGCGCCTTCAGCAGTCGACTCCTTAATCGTGAAGGAGTTCAGATCTGCAAATTTGGCTTCATTTAACGCCGGTGGATCATTGCAAGGTGCAACATCAACAGCGACGGAGAGGTCGTCTTCTTGGATCTTCAGATCTGAAGACCATCAGATCTTTCTGGAGGAGGAGGCACTCTTGCACTTGCCAGGAGAGGCGGATCTGGAGGAGGAGGAGGAGACATACTCCTCGAACTTCTGCTGGTCGAACTCGTATTCGACCTCTTCGAGCACCGGGATCTTGATCGTCGGCTGCGGCACGATAGCTCCGGCAGCGAAACTGTTGGCTCCCACTGTGGTCACCAGTTTGTTTACGGAGAAAGTTGATGTTTTCATTGCTATCGAATCTATTACAACTTTAGTCGTTACAATAAACTCGAATAAAATAAAAAGTCGATCTTTTTATAAGATCTCCTTACACAATGAAAATAAGAAGTTTATAACTTTATCAAACAAACACAGAGATCGTTTATCGGTCTTCTGCTTGCGTGGGTGTCTTTGCCTGTGCCAGGGTTTATCCGTGGACCACCGTCGATCAGATCTGATTGCTGAAAAATTGGGCAGAGCTTCGTCGATCCGCGAGGAGATCAAGAAACTGAAGCGCCTATCTCGGAAAAAGCAAGATATTTGCTCTTCTTAGGATTACCGACGAGGGGTAATGCTAACGATTGGGTGCGGGTGATGTAGATCTGACGAAGAACTCTCTTGCGTTGAAGAACTAGATCCGATCTCTCCTCCTCCTCTCTTGAAATCTGTGCACTTTAAGTCTTCAATCCGGCAGGGCTTCGCCGAGGCACACGAATTCCAGATCTTCAAAAAATGAGGCCTAAGGCTTGTATTTATAGGCTTGAGGGGATAACGGAGCGGTTAAAACTGATCGAAAACCGTCAAAAACAAGTCCCAAGTGCGAGACAGTGTGTACCCTATTTAGTATTTTGGCTCTAATTCTTTCATCTGAACTCAGATTTGAGTGATTCAAGATGTGTTGGAAAGCTGACAAAGAGATCTACAACTTTCATGTTTTGAGTTTCTTCAGATTATAATGGGATCATGGTCAAAACAGCTCTATAAGTTCCGAGACACCTTTGGGTGTCTCGGCCAGGTCCGAGACACCTTTGGGTGTCTCCGCGCTATTTTAGGCATAACTTCCTCATATGACCTCCAAATGACCTGATTCCAGATGGGTTAGAAAGTTGACAAAAATATTTACAACTTTCCTGTTTTGAGTTTCTTCAGATTCAAAACGAATCATGGTCAAAACAGCTCCACAAGTTCCGAGACACCTTTGGGTGTCTGGGCCAGGTCCGAGACACCTTTGGGTGTCTCGGCGCTATTTTAGGCATAACTTCCTCACATAACCTCCAAATGACCTGATTCCAGATGAGTTGGAAAGACAAAAATATCTACAACTTTTCTGTTTTGAGTTTCTTCATATTCAAAACGAATCATGGGCAAAACAGCTCCACAAGTTCCGAGACACCTTTGGGTGTCTCGGCCAGGTCTGAGACTCCTTTGGGTGTCTCGGCGCTATTTTAGGCATAACTTCCTCATATGACCTCCAAATGACCTGATTCCAGATGGGTTGGAAACTTGACCAAAATATCTACAATTTTCCCGTTTTGAGTTTCTTTATATTTAAAACGAATCATGGTCAAAATAGCTCCACAAGTTCCGAGACACCCTTGGGTGTCTCGGCTCGGGCTGAGACATTTTGTTTTGCACACTTGTCCATTTTCGTTATAACTTTTTCATCCGAACTCAGATTTAAGCCATTCAAAGTGCGTTGGAAAGCCGATGAGGAGTTCTATAAGCTCTAATGATTAGATCATCTGTGGAATAAATGAGACACGAAGGGGATTTCGTCTGAGGAGTTCTATAAGCTCTAATGATTAGATCATCTGTGGAATAAATGAGACACGAAGGGGATTTCGTCTTTTGTAAGTGACACGGGGCTCCCGATCAGTTCGTATCTTTATTATTCTGAAACTCCGTTGCTTCACATAGTTTGCCGATTCACTTCAAGCGTTTGTCAACGTCAATCAAGCTTCTATGAACCAGATGGTTATGTTCATCATCTTCTCTTAGCTTTGAGCTGTTCGTGGAGACCTATAGGCAATTTTCGATGCCTACATTCCTAAGCTTGTTTTCTGCAATCTCTTCAGTCGACCGGGGTCACTCCATCGGTCGACCGACCCGAGATTTTTCAGTCTCATAGAATTGCTTCACGTTTCGTTATCACACGACCAAAACCAACAATCTCCCACTTGGAGATGAAACCGCCATCAACGAACTCTCCTGAACTCCCGCCATCTTCACAAGCATCTTCTCCTATCCTGAAAAAAATCTATTCTTCAATCAATATCATCTAGGCGATCCTGTCGATCCTCCTAGTGTGGCTCCGCCTTCATCTCCTACATGTGAAGGCCAACTGAAGTTGTGCACAACTCCAGTTTGTCGATAATCACTGCTTTCGTCAACATATCTGCAGGATTTTGTCTCCCTAAAACTTTCTCCAATCGTAACTTTCCGTCCTCAATCTGGGAGCGTATGAAGTGGTAATGTACGTCGATATACTTCGTTTTGGCATGATATACTAGATTCTTATTAAGGTGTATAGCACTCTAGCTATCATACTAAGTAAATCTCCATCAAGTTTTGAGTGTTTTGTAGATAATTTATTCAAAATTTTTTGATTTAAACTTGTGAACTTTTCTCACTTAAACATAACTCAAAACTAATATCATTTAGTCTTATCTAATATGTGACAAGTATTTGACTTAGAAAAAGTAAAATATTCATCAACCATGAAAGAATTACCCTTTTTTTTTACCAAATGAGAGCTGATATAGAGGGGGAAAGAATTATAAATTGGTTGTGGTTATTTTATTATCAATTAAGTGTTTCTTTTTAACTAAAATTACTTTCTTTAAAAGGGTGCTTTATCCAAATTACATATTGAAGTAAGTACGTTAAGGGGGTTGTTGATATAAGTATAAAAGATTAGGGGGTTTTTATGGGACACACTATAGTTGAGAGGTGTTCTCTAAAATATCATCAAATTTGAGAGGGGTTATCTATAACAGCCTTCATAAAAAGAGGGTTTTGTTAAATCGAATCAGTTGAGTAGATTTTTTAGACAATCCCCATAGTTTGGGGTTTTTTAAAAATTAACTCATGTTTTAAATATGGCTTATTTATAATTTGTCCCTTAAAATTTTAACAATTTAATATCAGTCCCTAAATTATAGGCGATTTCAAAATTTTGAGGGAATAGCATAGAACTGTTGGATATTTAAAATTAAGGAAGTAATATCTAAATAACATTTGTATTTACTCTTATAGGCATTGTATTAAATATCGGTCGATAAATTGCTATATCAGTCAATATATCGAGTTAAAGACTTTATCTCAATAATATTTTAAATTCTTTTCTTTTGTAGGTGATTTTTTTGATATATCAATCGTTATAAAAAATATTTGATATATCCCTTTAAAGATATCGAGAAAATTATGTCATTTTTAATTTGATTGTGGGCTCGGGTTTGGATTGTGTTTAGGAAACTAAATCAGAACCCACAAACCCCACAAAGGCCGCAATTATTCTCCCAAATCTCTCCACTATTAACTCTCCCAAATCTTAAGCATATATCTTGATGCAAATTCTTATATTTAAAATTCATTAATATGTTGGATTATTTATCACAATGTCATGTCATGTATAAATAGTATCTCATACGACACCCAATATTATATACATATCACTGATTTCTGCAATCCGATATCATGGATTTTATTTGTTAAATATTTATCTGAAGTCCAACACTTTGTAGTAGTGCTTTGAAAATATCTTCTAAAGTTTTTCTAAGAGAAGTATATAGTTTCAAAAATAATTCAAAATTTTGAGACTCGTTCAAAATATGATGCTTTAATTTTTCCACATCTCCTCTACTATATAGATATAAGTTAAGCATCTGGTCTTATATCGTATGATGAACATTATTTATCATTGGGACCATATACTATTGTTTGTGGATAACAAATGTTTCATATCTTTTATAAGCTTAACTAAATTTTAAATACCTTATAGTTTACCAAAATTATACGTATATGCCTCCACTTGTATCTTGCTGCACTTTTTTTTATTTTAGATTATGTATCTTTTTTTTGGTCAATGAAAATCTTCTATTCATTTCCCAAGTGTGAACAATTACATGCCTCTAGATTCTCAGATTTTGAGAATTCAAAACAGAAAACAACAACTTAAAAACTGCTATACTATAAAACAGAAAACTTCAATGCTTATACAAACTTACAAAGTACTGATCCAATCAGCCATATTTCCAGCAATGTTTGGAGAGTTTAGGCATATAGTTAGGATGTCAACTTTGATTCTCTTAACCAGACTCTCCCCAGACTTGAACTTCTGTTGAAAAATCCTCATATTGCGCTCACACCATAGATGGTATATAGTAGCTGATAGAGCTGATCTCTTGATATTTTGCTTTATGCCTTTCTTTATTAACTTTGTACAATACCAATTCAAGAGGGAATTCCAAGAACATGATCTCCATTTGAAATGAAGTCAATCCATGATTTGATTCCATACTTTCTTGGACAAGGAGCACTCAAAAAATAGATGATCTCGGCTCTCTAAGCATGCACCAGTGCACATCTTACATTGATTTTCAAAAAATAGATGATCTCGGCTCTCTAAGCATGCACCAGTGCACATCTTACATTGATTTGCATTCACAACTCCTTTCCTTAATAACCTGTCTCTCTAAGCATGCACCAGTGCACATCTTACATTGATTTGCATTCACAACTCCTTTCCTTAATAACCTGTCTTGTGTTTGTAATTTGTTGTTCACAGCTAGCCAACAGATAAAAGAGTGCTTTGGATAGGATAAACCTCCCCAGACCATGTTATACCATGGAACTGAATTTGATGCAGGGGAGAGAGCTCTATATATTTCAGCAATTTTGATTTTTGAGCTGTTAGAACTGGAGTTGATTATCTGTTTCAGGTTGTCAATGCTACCACTCAGTTCCACAGCTTTATCCCTAGCTTTCAAAATTTGTTTCCACATCCATGAGTCTCCCCTTTTTGCTTGAACCTGCCATACATTGCTGTTTTTTAGATATGTCTCATTCACCCATTTAATCCACAAGCATTCTTTGTTAGTGTGCAAATGCCAAAGAAGCTTCACAGCAGAGGCTAGCTTCCAGATAGAGGCAGAGAAGATCCCCAGTCCTCCTTTTTTCCTGTCCAAGCAAACTCTCTCCCAAGAGACCATAGGAACTGCTTTAACAGGTTGATCATATTTTCCCCACAGAAAATTCCTGCACAATTCATCAACTTTTTTAAGAACTCTTGCAGGCAAGATGTAATTTGAGGTCCAGAAGACTTAAATTCCTAAGATAGAGCTCTTGATAATTTGCAACCTCCCTGCATATGATAACTTCCTGTGATTACAAGACTGAAGTTGATCAGTTATTCTACTTAATAGAGGTGCACAATATGAATATGATAGCCTTTTGCAAATGAGAGGAACACCAAGGTATCTAATAGGCATTGTCCCCTCTGAAAATCCCAAACAGTTGAAGATGGAAGCTTTTACTGAATCATCAATCCCTCCATAAAAGATTAAGCATTTGTTTAAATTAGCTCTGAGACCTGAGACTGTACAAAAGTCACTGAAGCATTGATAGAGCCTATTCACTGAATATAGGTCACCTTTAGAAAAAAGGAGAAGGTCATCAGCAAATATTAAGTGGGTTATTTGGAATTTCCTGCATTTAGGATGAAATTTAAAGTTCCTGTCCTCTTTTAACAATTCCAATCTTCTTGAGAGATATTCCATGCCCAGGATAAAGAGGTAGGGAGAGAGAGAGGGTCTCCTTGCCTAAGACCCCTTTCACCTTTGAAATAACCATGCAATGCACCATTAAAAGCTATAGAATACTTAGGAGATGTAATGCAAGCCATAATCCATCCTATGTATGCATCAGGAAAACCTAGGCCAATAAGCATCTCTTTGAGGAATCCCCAGTTAATGGTATCAAAAGCCTTTTTGATGTCAATATTAAGCATGGCTCTTGGAGATATGTGCTTCCTGTTATAGTTCTTTGCAAGTTCATGAGCTAATTGAATGTTACTTGATATCTGTCTCCCCTTGACAAAAGCATTCTGAGCCTCATTAACTAGAGAACCCATCACTGATCTGATCCTATTTGCTAGAATTTTTTAGATGAATTTGTATAAGCAGTTGCAACAAGCTATAGGTCTGAAATCAGATGGATTTTTGGGACATTGCACCTTTGGTATCAAAGTGATAGCTGTGGAATTGATCTCCCCCAAAAGCTTTCCAGTTTTGAAAAAGTCCTCTATTGCCAGTGTGATTTCATCTCCAACAATCCCCTAAGCTGATTTGTAGAAGGATATACTATAACCATCTGGCCCTGGGGCTTTATTATCAGACATAGAAAATACAGCTTCTTTGATCTCCTCTCTGGTTACTGGATTTGTTGGATTCTAGCTTGTGCTTCACTCAAACAAGGGCCATTTTTAATTATATTTCTGTCAACATGAGCAGTGTCTGAGCTTGTTCCCATAAGATTCTTATAGAAAGATATAAATTCAGATGTAATCTTCTCTTCATCAGATAATTTTTCTCCTGCACTGTTATATAGCATCAGAATCCTATTCTGATGTCTTTTTCTTCTCTTCATCAGATAATTTTTCTCCTGCACTGTTATATAGCATCAGAATCCTATTCTGATGTCTTTTTGATTTGATTACAGAATGGAAGTAGCTATGCACTGTTATATAGCATCAGAATCCTATTCTGATGTCTTTTTGATTTGATTACAGAATGGAAGTAGCTAGTGTATCTGTCACCTTGAACACTCCACAATATCCTAGCCTTTTGTTGGTAGAAAGATAGCTCACAGTCCAGCAAATTGTTATATGAGGTAATACAGTTTTTTTCCTGCTCAATAAGAGTTTGATTCAGGGGGTCAGAGTGAAGATTTATTTGAGCATCATCAAGTGCTGCTTTTGCTCTAAGTACTTGTTCACTGATGTTACTAAAGTGCCTTTTATTTAAAACCTTCAGCTCATTCTTCAGCAGCTTCATCTTAGTATAGACTGAGAACATAGCATATCACTTTATGTTTGTTTGCCAAATTCTTGATACAGTAGGCAGAAAACTTGAGTGCTTAGTCCACATCTTAAAGAATTTAAAAGGTTTTTTTCCCTTTAACACACTCATCATATATTGATACTAATCCAGGGGAGTGATCTGAGAAATTTTGCAGCAGGTATTCCACATGACTTGAGTTATATTTATGTATCCAAACATCATTAATGAGAGCTCTATTTAGTCTACTCCAAATTCTAGAGTGAGAATCTTGTTTATTATTCCATGTATAGAAGCAACCTTCAGTTTTAAGATGAGAGAGGTGACAAAGATCAATGAAGTTTCTGAACTCACTGGTATCAGCTTCTGAAAGAATAGTCCCTCCTAATTTTTCTTCATTACCAATTATTGCATTAAAATCCCCACACAATAACCATGGTGTGTTACCAACTGTCTGACAAATATGAGTGAGATTCAACCATAATTCTCTTCTTTTTTCCACTTGGTTTTGACCATATATGGAGGAAATAACACAGTCAATTCTCCCATCCATAGATTTAATTTTGCAAGTAATCTGCTGGTCTGATATGCTATCAGTAAGTACTTCCAGAATATTTGGATCCCATAGTAATATTATCCTTGCTTTATTGGTACTGCTTGCATTAGAACACCATTTCCAGTTGCCAGAAATCCTCTTAGCAACAGTAGAGATATTTTCAGCCTTGATTTTGGTCTCAAGTAGAGCTAGGAAAGATAGATGATATTTTTGCAGATGGTGCTTAACCAAGTGTTGTTTAGAGGATTTGTTCAATCCTCTAACATTCCAAAAGGACCAATTCATATGTTTATCACACCCCCACTATCAATAGTAGAGGGATCAATCTCCAGGTTTGAGAGTTGAGCAAAAGAATTCCCAATATTTAAGCTTTTCCTGACACTGCTTTGGATAAGTCCTTTACCCTTGTAAATAGCAAAATCACCAGGTCTAGATTATGTATCTTGCTGCTCTAGAATATCCTAATATTTTCTAAAACTTTATGTTTTTTGTTTATTACCTAAACATAAGAATGCTCCTTATAATTTTCCTATATGAGTGTCATGGTATAATTTTAGGGCATATATCCCATAAATACTTCATTAATAGGCAATTATCTATTAATAACATTATTATACCTTACCAATAATTAATATGATGTAGAGTTTTACAATAACGTTGGAAGTTTTGGGGACCACATTGTACAAACTTAAATTGACATATAAAATAATTAATTAATAATGATAATTAATTTAGTTTAGTTAGTATTAGAATGTAATATTAAAAAAGAATAGAGGCAGTATAGTTCTTAGAAAATTTTCCACAACTCGCTCTTTTAAAAGGAATACGAAATTTAGTATATTACATTACTCCACATCCAAAAGAAAATTTTGAATGATGGTCTAAGCGAAGTTATTAAATTTAGAAGTGGTGAAATTTTGAGCACTATGGGGCAAATTTAAACTTCAACGTATTAAAATAAAAATTTTGGGTCAAACTTCGGGGCATTAGATTGCAATTAGTTAAAACGGTTGGTTGTAGTTTCTCTCTAATAAAAAAGATACAAACATCACGTATGATCCAACCATTTACCAAGCAAAACTTTGCGACCCTAAACCAATATCTTATGCTTTCTTTTTCGGATCCAATTAGTTTTCTCGTCCTTTGATTTTTACAGTATTGTACTAACAAGATATTGCTAAGGGTAAATTTCATAAAACCAGGTGTTTTGTATTTAACGAACTCTATAGAAGAATAAGAACTAGAAGAAATATTCTTGTGCTATCAGCACAAAACCAAAAAAACGCTTCAACTTGTTTAAAGATTAAGAAATTATTACGCAATTACATGATATCCATAACCATATCATGCTTCTCAACCAATCAAGAAAATGATTTTAAGAGTTGATCGGGTTCAAGTGAGCTTTAGAGGGACTTCTTGCCTAACACGATCAGAAACATTAGGTTCAGAGAAAATCTGACACACATACAAGTATAAGAAAACTTATGTCTTACAATAACTGCTAGCTAACAAATTTAACTTCTTTTTCAAACTCAAACTTTCTTTTTCTTTTCTTTTTTTTATTTTTCTTCAATTCTCTCTCTCTCTCTCTCTGATCTCTCTCTCTCTCTCTCTCTCTCTCTCTCTCTCTCTCTCTCTCTCTCTCTCTCTCTCTCTCTCTCTCTTACTCTGAAGATATGGTAGATGACAAAATGTTTCTTTTATTTTTACTTTATATTTGGAGACACATGGTGAATTTCTTTCCATTATCAAACTGAAGGATCATTTATTTTCATAAAAGTTGTGGGGATTTTTTTTTTTTTTTGTATTTAAAACAAGCCAACAAGTTTAAAATCCTATATTATTTTTTTTTCTTTATCATGTACACTATATGGCTAATATTTTCATAGTAAGAATTTAGGTTTGTCATGTTAGATAGATGATAAATTGTGATCAGCGAAAATTGTGCTAATTTCTTGTCATATATCTTCAAGGAAATTCATATGCACTAAAATAAGTATATTTTTTTCATGCAAATCCCCCTCGATATCCGCTGCAAATAAAAAAAAAGAAATTTTGAGCCGAGATATATATTTCAAAATCCAATAAAATTGTTCAAATCAAACCCCTCCCTAACTATGGAAAAAAGCTCTTGTTTCTTGAGTGTGTTGATGTATGCATCATATCACTGTTGTTTGTGGAGCTTGATTATTTACATAAATAATACATAGATTTAATCAAAATTATCCAAAGCATT
>NC_033801.1:32282814-32283539 GCF_001876935.1 Asparagus officinalis
AAACTGCAGATCTTGGTAATTTTTCCCCTCAACGGAACAGGAGGAGGCCGAAGAGCTAGCAGTATTTCATACAACTGCACAAAGCTACATGAATATATATATATGAGCTCCCAGATCTCCAACTTAACATCACTCCTATTATACATTGATTTAGCAACAACACGAAACACTTGAAAATACACACACACACACAAAAAAAAAAAAAAAAAAAAAAAAAAACGGCGGGAAAGGACGGTCACACAACTCCACTATTCCTAGTTCCTTCCCACACGACAGCACCGACACGGTTCCTGCGAGCTGACCGTGAAAACTAACAACCACGAACGTATATCGTCAAAGCCCCGACGGGCCTAAGTGGACCCTTTCGGGGCCCACTTGGGGCAAGCCGGGCTGAAGTGGGCCGAGACCACCCTGGAGTCCAACAGCTCAATAATGGGCGGGAAAGTAACACACCTAGGAACCTTGTACTGATTAATCGACGCCCCTCTCGAAATCGCGTAATCCATCAACTCCTCGAACGTGCCTGGCCTCACAACCCTAATCTCTAAAGGCCCAATGGACCCGTCAGCAACCCGGCTCTGCCGATAAACCGTGTTTAACTCCTCCTCCATTGCCAAACAACATTTCTCAAGCACGGCCTGGCCCGGGCCATGATCCGGGTTCCGAAGCAGCAATTCCCAATATATCACATAATGGCCCGGTATGGTCCTCGTATCGGCCTGGCT
>NC_033801.1:32283654-32289593 GCF_001876935.1 Asparagus officinalis
GACGGATGAACTTGAACTGCGGCGCCGCATTGTGGAACCCCGTCACGCGTAAAATGTCACCCACGCGGTATCTGTTTAGGCCGGCGTAGGTGGTGATGACAAGCTCGTACTCTTTGCCTACCTCCAAATGGGCCAGGTCCACGAGCCCGGTCCCCGGTACGGGCTTTCCAACTGGCCCATGCGGGATAAATTCGAAATAGGCCATATTGGGCATGATTGTGTAGACGACCTCCGAGGGCTTGCCACTCGGCGTCAAATTAAGGCCGAAATAACACTCGGACGACGCGTAACATTCGTGCACAACGCTCATCGGACCAGCCCGCCCACTCGTAGAATTCTAAGTCGGAAGTGTATTGGCGCATGGCTCCCGTCACGATAACGTCCACGGTATTTCGTATTGGCGCCACATTCTTGTATATTAATTCCGGCCAGTTATCGCACCGACATGACTCGGCTGACTGAAACCGGCCGAGCTCAGCGTCGGGCTTTGAGGATGCTCGCCTCAGACCGGACCGGACAATGTCACCACGTGATTTTCCACTGCAGAGAAACCCGTGTCGATGTCACGGCCGTCGGCCAATTTAGCCTTGGAAAATGCTGATGGCCCGTGCACAGAGCCCGAGCCGCGACACAGACGCCCCACACGGAAGACACTCGAGCGTTACGGTAGAGGTCCGCCAGAGCATCTAGAACGTACATGCTTTGGAACAGTCAGTCGACACAAAGCGATGGCGGAGTTGGCGCCCTCGTGTAGACGATGGTACGGGTCGAGGGCGGGTCCGGAGTGTCAGATTGTAGTAGCTGTGAGACGGCGAGCCGGGAGCCCCCCGGGGGTTTTGGATTCGGACTTGACGAAGAGGAAGTAGAGGCCCTTGCCCTTGTCAAGGTCCGGAACATAACTGCACCCCAAAAAAAAAATTAAAAATAAAAATAAAGGTTCAGGATCAAGCAAATTGGCTGGCATACGTATCATGCGCCTTTAATTAAGTACTCCTCGTTTTCTCTTTTCTGTGTAAATAATATCAGTGTAGTATATTATCTTTTTTTTCTTTTCTTGGGCATCTAAGAATATACGATAAACCCTCAATTCTCAAAATTGGAGCTTCTGATGTGGTGAAGGATAAGAAGATGAGATAATAGGCAAATTTAATTAGGTTGAAATTCCACTGACAAAAAGTTAAAGAAGATTCACAAAAAGAAACACCACATCTGTATGAGTCAGACATCGTCCTTCTCAAAAAAAAAAAGAAAAAAAAAAGAAAAAAAAAGATAAATTACAAAATAACAACCGTAGTAAAAACTTTGGGAGTTTTCCGTTCAGCTGACGGGGACCTTGATTGACATTAAATTAACTTACTTGAAAATATCTGAGAAAATGGTTTCAATTTAATTATTATTTTAATTTCGATCATGATTCGTAGAGTGCAAAAGGTGACTTAAAATAACATGAAACTAGCTAGAAAGTTTATGTACCAATATAATTAGTGCAATATCAAGAGGACATGCCGCATAAATATTATGCCCTAATTTTATTTTATATGTAAACCAACTTTAACTCCTGATCATGGACACTTACAGGTTCATGACTGGAATGAGGAGGCTGTAGAGGAACTGGCGGCGGTCGAGCTCTTCTTGAATCGTCGGCATTAGCTTCCGCTCTCCGGCTGAGGTCCCAGAGCTGCAGCAGGTAATTAATCAAGCCAAATTATAATCCCCCAAACGGACGAATACTAGGACAGAAAACGAGATAAGTGAAAGTTAATGAAAAATAAATGATTCTGATCCTCTCCGCTGTCACTTGATTATATAACAGGCGTCTACTGTTGTTAACTGTACGCTGCTCTAATTAAGAAGTGGCCCTACATAGTTGCGATGGGAACGATAGCAACTCCACAAACCAACGAACAAATTAGACAGTTGATAGTAGATACCTAGTGAGGAACTCGGAAATGGGATGAGAGCAAAGAATCGGAGACCGATCCCCGTTAGCAATCCTCTGAATCTCCGGCTGCAGGTCCTCGTAAGTCACGACCGGGACCTTCTTCTTGAACGACTCTCGATCAGTCGCCCCCTCGAGCTCGAACCTCTTCAAGTACTCCGTCTCCGCGTTCCGGCTCAAGATCTCGGCCAGAACCTCCTCTTGCACCGCATCGGTGTTCTTCGTCAGCCCTTTTCATGCAAATCCCTCTATAATACACCGCCACTGCCAATAAAAAAACACAGAAATTGACCGAATATATTATTTCAAAATCCAATAATAAATCTGATTCAAATCTAAACCCTCCCCTACACTATGGAAAAAATGCTCTTGTTCTTGAGCTGTTGGTTGTGACATAGATCACTGCGTTTGTGAGAGCTGATTATTTAATAAATACACATAGATTTAATCAAATTACCAAAGCTTTTACAAATCTCGATCCATTCCCTGCTGTCTGACAGTATTCCGTGTTAATTTCTCTATTATTAAACTGCCAGATTTATGTATTCCCCTCAACGACAGGTGGAGAGAGCGAAGGTAGCAGAATTTCTACAAATCACAAGTACATGAATATAATATTATGAGCTCCAGAATCTCCAACAACATCACTGCCATATCTAACATGATTTGGATATCAACACGAACACTATGAAAATACACACACACACAAAAAAAAAAAAACAAAAAAAAACAAAAAAAAACAAAGAAGCGGGGGAAGGACCGTCACACAACTACCAACTCATTTCTATTCCTTCGCACAGCACACGCGACAAGTTTCCTCGCAGAGCTGACCGTGAACTAACAACCCAACGAACGCGTATATCGTCAAGGCCCCTACGGGTCTAATCGACATTTCGGGCCCACTTGGGCACAGCCGGCTGAAGTGGCAGAGGACACCTGGAGTCCACCGCCTCCAATAATGGGCGGGAAAGTAACACACCTTAGAACTCTGTTCTGATTAATCGACGCGCCCTCTCGAAATCGATATCCATCAACTTCCCGTCGACCGTGCCTTCGGCCTCACAAACACCTAACTTAAAGGCCCCCCCAACTTCGGACCCCGTCCAGCCAAACCAGGCGTTCTGCCATAAACCGTGGTTACTCCTCCTCCATTTGCTGCCAAAACACGATTCTCGAAGCACGGCCTGCGCCCGGCCGCCGGTTTCAGCGAGCCAGCAAATTCCAATTACTATCACATAATGGCCCGGTTATGTTCCTCGTAATCGGCCTGGATAGTTGTACTCGCAACGCCGGCCGTGCTAAGGTCTTCAGCAGACCTCCGACAGCGCTCTCCCATCTGCCCTTCTGGCAAGTGCCGACTCGTCCGCAGCTTATCGCGACTCGATGCTCGAGCAGCACGTTCTTCGGACGATGAACTTGAACTGCGGGCCGCCGCATTGTTGGACCCCGTCACCGTAAAATTGATCACCCACCGGCCTATTGTTTAGCGCGGCTGGTGGGTTTTGATGACAAGGCTCCGTATCTTTGCCCTACTGCCAAATGGCCAGCGTCCACGAAGCCCCAGGTCCCGGTACGGCCTTTCCAACTGGCCCAATGCCAGGGGATAAATTCGAAATAGGCCACATATTGGGATGTTGTGTAGACGACCTCGAGGCTTGACATCGCCTTCAAATTAAGGCCGAAATAACACTCGGACGCGCGTTAACATCTGCACCGCTCATCGGACAGCCCTGCCACTGCGTAGAATTCTAGTCGGCAAGTGTATCTGGGCCACTGGCTCCGCGTCACGCATAACGTCCACGGTATTTCGTAGTTGGCGCCACTTCTCTGTATATATTCCGGCCAGTTATCGCGCCGAGCAATGCTCGGTGATGAAACCAGGCCGAGCTCAGGTCGGGCTTTGAGGATGCTCGCCTCAGACCGCGGACGGATCAAGTCCCAACTGACTTTTCCGACTGCAGAAGAAACCCGTGTCGATGTCACGGCCAAGTCGGCCCATTTAGCCTTGAAAATCTGATGGCCCTGGCACAGGGCCCGAGCCGCGAACGACGCCCCACACGGAAAGACCTCGAGCGTTACGGTAGAGGCCGCCAGAGCATCTGAACGTACATGCTTGGAATGCAGTCATCACACAAAGCATGGCGGAGTTGGCGCTCGTGTAGACGAGTAGGCCGGGTCGAAGGCGCGGGTCCGGAAGGTGGTCAGATTTGTATGTGAGCTAGGTGAGGCGACCGGGCGAGCTCGGGCAGCACCCCGGGCGGTTTTTGGATTCGGTCTTAGACGATAGAGGAAGTAGACCCTTGCCCCTTGCAAGCGTCCCGAACATAACTGCACCCCAAAAAAAAAATTAAAAATAAAAATAAAGGTTCCAGGAATCAAGCATTGGCATAGGCCCCTACCGCTACTCATCCGCCTTTTCATTTCAAGTCACTCCTCCGTTTCTCCTTTCTGTCCCGTAAATAATATCTAGTATCTAGTCATCATATATCATTTTATTTTCTTTTCTGGGATCTACAGAATATACGATCTACACCCCTTCATTTCTAAATTGGGCTTCCTGATGTGAGCTGACAGGATACGAAGATGAATTTAAATAGGCAAATTTAATTAGCAGTTTGAAATCCACTTAAAAATCGTTAAAGAAGATTCACAAAAAAGACAAACACACATCTTGTATGAGTCAAACATCGTCCTTCTCAAAAAAAAAGAAAAAAAAAGAAAAAAAGAGATAACTTACAAAATTAAACCGTAGTAAAAACATTTTGGGAGTTTTCCGTCAGCTGACGGGGACTTGATTGACATTAAATTACTTACTTGGAAAATATCTGAAGAAAATCGCGTTTTCATTTAATTATTATTTTAATTTCGCATTCATGATTCGAGAGTATGCAAAAGGTGACTTAAAATACATGAAACTAGCAGAAGTTAGCTTACAATATAATTAGTGCAAATATCAAAGAGAATGCCCGCCTAAATATTATGCCTAATTTATTTTATAGTAAACCACTTTAATCCACGATCATAGGACATTACAGGTTCATGACTGAATGAGACGGCTGTAGTAGGAACTGGCGGCGGTCGCAGATCTAATCTGGAATATCGTCGGCATTAGCTTCCGCCCTCTCCGGTGACGTCCCAGAGCATGCGCAGCAGGTAATTAACAAGCCAAATATATAATCCCCCAAACGGACGAATACTAGCGACAGAAAACGAGGAAGTGAAAGTTAATGAAAAACTAAATGTATTCTCGTATCCTCTCCGGCCTGTCACTTTGATTATATAACACGGCGTACTACGCTTTGAACTGCTTTTTACTACGCACTGCTCTAATTAGAAGTTCGGCCTACATATTGCATTGGAACGGATACGCAACCACAAACCAACGCATAACAATTAGACAGTTGGGGATAGTAGATATCTGTGAGGAATCGGACGATGAGGAGTGAGGAGAAAGAATCGGAGACCGATCCCTTTAGCAATCCTCTGACCAATCCCGGCGCATGGTCCTCGTAAGTCCACAGACCGGAACGTCTTTTGAACGACCTCTGCGATCAGTTCGCCCACCTCGAGACTCGACTCTTCAAGTACCGTCCTCGGCTTCGGCGCAAGATTCGGCCAGAACCTCTCTTTGCACCGCATTCGGTGCTTCTATCGTCAGCCCTCGATTCACCTCAGCTTCTCAGACGTCTCTCTCGCTGACAGGCCGGCCGATATAGATGCCCCATTAGCCATGTTTCTCAACTCAACCTAACTTGCTAGAAGGAGAAGAAGAAGAAGGAGATAGGCTTTTGTTTTGTTGGTGCGGTTTGGGTTTGGAAAGGGGGGGACTATATATAGAGATTTGTTGGGGCCCGGGTGACGTATTTTTGTAACGGATGCAGGGGGACAAGAGGGGGCCCACAGAATCGTCCGGGTTCGGTTCAGAGCCGACATGTGGGGCCGGTATGTCTGCCACGTAGGAGAGGACCCCGGCCGGCACCTTGGAGTTTACCCGGCACGT
>NC_033801.1:32289603-32333137 GCF_001876935.1 Asparagus officinalis
GGGTTAGCTAGGTTAGAGAACGAGGAGAGAAGGTGGTGTGCGTACAAAATAGAGTCGTGGTAAGCTCCGTCCCCTTCTCTCTGATGGGCGGGAGCACAAGGTGGGGTCCGTGATCCTAATCTACGAAGAAAGTAGGGACAGGAGAGTTGGACCACTTCTATTTGTATTCAAATTGCTGTTAGGGATCATAAAGCCCTAGTTGCTTGTGCCTAACTTGAATGACACGATAAATAACGTAAGTATTTATAAATGTTCAAGTAGTATTTTATTTAATAGAATGACTTCATCGGTCGTTGGCATCATGTCAGGGGCTGTTTGGTTGGTTTCCTTAAAAACCAACCAAATGAAATCGGTACATGGAAATTAATAAAATAATATTTTTATTCATTTACATATCTAAAACTCAACCACAACATCTAATAAAATATTATTTTTATCCTCCAACTCATCTTATTTCATCTCCTTTCTTACATTTAAAAATAAACCAAATACTAGAAATGTGTCACATCATCCAACTCATCACATCTCATCTTATCTCATTTTTAAAAATCAAACACATCATCCAATAATATTGTGACAACTCATCTCATATCATTAAATCTTCCTTTCCATCCATTTCCTCAAAAAAAAAAAAAAACAAGAAATTGATTTCCTTAAGTATGTGTCACATCATCCAATTAATAATATACCTCCAACACATCTCATCTCATCTATTTTCTTATTTTTAAAAATGAACCAAACGCAAACAACCTCAAAACATCATCCAATAATATATCTCCAATTCATTTTCTTATTTTTTTAACCAACCAAACAACATCAAAACAAGTTTTTTTTTTAAAAATCACACATCATCTAATAATAAGGTGACAACTCATCTCATCTCATCTCCTATTCTATAATTTCCTTCTTTTCAAGCCAACCAAACAACCTCAAAACAATTATTATAGGAAATATGTTTCTTATTTTTTGATTTCCAAAATTTTTTGCCAAACGAACAGCCTCTTAATGTACAAGTTGAGGATCATATTGCGAAATTAAAAGACCTTATGAGCATAAATTTGATGGTGTTTTTATTTATTTTCAAAGTTAGAGGATATGTGGTGTAGCCAGGATCGAGCCCTTTTTAGGTAGAGAGGATGATGTAGCCCTAGAAGTGACTCTAGCCTACATGGACCAATTCGACCCTATAAGGATCAAGCTCGAAAGAACTTCAAGTAGCACAGATCGAATCGCGCCAAAGATCAGTTATTTCAAAGCTCTTTCAAAATCGTCCGGGTCAATTGGGATGCCCAAAGGCCATGCTCTCGACCTCCACCAGAATCAAGGAAATTCTATAGTCTTGAACCTCAAATTTGCAGTTATTCTATTTTAGGTAGGTTTTTACTGTCCAAGTTGGAGGAGTAAATGGATTCCATTTTGGTTGAGATTTTTTTTTTTTAGACTGAGAAACAGGGTGAGGTACCATGTTCATTAAAATTAATAAAGAAAAGTTGGGAGAATATACATACTTCTTCTCTAGATGGAAGAAAAACAGTGAGTGAAGTGGGTAGGGAGCGGACCATCGTCGTCACCTACCACACAACACCTACCGTTTCATTTTGGTTGAGATTTGATGTGAGGGATCACGTTTTCTAATAGAAGGATATTTTCTAGTTTTTTGTATCTTTCTATTTTTTGTGGCAAAAAATATCATTTTTATGGTGTCAATTTATTTTTGAGTCTATAAAAGACTCTTTTCGGATATAGGCAATTAACTTTTGACTAATAAGAATTCTTGTTATTGGATACGGCCATCTTTTATTTGACGTTCTCTTTTTTTTTTCTACGTCTCTTCGATCCGATCAGGTTGCAACCCTATAATAGAGCTGCATCCGTATGCATTTAAATCTCTCTATTTTTAGTGCTCTGGTTAGTATTGAATTAATATGTAGGGATGCATATATTATAGATTAATTGTGAAGTTATTTGAGTCAGTTGTGCAATATTATGTAGTTTTTCTAACACCTGTCACTGGAATACTCTTCAATTCATATGCAATTAATAACAACTTATTTATTTCTTGTCTATTTTGTTTTTCCAACAATTGATGCTACAATAATATCCAACCAATCACATATATTGAATTTAAGATATAGATTAGACAACGTGGAAAACAACATGGAGTTCAACTATTTCCATTCAAACAAACCTACATGAAAAGAAGACCATTTTATGTGATTGCACATGGTAATCTCAAATCATATATATTTGCACAAAGAGCTTTTTTTTTTTTTTTGTTAGAGTGTTTGCTTCTGTTCAAGTCCACCATGTTTGGTCTAGCAAATTAAGGCATGAAATGATATTTAGTCTTACATTTTAATAACTGTCAGATGGATATATTGTTGAATATATTCGGTTTCATGACTCAGTTAAAAGTTTAGTCCTTTTGAGTCAATTTGCATCAAAATATATTAGAATAGCACATTTCATTCATGGGTCTTTTTAATCAAACCGTTCTCTTTAAGAGTGCTTTATCTCAACCCACGACAAGTGATCAAGATGGTTTAAAAGTTCCAATAGGAATCCCACATTCTTTGGTTCAATTCCAGACTGGGTTATTAACAAAAAAGCTTTACCTTAAAGATTTTCATAAAAGGTGTTTTTTTCATATCTTATTTTTATATAATCATATTAATAATTTACATTTCAATATACACACACGCACGTAGATCTTAAATTTTATCTTTTATGTTTGTGTGTGTTTGTTTACCTCATGTCAAACAAATATAAATATTTGAGGTTGTTGCTTAAAAATATGAAGATTTAGGTTTTAATGTAAAAATAAGATAAATTTATGATTTAATATATATTAGAAAAACACAAAAAAAATCTGGTTCAAAGAGCTGGCTGGTTATGGACATGTAAAATCTCTAGATGCAAATCAGAAGACAAAATATTTATTGATTCTGATATGAGGGTTTGATGTGTGATTTACAACGGCATAAAGACAGCGCTTAATTGAATTGGATTAAAAATAATATTAAACCATATTTCTTCAGTATTCTCCTTTTTATAACAAAGCTTGATTATCAAAAATACAAAAATTCACATCACTCACAGCGTCGAACTGTTGTCCACTAATGGAGGTTGAGTCAGTAACAACTTTAATGATTGACTTTAATCAAAATTTTCTACTCTGAGGCTGAACCCTTTACGATCTGAACTTGTAACCAGCACTTTGGCTCAATCGCGTTTCTCAAAGAACTTTAAGATGTTACTCAAACATTTGACTAAATTTTACTTTAATATATTGTGTTGACAATAAGTGTGCTTAAAGTTTCTTGATTACTTTACAGTTTTTTTTTTGTCAATGAAATGAATTTTTATTCATCACCAAATGAGCAATATAGTCATATATACAGCATGATTTCCAGAACAATACTAGAAAATCTCAAAACAAAAACAGTAACAATTTACAGTTATCAAACTACAACTACACTAATCTTTCTATCAACTGAGGAGGTGTATTAACATTCAGGATCTTAGTAAAAATGGAAAGTTTCACAGCTCGAAGCAGAGATGCTTGGGTTGAAGCTTTACTTTGAAAAATGCGGAGGTTCCTCTCTCTCCAGATTATATACACAGTTGAAGACAGGGGGCCAATCTCTTAATCTTTTTCAACCAACTTTTACCTTTGAGGCTCCCACAGTACCAGTCTAGTATATGGTCCCAATTGCAAAATCTCCTAGTAAAATTCAGCCACTCCATGACTTCATTCCAAATATATGCAGTGAATTGACACTCGAAGAAAAGGTGATGACAGGTTTCAGAGTGTGTTTGACATAGAACACAAAGGTTAGTGTTGAGGAGCCTCATTCTACACAATCTATCTTGAGTTAGGAGCCTTGAATGAGACACTAACCACATGATGAACGAGTGCTTAGGATAATTCAAACCCTCCCAAACAGTTTCAGCCCAAGGAACCTGAGGAGCTGAGATATTTAAGCACCTGTAAATGTGGGAAATTTGAAGTTTACCATTGATTTGGCAGCTGTTTATAATGTTGGTCAGGTTGGCCATGTTGGCAAATTTGCTTATCACCATATCTCTAACTCTTAGTAGTTGTTTTCACATCCATGAATCGGTTGATTTAGCTTGAACTTGCCAAATATTAGACTGATGCAGATAATTGCCATGGACCCATCTAATCCAGAGTAAATCCTTTTTGAGATAAATCATCCACAAAAGTTTAAATGCTGCAGACAGATTCCAGGCCTTGGCAGAGAATAATCCCAATCCTCCAGATTCCTTATCTTGACAGATATTTGCCCATGATATAAGATGAATTTTTTGACTCCATAAGAAAGATGAACATAAGCTATCAATCTTTTCCAAAACCTTCAGAGGCAAAATGAAATTACTTGTCCAAAAAGTCTGTATACCAAAGATAACTGATTTGATAAGCTGTAGCCTACCAGCATAAGACAGGGTATTTTTCTTCTGCCAGTTAGAGAACTGCTCTGTGATCTTGTTTATTAATGGTGAGCATTCTAGACAAGATAGTCTTTTCGAGATGAGAGGTAATCCCAAGTATCTCACAGGCAAAGTCCCCTCTGTGAATTTTAGGTGTGCACATAGTTGAGATTTCAGGTTCTCATCAATTCCTCCAAAGTAAACAGAGCATTTGGCCAGATTAGCTTGAAGTCCTGATACACTGCAGAATTTTTCAAAGCAACTGAAAATCTTTGAAATAGAGTTCATATCAGCTTTGGCAAACATGAGTAAGTCATCTGCAAAGATGAGATGTGTGATTTCCAGCTTTAAGCATTTTGGGTGGAATTTAAATAATCTATCATTCTTGAGTGTGCTCAAGCTCCTTGACAAATATTCCATCCCTAATACAAACAGATAAGGTGAGAGAGGGTCACCTTGCCGAAGACCTCTTGCACCTTTAAAATAACCATGTAAGGAGCCATTAAGAGATAAAGAGTACTTGGGAGTGGTAATACACTCCATTATCCACCTGACCATTGTATTAGGGAACCCCAGGCCTTCTAACATAAATTTGATAAAATCCCAACTGATGGTGTCGAAAGCTTTCCTCAGATCCACGTTTAAGATAGCTCTTGGTGATATTTGCTTCCTACCATAATGCTTGACAAGATCATGAGCCAAAAGGATGTTACTAGATATTAATCTTCCTTTGACAAAAGCACTTTGGGATTCATTTATCAAACTGCCCAGAACCTTCTGAATACGACTCGCTATGATCTTTGTTATAACTTTATAGATCAAGTTACAACAAGAAATAGGTCTGAAATCAGAGGCACTCTTGGGGTTCAGGATTTTTGGAATGAGAGTGATAATAGTAGAGTTGAATGTACCTAGTAATTTCCTAGAATTGAAAAACTCTTCAACAGCTAGGTAGAGATCTTCACCAATAATGTCCCAGGATGACTTAAAGAAAGTAGCATTGAATCCATCGGGGCCTGGAGCTTTACCCACTGGCATGGAGAACACTGTCAGTTTAATTTCCTCCCTAGAGACTGGCATACTCAAGTTGGTTATTTGTTCTAGGTTGAGAGTGGGACCATTGGCCAATATTGCAGGATCAGGTTGGTCTGTAGGAGATGCTGTCCCCAAGAGTTTATTGTAGTAATCTATGAACTCATCAGTTATTTCAGACATATCAGTAATTCTCTCCCCATTTTCTTTGTAAAGAGACATAACCCTGTTGTGGTGCCTTTTATTCTTCATTATAGAATGAAAGAATTGTGAGCATTTGTCACCATGGAGACTCCAGTTAATATTGGCTTTTTGTCTGAAGAAGGAAGTCTCACAGTTTAGTAATCTGACATATTTGGATAGATATTCTCTCTCTTTAGATATTAAACTGGAGTTGAAGGGTTCCTCATTTAATTTGCTCTGAGTAGCAGCAAGATCCTCTTTGGCTCTAACAACTTGTTCAGATATATTCATGAAGTGCTTTTTGTTCAGTAACTTCAAGGCAGGCTTCAGAAATTTGAGCTTTTGATGAAATTTGTACATGTTATAGCCTCTGAAAGATTGCTCCCAGATCATTTTTACTGTTTTAAGGAAATCAGGATGTTTAATCCACATATCAAAGAATTTGAAAGGCCTCTTCCCTTGAAAATCCTCATCCCCAATAGTAAGAAGGGCAGGGGAATGATCTGAACAGCTTGGCAGGAGAAATTCAGCTTGGCTTGAGGTGTAATTATTTATCCAATCATCATTAACAAGAACTCTGTCCAATCTAGACCATATCCTGGTGTCAGCATCTTGTTTATTGCACCATGTGAAGAAACAACCTGTTGATCTGAGATGTTTAAGTTGACTAGATAACACCAGATTCTGGAAATCACTGAGGTCTGATTCTGAAACTTGAGCACCTCCTATCTTCTCTTCACTGCTCAGGATAGCATTGAAATCACCTGCAACTAACCAGGGCCCATTCACATGGTTTTTAAAGTATAGAATATCCTCCCATAGAGTTTTCCTGTCTTCCTCATGATTGGATGCGTAGATGACTGTAATATAACAGGATAATCTGCCATCTTTTGATTCAATAAAGCAGTTAACAAACTGATCAGAGGAATTTATGTATTGAACTGAAAGGAGATCATTATTCCATAAAATCCAGATTCTTGCATTATTAGCTTGATGCACATTAGAGATACTCATCCAGTCTTTGGCTACTTTTTTAGAGATCAACTTTGCATTATTAGCTTGATGCACATTAGAGATACTCATCCAGTCTTTGGCTACTTTTTTAGAGATCAACTGTAGTTTGTTGCCAGGCACCTTTGTTTCCAGTAAGGCAATGAGAGATAGCTTATATTGGTTAATAAAATGCTTCACTATCATATGTTTAGAGGTTTTATTAAAACCTCTAATGTTCCAAAAAGCTAGTTGCATTAAGAAGAAAGACCACCCCTTTCAAAGGGGTCTAGGTTATGCAATTGAGGATCCAAAGGGGAGAAACTAGATGCTTGGAAAAATACAGCATCTTTAGTATTTAGATTGGCCCTTCTTAGAATTTTACCTCTGGTAGGACAAGAAAAACCAGTGGAATTAACAGTTGGAGAAGAGAAGATCAATTCAGAATCAGTTTGGCTGATGTGCACTGTTTGTGCATGTTTTCCAGAAACCTGCACACTCCCAGGTATTTGCTTTCCAGAAGCCTGCTCAGTGGCTTGAACCATATCAACTAGGTTGGTATTTTTACCCAATTCATTCTGAACTTGATGTACAGGTTCTGAAACCTCTGCTACTTTGTCTCCAGATTTGTCTGCAGTATCTCCAGAGGCAGTGACATTATTACGAGCACAATTATCAGAATTTCTGTTAATAGGTACCCACTCCTTCCTTATTTTTTGCCTCTTACAGTAATCAATAGTATGACCAATATTTTTGCAAGAAGTGCACCATCTGGGCTTAAGTTCATATACCACTCTTTGTGTGAAGCATTTATCATTAGGCCCTTTAATAGTGAGCAGATCAGGCAGGGGTTCTTTAAGAGGCAAATTCACCTCCACTAATACTCTGGCATATGTTAATCTTTCCCTCTTTGCTGTACACTTGTCTGTGGTTATTGGATTACCAATTAGACTTGCAATCTTACTTATTCCTGTAGGAGTCCATAAATTCAGTTTTAAGTTTGGGAATTGCACCCACATAGGATAGCAGACATCCTGTAATTTCTCCACATCTATATCCACACTCCATGGTTTTAAAGCCAATGGCCTAGAACCAAAAAACCAAGGACCACCTACAAGGACTTCATTCATAAGATTCGCAGAGGGAAAATCAAACAGAAATATTCCCTGTTTGATCATAAGAACTTGTGGAATAAAAATTTTGCTCCAGATTTTGTTTACATATGCTTCCATGGATTTGAATCCCACATTAAGACCTATAACATGTCCTACCAAAGCATGCTTCCACAAACTTTCACCCTCTTTCCATTCCTCATCTGAAAACTCAACAACATTTTGTTTGGAGGGAGGAACAAAATTGAGATTTAGACCATGGCCAATCTTTCTGTTATCTGAAAATAAACTTGCAAAGGATTTTACAGATTCACTCTTCTTATTCCCTTCTTCATTAGGTTTCTGAGCTGAGAATTCACCCTCATTCTTTTCCACCTCCCTAGTATCTTCAATCAAGATTGGATTTAAATTCCCAATACTATCATTTTCAGAGTGATCCACCTCAGAATTTTTTGAAATCATCTCATTATGAGGGAAATTTCCAGATAAACCAGATTCAAGAACCTCGTCTACTTCATCGGACCAGAGGTTAGAGGTTGGGGATTTACCTAGCTGTCGAGGAATCAAAACACCAGATCGGAGCTGAGGCAACTGAGGATTTGATAGCGGATTTGATCTAGCTAGGATTTCCTCCATCAATACCTTCTTCTTAGCTCCCTTCGGTCCCGTACTTTCCATCATTGATCTAGCTAGGATTTCCTCCATCAATACCTTCTTCTTAGCTCCCTTCGGTCCCGTACTTTCCATCACTGTTGAGCTCGAAGAAGCTTCAGAGTCATCGATACCATTGGATAGGGAAGGGTAAACGAACATAGAATCCCTTAGCTCAGCAACTGAGATCTTGCTTGAACTCTTCTTCTTCTTCCTCATTCAATCAAGGTGGGGGCGCACAATAGCGAACAGATCGCCTGCTATCGTGCACCGAGCAGACCGCCAAAAATTTTCTTTTCACTTACTTTACAGTTATTACAATGTAGAATTAAAATCATTAGCTATCATCAGAATCTCAGAGCTCTATTAATTTTTAGATAATCCCCTCAAAAATTGATCTCAATTATTTTAAGGGAAAAATGCTTTCAGCCCCCAAAAGCCAAGAAAACGTACTTCCCACCCCCAATACTTTGTCAACGGGTGGTTTGCCCCCCAAAAATAAAGATTTAATTCTCTAAGCCTCCAAAACACAAAACCCAAGAGATTAAAATATGTGAAGACCATAATACCCTTCTCTCTCTCTTTTTATCATGATGTACTGAGATGATATATAGTTGAAATGATTGATGAGGATTATTTTATTTTTTTTTATTTTTTATTATTTTTGTTGTTTGTATTGGGAGATTGTTAAAGTTACGGGTTTATTGTTAAGGTTACGAGTTAATTGTTAAGGTTACGGGTCAATTGTTAATGTTATGGATCCTCTCTCTCTCTCTCTATCATGATGTTACCGTGATGATATTAAAATGATTGAAGGGGATTGTTATTTTATTATTTTCATTTTTTATTATTTTTGTATTTTTAGAATATTCGTTGTTAAGGATAATGGTTGGTTGTAAAGGTTACGGGTTGGTTGTTAAGGTTACTAGTTTTTTGTTAAGGTTATGAGTTTGTTGTGTAGGTTATGAGTTTAATTGTTAATATTCTAAAAATACAAAAATAATAAAAATAATAATAAAATAATAATCATCTTCAATCATTTCAATATCATCACAGTAACATCATGATAAAGAGAGAGAGAGAGAGAGAGAGAGAGAGAGAGAGAGAGAGAGAGAGAGATGATCTATAATCTTAACAATTGACCCGTAACCTTAACAATTGACCCATAACCTTAACAATTAACCAGTAACTTTAACAATCTCCCAATACAAACAACGAAAATAATAATAAAAAAATAATAATAATATAATTCTAATCAATCATTTCAACTATTAGCTCAGTACATCATGATAAAGAGAGAGAAAGAGAGAGAGAGAGAGAGAGAGAGAAGGGTATTATGGTCTTCACATATTTTAATCTCTTGGGTTTTGTGTTTTGGGGGCTCAGAGAATAAAATCTTTATTTTTGGGGGCAAAACACCCGTTGACAAAGACTTGGGGGTGCAATTTATAATCTACTTTGCAAACTCACCCTCTAGTATTTAAGTGTAAAGCTTCCACAGATTTTTATAAGAGCACACTCTATTCTTAAGGATCATGATCCTACACTTGGTATACATAAGCAAAATTAGACCCTACAAGAGAGAGCATTCATAACCTTAAAAATTGACCTGTAACCTTAACAATTAACTTGTAATCTTAACAATTAACCTGTAACTTTAACAATCTCCCAATACAAACAACGAAAATAATAATAAAAAAATAATAATAATATAATTCTAATCAATCATTTCAACTATTAGCTCAGTACATCATGATAAAGAGAGAGAAAGAGAGAGAGAGAGAGAGAGAGAGAAGGGTATTATGGTCTTCACATATTTTAATCTCTTGGGTTTTGTGTTTTGGGGGCTCAGAGAATAAAATCTTTATTTTTGGGGGCAAAACACCCGTTGACAAAGACTTGGGGGTGGGAAGCACATTTTCTTAGCTTTTGAGGGCTGGAAGCATTTTTCCCTTATTTTAATTTGAGGAAATTCCTCTCAATTTGGAATGTATAGGTAACCTCCCTGGACTTCGAAAATTTGATGCAACCCCCCTCCCTCCCTCCCTCCCTCCAAAGCTATGCAACAATCTCAGAAAATCCGTGATCTTTATATTTTTTTCAACAATTCCCCTCCCCTTGTTGACGTCATTAGTTTAAAAAGTGAAATGACGATAATTCTCTTTTGTGAAAAAGCACACTTCACTTCAAAAACCTCCCAATCAATAAAAACACTTTAAGCTATTTATAATTTTTCCCCACTCTCCTCTCTTTCTCTTGCTTCTCTTTTCTCAACCCATACAAAAGTTCACACTCGCTTTTTTACACTTGATGGGGTCTCTTAGGGCCATTAGATTTTTTTGACTGGGTTTTTACTTATTTTCTTGAAGAACGGCCAATAATGATATTTTTTTAACATGATTATTGAAAATGATTTTGCTTTTAAAGTGATGCTTTTAAAAACATCTGAACTTTAACAAAAGCTTCTACTTTTTTAATTTATATATCATATATCTCTTTTACCCTTTAATAATGATTACTAAGCACAATTCTACCAAACATCTTAATGGCTTTTTAATTAGTTTTTTATATTTGATTACCAAACAGCTATTTTCAGTAACTTATATAAGTTGCTTCTATAAACTGCTTTTATAAGCAACTTATTTCAAGATCTAGCAATATCACACTGACCCTTATTCTTTTTAAGCACATATATGTCATGTGAGATATTAGACTTAATGGTGTTAGTTCAAAAAGTTAAATGAGAAATTTTCAAGGGAGTTCAATAGTTAAAGTCAAATATTCAAAGTCATCTACAATATTTCCAAAGTTGAGCGGGGCTTTCTCAAATCAAAATAGTTAGAAGAGATTTTATAAGAAACCCCTCATAGTTGAGAGGGATTTTCTAAAATTAATCTTTTTTGAAGTGAATAGACTTCAAAAAATGGAGAAGTCTAGCTTCATAATTCAGTAGCCACAAATTTAAATGGATTTTAAAAAATTAGTGCTACGTCGGTTTTTATTTCGCATCGTGAAATAGCTCATGTTTCTTTTTTCCTTAGTAAATGAAAATAATTATTCACTCACCAACTATGGAAATTTGAGTACATCGAGACATCTCAATTACACTGAGAAATAAAAGCAACATCAGTTAAACAACATCAAAAGAACCAGAAAATATATAAAGTCATTAGCTAGTCTTTACAATCAAGAGCAAAGTGTAGGGATTTTTAGATCTCACAAAAACCCTAAAAAAGACCACCAAACACAGCAAATAAAATCACACAAGATTTAAGATTTAACGTGGAAAACCCTCAACAATGAAAAATCACGGGATCAAAATCAATCTACTATCACCTCAAAATTATAATCTTTTGCACGGATAAAGACTGTCAAACCCTCTCTCTCTGTTTTTCTCTACACTTCTTCTTCTTAGTTTTTCCTTTAACAATAGAAGGATATATATATATATAGGAAAACCAAAACCCTATCTTTGGACTAACTTCCTAATTAGAATAAGATTCAAACTCCTAATCATGATGGAACTCAAACTCCTAATCATGATAGATCTCTAACCCTATCTAATTCTCATAAAGTTTTACAAAGAATTAAAAACACTATACTAACTTGGAGTTTGAGTTGATACCCAACATATCCTCCCTCGACGAAAAATCTCCGAGTGTCTCAACGGCTTCAGAAAAACTCACTCTCTTCTTACTGTTCTTCACCTCTCCATTGTGGACAAAAGTCTGAGAAGAGCTATCTACACTATTAACGGATCGTCCATCTAAATAGCAAATATGATTACTATTCTTCCTCCCTCTAAAATAAAATCACCATCTCTATACACTTTGCATCATTCTCCTTCACTCACATACTTGTATCCACGTTATGCCATCTTACCCAACGAAATTAAATTAGCACCACATGACAGCAGATATCTCACAAGATAAAGAATTCCGACCATCCCAGTGTGAAGCTTAACGTGAACACTTCCAACACCTTCAACCTTCATCTTCTCGTTGTTTCCAACAATCACGTCGTCAAATTCTTCTTCCAACACCTTCAACCTTCATCTTCTCGTTGTTTCCAACAATCACGTCGTCAAATTCTTCATCTGTCTTTAATGTGTTAAAATAATTTTTGTTGTTGTCGTCAAATTCTTCATCTGTCTTTAATGTGTTAAAATAATTTTTGTTGTTGCAAACGTGCATAGAGGCTACAGAATCTAACACCTAAGTGTTACTCATATTAGTACCTGTACTCTGCATCAATAAAACCACATCTTTATTACACATAACCACCAAGGAGTTCGTCTTCTTCCCATTTTCTTGAAGCTTCATCTGTCTAATACTCTTCAAATCATCACATATTTGGGAACATCTGAACTGAATGTGACCCTTCTCTCTATAATAATAGCACTCCTTTTCGTTGTTGTCTCGGGCCCCAGATTTTGACCTTCCTCGATAACTGACACATCTCCCCATACTCCTCCCTCGATTAGAACCTTCAAAAGCTAGTACAGTCTCACCATCATTAAATGTGCTCTCCTTTCCCATCATTCTTTCATTCTCACGTAGGAGTTGTTTTCAGCGAAAGTTGACTCCATTGTCGATTCCATTAAACTTTGATTTGTTTACACGAAATTATAATGAAAATAAACGAAAATACAACTTTCGAGAAAATAACACAGAAATTGTCTATTAACTCCTGCTTTGTGGGACTTTGCCTGTGCCGTGAGTGCTTTGGCTCGTTGACCATCGATTCACAGATCGTGAGGGTGTTAGGGATCTCTCCTTCGTTTATCGAAGTAAAGATTTGAAAACGAATATCTTATCGATGTAAGATGTTCGTTCTTCCAAAGATTAAGTCTGAGCTTAGATCTCTAGGAATCACCGAATGATGCTTGTCAAAGGGTGAAAGTTCTCTCTTTCTTCCTCAAAATCATCAAAGACTCAAGTCTCTTCTACTCCAAAATGCTATCTCTTTTATTTCGTGTCTAGGGAGGTATTTATAGGGGTCTAAGTGCACCACAGTTGAAACGGGGGCAAAATAACCGACTGGATGTTTCTCTTTGGCCGCTACAGTTCTACACTGCCGCGGCTATTGGCGCGGCAGTATAGGCTGCCGCGGCCAAAGAGGCGGTTATCAGCACGTTCCATCGTGCCTAAAACCGCTCTCCCACGACCTTTAACCACCTTTTTCGTGGTTTAACTGCTTTTCCACGTCAGCACACGTTCTATTTCTGATACGCCGCCACGTGGACTTCAAAAAATCATCGAATAACTGCCTTATAACTTCCACAATATCTTCTTGTAATGACCGCGGCACCATAGGTTGCAGCGGCTAAGCCGCGGCACCATAGGCTGTCGCGCCTTAGCCGCGGCACCATGGTCTGCCGCGCCTTAGCCGCGGCACCATGGTCTGCCGCGCCTTAGCCGCGGCACCATGTCCTGTCGCGCCGCCATGTGTTGCTTGATGATGTGTATATTATTCTTCTATGTTGTCTTGAGTGGTGTTTGGATGTCTGTAAGCATTTTTTTGATGCCTACAGATACCCCCTCCAAAGTATCTCAGACTCATCATTTTTAGAAAGGGGTCTGGGACACTTTGGATATGATAAGCTTTCCCTGTAATTTATCCATTGCTTTGTTGAGGAAATTGCGTAGAATGGTTTGTGAATGGCTTCAATCCTTGACTTCTTTATCTTTTAGCCTATTCAGTGCTTTGTAGAATAGATAAAATTCCTCCGGTGCTGTGTTTATCGCGAGGCCGTTGTCGAAGTCTCGAATTAGAACTGCTGTCGAAGAATTTTGAGAAATAGTTTATACTCATATACTATATTAGAGTGTTCGGGAAATAGTTTAACCTCATATACCCGTTGGGAGGTTCAAGGAGATGCAGTTTATACTCATATACTCATCGGAGTGTTCGGGTATATATTCCAAATACACTGGGAGACTTATGTGTTCAGATATCCAAGGGATTATGGTGTATGCCTGATATTCCTGCGCAACAGTGGAGATCACGTCAACATCAGCTGCCGCGACGGCAAATACTGTCGCGCTCGAGCGCGACAGCATAGAGTGCCGCGCACCGCTCGGCCAGTTGGGTTATAAGATCGTTGTTGGGCCTTTCTCGGGTCATTTTCCCCGCTTCTCTGAGTTCGAAACTTCCTCCAAAACCCTATAAAGAGATTTTTTCTGGCTTTCCCCTTCTCCCTTTCTTCGAATTTCTGTGATTTCTTTTTGGACGAGATCTAGGGTTTCGACTGTTCTTCTTGATCTGTTGGTTCTCTGACTTTTTAAACCTGTTCCTCTTCACTTCCTAGTAGAATGGCACGCCCTTCATGTATTTAGGGTTTACCTTAACTTCTTCTTTTTCTTTTTAGATCTAACATATAAACCCTAACTTTTGATTCTTTTGGTCGATTTCACTATGTCTCCAAAGAAAACTCGTGCTTCGAAGGGAAAACCGACGGCATCAGTACCTGAAGAGGTCGAGGCTGCCGTTCCTTCTTTTGGGGGTAAGTTTCTTCAACTTTTCCTTATCTAAAATTGTTGATTTTGTGCATACAGCCTCGTTTGTCTCCATTGAGAGGCATTCGGGAAGAGTTGACATCCTCTATCGAGAGGATTGATGTTTTAAAACACATATCTTGTTCAATCAAGACATGTACCACAGTCAAAATGCGAGTTTTCGTCGAACTCGTACCTTTTCGAAATCAAAGGCCGCTGTTCAGTTACCGCGGCAGCATATGCTGCCGCGGTAACGCACAGCATCAACTGCTGTCGCGGATATTTAGAGCGAGGGTTTTGCTCTATTTGCCTCTTTTATACAACTGTTTCCCAACTTTTCTTTGCAGTCCCCTTTCCCTCTGTAGCCTTCTCTGATAGAGAAGACCCAGGCCAGAGCGGTGTTCTTCATGCCTCTTTCAACAGCGACTTCCTGGTTAGAGAGGCCCGCCAATTTAGTGAAGATCGTGATAATAATGTTCCGGAGTTGATTCGCGAGGGAGGCCGTCGCACTCTGCGTGCTCTGCTGACTGATTCACCCTTGACTCTAACCCGGGATTCTAACGAACCGTTGAAGAAACCTGATTATCTGTTTGGAGATTCGATAGAAGATCCAGACAATCTCTGCCGTGGCCCTAAAATTTGGTTGAATGAGCACGAAGGTGCTTTTCTATTCCTTCCTCCATTCCCTCGACAGTATTCCCTTCTGCAATTAAGGAATTTGGCTGTTTCGAGGAAAATGACGTGGCACCTGACAGAAGATCATGAGCGCGTTCATTGCGGATTCATTGGTAAAGATGTTAGTGCTCCTGGCTCTACCGGTAGGCATAATATCCGTGGTCTTCATCCGGGAATATTCGGACCAGATGGCGGGCCCCAGAACGAATTGATGATAAGGGCCAACACGGTAAATAATAAGTTCGCTCAGGTTGGTCGAGAACTTCCCATTCCAAAATTCCGGTGTTATGGATGGGTTCATTCTCTTCCAGACAAATGGTGGGCTAGGATGACCAACTACGTAATCACTCGTTGGGATCAGGAGTTAAGGAATTTGGGATTGTATGCTTCAATCCGAGCCAGCATGCATGGTCTCCCAGTAAGTGTAGATCATTTTATGGCCTTGTTCGAGTCTTATATTCCGGAGACTAACACATTTCTTACCAAGTATGGGGAGTTGGGGCTTCCACTCCACGAAATGATGAAAGTATCCGGGTTGCCATTGGGGAATACTCCTTATCAGGAATATTTTCCCAACAATCGTCAGCTTATGAATATGAAGAAAGCTGGCTCTCCTGCTTATGACATTCTCTGGGAATTGACTTGTCACTACCAAACAGCGATAGCCAAGATTGAGGTAAAGAGTAAGAAGGCAGCTCGAGTCAGTTTAAAGCAGTTTGATGATTACTTGTTTCAGAATCTTGAAAGCCCCACCGGTGAAGCAGTCTGTGAATCTCCTATTCTGACTCCTTCTGAAGTTAATATGTTGATTACCAAGATTAACGCCCAGTCCTATAGAACCGAGTCATCCGAAGGTGGTTTTCTTAGGGGCACGAAATTCAGTACCTTCTTGTGGCAATCCACAAAGAAAATGAGGCCTGAAACTCTCCTTTCTGGCTACCTGGCTATATGGCTAAAGAGATGTGTAGTGCCGCATCAGTCTTCCGAGGCGCTTCCTCTTGAATTTCTCTTTCCCGCCGTGCAACTAGTTGTCAGAGGCAGGTTATCTCTTCTCTCCTCTATGATTGCTGACCTTCATAGCGGTTTGCGTAACCTAGCCAACACTTTTACCAAAGTGGGTGCTGAGCCTTCAACTAAGATTCCTTTGTCGAGCGTCGAATTGCCGTACACATATTTAATGGCGTGGCTAGTTCTCCATCGAGCGGACATGTTGTCAGCACCTGACGTGTCTGATCCCGAAATCCCCTTGCTGCAGCTCTTAGAAGGATGTAAGTGGTTATATCCTTCCCAACCGTGGACTGACCGGGTGAGGCAATTCAAGAATGCCAAGTGCTGGGAATTCTATAAGTGTTTCCCTCGGTTTTCTGGTGCCCATAATGACACGCTTGTTGACGAGGAAATGTCTGGGGCCGACAGGACTTCTCTCGACATGGGTAGCTTCCATTGGCTCATGAACATTCGACCAGGCTATAATGTTTTCCGATCGAAGAACCTTTGCCGGATCGAGCCTTATTTTCCTTGCCGTTTTGCACGACAGTTCGGCTACGATCAACTGTACATCGGGAATCCCAATAAATGGTTAATAAACTACGGAGGCCTCATTGATGGAGTACGAGCCTGGTTCTGGAATGTTGCTGGCTGTACCGAAGCTCAATTTAGTTGGAGTACGAGCCTGGTTCTGGAATGTTGCTGGCTGTACCGAAGCTCAATTTAGTTTGCCCGTTGCTGAACCTGCACTCCACATGACCTTTGTTTATTGCCGGTGGATTTTAGCCGCCAACACTCCTCTTGCGAAGAAGAAGCTTTCCGAACTGGAATCCGAGGCCGTGGTTCGGAGAATTGTATCTAAAAAAGGAAAGGAACCTGCTACATCTTCCCGCAAAGGAAAACAGGCAGCTGATTCTGAAGAGAGTGACGACTTCGAAACATCCAGTGAGGAAGATGAGACGGAGATTAATATTCCTCCTTCTCCTATGGCCTACAGAACTTGTCGGGCTTCTTCACCCTCGTCACCGGGTATTCCTTCAAAAGGTATACAGATGAAGGAAAAGAATATTCCTTTGTCGACTTCCAACAAGATGACTGTCCAATGGCCCGCGCGGGAGGAAGAGGCGGAAGAAGAGGAAGAAGACGTTGTCCTGCTTCTTAGCAGGAAGAGATCTCGGCCTACTGCTCCTTCTGAGGTTCAACCTCGGCCAGCTCAAGGAACCGAACTACGTACCAAGTTTTGCCATGAGAGCTCCGAGGTTCCTCATGATTCTCGTGCTTCAAAGAGGATTAAGAAGACAGCTCATCACCAACGTCAACTTTCCCCGTTACTTGAAGAGAAATTTACTCAAGATCTTCGAGTTGATAAAGGGGGTAAGATCTCATTCTTATCTCCTTTTCACTATCTTATCTTTGAATATAGCATCTTATTTATTCTTTTGCTATTGCAGTTGAGCCAGAAGAGGAAGGAGAAATCATTCCTGAGCCTTCTTCTCCGGGTTTAATGGATGTTGATGAATCCAGCTTCACTCAACAGGTACAAAGAGCAATGAGTGAAGAACCCCTCAATATAGACACTGCTCCTCCTCCGGCCACTACATCGACCTCGCCAACCGCCGACACAGGTACAGATGTTTTCTCATTTGGGGGGAATTTCCGGGAGATAAGTGAATCGGAATGTGTTCCTCTCCTACTAACTTGTGCTCTTTATCTTCTTTTAGTTAAACTAAAGGAGGTGAGTGCGGGTAATAGCGCTGCTAATCCCGCAACTGCTATTGAAGGTAACCTTATTTTGTTTGCTCTGATTCTTTCATACTTCTTGCATGTGCATTAACAGATTCTTCTGCTTAATAGACATTCCTGTCAACGAACCGAGAGACACGGAACTTACCCATAATATGGGTATCGGAGATTTCGATGAATGTGATTTCAATCTTGATATTTCCGAAGATGTACACCAGAAGATCTCCGACATATTATCAGCTCCAGCTCCGACCGCTACCGCAGGACCAACCACTAGGGTCGATTCAACTGAAGTAGGCGTATCAGAAGGTATGTACTTTATGATTCGAGTCTTCAATTGAGTTTTTTATTTCTTATCTTTTGATGACTAGAATAAGAAATTTAGGTGTAGGACCAACGAATGAAGTTGATGCGTCTACAGTCATTGGCGAATGTGATCGACCCGAAGGCTTGGGTTTCCTGCTCTTGACGAGTCCTCCAGCTGAAGTTGAACCGCCAGTTACTACTCCAACTTCTGCTATTGTCGAAACTGAACCCTTTGTAACTTCCGATCCGACTCCAGTTGTTCATGACGCTAGAGGGTCGAACGTTATCGTGGAAGCACAACCCCCTGCAACCTCAGCTCAACTTGGTATGCCTCATCTTTGATGTATCTCGTAGTTGGATTTACACTTATAGAATGTTCATTCATCCTCTTCTCATTTATAGAACTTATTCCTCGAGATCTTGTCGATTTGGACCCGACGCCATCAGAAATTATAATTGAACAACAGCCTGATGTGGTGAATCCATCGTCCAACATTATCTCTGAACAAACTTCGATTGTCGTGGAGCGTGTCCCAGCATCGACAAGTCAAGGTAATCAAACTATAGAATTTCCTATTGAATTTGGGGTAATTCTATTCATTGCTGTATGCGAGCGTGCATATCTTATATCTATTTCTTTTGTTCTCTTTGCAGATCTTTCTTCATCATTGTCCGATCGTATTCGAGCTTTATTGGCAGATGAAGATCCGGACAAAGTTGTCCTTTGTACTGACGTCCAAAGCTTCGTTCTTTTCTTAAACGTCATGGTCGATCGAATTCTTCTTAAAGGTTCACCCTTTGAACTTTTTAGGAAGTCCCTCGATCGCCATGTATCAGGAATTAAAGAACAGGGGTGCACCGAATTATCTAACTCCCTTGAAGCTTACTTGGTCGACCTTAAACACAATATTGAACAGTTGCAGAACTTTCGTGTTAATAGCGCGCCTTCTTACATTGCTTCCCAAATGGATCTGAGACTACAAGCATGGCATGATTCTCAGAAATCCGTTGAATCTGAACTTCAAGTACTGAAAACTCGCATCAATCAACTCCAGGTGAGCGCTGCCAAGAAGGCACAAATTAAGGTAGACATATATCGTGACTTGGAGTCGCGTCAGGCAGAGATAGCCCAGTTAGAAAAGCAACTTGCCGAAGCTAAGGATGCTTGTGAATTTTTGGAGTCTGATCTAGCGGAGGTAACTCAAGCTGAGGTGATTACACTCCGGCAACTAAATCTCCAGGACAAGATTTTTGCTGACAAAGAGAAAGAGGTTGCCAGAATTTAAGGCGTTAATGAAGAAAATTTTAAGGCTAGCTTGATACCTAAGCTCGAATTATCTTATGTAACAGAGCTCTCCCGATTAGAGGATCAACTCCGTCACTACAAATTATTGTAATTTGAGAACATATATTTTCCATAACTCTGTTTGAACTCTTTTGGTAAATATAGTGAACTCTTTGCTTATTGAGATTGGTCTCTTGTTTGTTGGTAGAGATGAACCCGGAATCGGAGAGGAAGAATTTTATATTCTATCTCCTGGTCTCTTGTTTGTTGGTAGAGATGAACCCGGAATCGGAGAGGAAGAATTTTATATTCTATCTCCTGGTCTCTTGTTTGTTGGTAGAGATAAACCCAAAATCGGAGAGGAAGAATTTTATATTCTATCTCCTGGTCTCTTGTTTGTTGGTAGAGATAAACCCGGAAATGGAGAGGAAGAATTTTATATTCTATCTCCTGGTCTCTTGTTTGTTGGTAGAGATAAACCCAAAATCGGAGAGGAAGAATTTTATATTCTATCTCCTTGTCTCTTGTTTGTTGGTAGAGATAAACCCAGAAACGGAGAGGAAGAATTTTATATTCTATCTCCTATTGCAAAAGAAACTCAAAGTGGGATCTCCACTTAAAGAATCTGGACTGGTTTTAATAATCCTAACTGTCATAAGGTTTGATTATTCAATTCAAAAGTGAATCTTTCGTTCGCAAAGCGAATCGAAAGGAGATTTTGATTATGGTCCTAACTGTAGTAAGGTTTGACCAAGTGAGAGTTTCGAGACGATCCTAACTATAGGAGGGTTTGATCGCTCGATTTGTGGGCCTCTCGTTCATTGAAGGAATCGAGAGGGGATTTTGGCTTTGATCCTAACTATAATAAGGTTTGACCAAATGAAAGGTGAAAGTTTGAATGATTTTAATCCATGACGGATTTTAGTGTATCGATCGATGAGAGATTTTGTGAAGAAAGATTAATTGTTTACAAATTTGAATCTCGTCTCAACAAAAGTTGTAAAAGAACTTTGTGATAATCAAACAATGAATTATTCAAATGATCAGTTTCTCATTTAAAACAGTAAACTGATCTCGGGTTATCCTGAAATATCCTATATAGGATTCTCTAGGAACTTCCCGCTTTACATAGGTTATCCTGAATATATTACGGATAATATTTTTTTCAGGAACTTCCCATTTATTGGCATCATCAATTTGTTGCCATCTTGGGTAATTAGGCGATAAGCACCATTTGAATAGACTGTTTCTATTACAAACGGTCCTTCCCATTTTGGTTCAAATTTTCCTTTCTTTTTGGAGTTGAGGATCATAGGCCGTCTCTCAGCTAGGACCAAATCTCCTTCTTTAAAACTCCGTTGTCGAACTTTTTTGTCGAAGGCTCAGGAAATTCTGGCTTTGTAGAACTCAATGTGCTGTTGAGCCTCTAACCGCTTTTCATCGAGCATCTCGAGTTCTTCGAGACGTTTTTGATGTTGGGATTGCGGCAACTAATCTCCGCATTTACTCAGGAGAAAAAGAAACCTTCCGCCAGCCTGTCCGTTCCGAAGCTGGAGCTGCCCTATACTTACTTAATGGCCTGGTTGGTACTTCATCGACCAGATTTAATGGAGGCTCCTGATACGGTAGATCTCAGTGTCCCTCTGTTGCAAAATCTCGAGAATTGCAAATGGAGCAAACATCGAGAGCCGGACATAACGAGGCAGTTTAAAATTCACAAATGTTGGGAATTTTTTCCCTGCTTCCCTCAGTTCTCCGGTACTTACAACACTACCTTAGTGGATGCTGAAGACCCAAGGCAGAATCGTACCATCTTGGATGTCGGGTGCTTCAGATGGTTGATGAACATTCGACCTGGATATCTGTTGTTCAGGGTAAGAGATACTTGTCACATTGAACCTTATCTCCCATGTCGATTCGCCCGTCAGTTCGGCTATGATCAGATATATGTTGGCAATCCAAACCGCCACCTTAGCTCTCGAGGTGGACTTATCGACGGTGCGAGGGCTTGGTTCTGGAGCATCGCCGGCTGTACAAATGTCGAATTCGATCTTCCTTTAGAGGCACCGCCCCTACGGATGACCTTCCTCTTTTGCAAATGGTTGATAGCCGCCAATATTGTCACTCGACGCAGGAGGATATCAGACTCAGAGGAAGAGATAGCTCCACGACAAGCAACAGAAGTGACCCGTGAAGCTGTGATGTCGCCTCGAGGAAAAGAGGCTGCTGAATCATCAAGGAAAGGAAAGGAACCGGCTCTCCCAGTTGATAGTGAAGAGGAGTTTGATAGTGAAGCAACCGAAACTTCAGAAGGGGAAGACGAGAATGAATCAAGTTCTGAGGAAGTATCTGGCCTTCCCGATTCATTCTTTGATAGAGGACTTGTAAGGCCTTCTGTCGCTCCGACCCAACCACAAGCTGCTCCAAAGAAACGTAAGGAAAGAGTCGTCATGGAACATCCTAACCGGATGACGGTAGAAGTTCTTAGTTGCGACGAAGAGGATGAAGAGGATATGGTGCCTCTCATTCGTCGGCAAATATCTCGAACTTCTACTCAAGCTCAAACTCAAGTTTCTCCCCGAGCTGAGTTACGCACCAAACATCGTCATGAAGGTTCTGGTGCACGCCCTCTGAAGAAACAGAAGAAAGCTGTTTCTAAACCGCGCGTTCATCTTCCTGCTGTAGAAGAGGCGTCTGGTCGTAGTGCTTCTTCTGATGAGCAAGGTAACGATTTGTTTTTATAGCTTTTACACTTTTTTGATGTTCAAACTTATTTCATGTTCAACTTCTGCAGGGAGTCGAGAGGAAGGAGAATTGCCAGCTGATGCTGCTTCTCCCGGAGGTATGGAAATTGAGGAAACAAGCTTCGTCCAACAAATGCATGATGCTCTGAAGGAAGGATCGGCTGATGTTCCACCCACTCCTGACGTTGATCCATCAGCTGCGGACACAGGTACTGATCTTTCTCCTCTCGGAAGAGAAATCCGAGAAATGAATGAGTCGGACCGTGTGCCTCCTCTAATGACCTGTGCGCTTTCTCTCCTTTTAGTCAAATTAAAAGAAGCAGGTACCAGTAGTGGAGCTCTCGAATCAGCCCCGACCAACGAAGGTAAAATTAATTGTCTTTTTGAGCAAATTCGTCTAAATTTATGTGTCATTTACGACTCAACACATTTTGTAGATGTCACAATGCACGAATCTGTTGGAGGAGAGACCACGCATACAACAGAGGTCGAGGAATTCAATGAACATCACCTCGATTTCAATCTCTCTGAAGGCGACCATGAGTATATCTCCGACTTACTATCGGGGGAAACTCCTGGTGCAGCCACGGAATCCAGCGTTGGAGTCGGTCCAACAGAAGCAGGTCCTTCTGAAAGTAAGACCTTTATTCTGTAAACTCCATATATGCATACATATATATTTTAACTTGATTAACCATATAAGTATTTGAATTATAGGACCAGTTGCTGGAACTGATACTACTATAATCATTGGTACGTCTGATCGACTGGAGAGTAGTGAACTTGTGCCGTGGACAAGAACCGAAGTTGATTTGCAATCATCAGTTCTTGAACCTCAACCTTCTACTCCTATGGACCCCATGATGATAGAAGTCACTGTCACTCCCCAGATTAGTCCAGTTGCAACAAAAGCGAGACCAACTGAAGAAGTTGGTACATCGGCCGATGTTGTGACTAGAATTGGTGAGTTTCATTTATCGTTTGTTTCAAGCTCGGATTATCATTATGCTCATTGTAATCCTCCTGTTTGTAGAATCTCCTCTTAAAGAGTCTCTTAGTTTGGACCCGCCGTCCTCTGAGACTTTAGTTGAAAAAGTCCCTGATGTAGCGGGTGCATCAACAGCTACCATTCCTGAACCAATCTTGACTGTTCAGGAATCCAGATTATCATCCTTGAGCGAACCAAGTCATGCTGAAGGTTCTTCCGTCGAATTTGGTATGCTTTAGTTTGTTGTCTTGTATGCATATATATATACTGTACTGACTTATTTGACTTTCTCGCAGTTCCTTCATCATTATCAACTCAAATCCAAGCGTTATTGGTTGATGACGATCCGGACAAGTCTGTTATCTGCTCTAATCTCCAAGGCTTCATCTCCTTTTTGAACTCTATGGTCGATCGCATTCTCTTCAAAAGATCGTATTTTGAGAATTATAAAAAATCTTTTGAGCGTTTTATATCAGGGTTCAGAGAGGAAGGGTATAACGACTTAGCCGATTCAGTCACCGCTTATTTGGTTGATTTGAGGCAACATATTGAACTTCTGCAAACTCTTCGCACCAAAGGCATACCCTTTTACATCGCTTCTCATATGGAATCCAGGCTGCAAGCGTGGCGTGATTCTCAAGAATCTGCCAACTCTGAACTCCAACAGTTAAGAGCCCACAGTCATCAGCTTAGGGTGAATATTGGCAAAAGGACACAAGCCAAGGTCAACCTACGCCGAGATATAAAATCGAGTCGAGCGGAAATAGCTCGCTTAGAGGAGGAACTTGCAATGGCCAAGGATGCTCTTGATGTCTTGGAGTCTGAGTTGACGCAGGAAATTCATGTTGAGGAAGACCTGTTACAGCAACTGAACTTTCAAGATAAAATAATTGCTGAGAAGGAACAAGAGGTCGCCGCGCTTCAAAGTGTTGATGAAGAAGCTTTCAAAATTAAATTGACGGCTGAGCTTGAACAGACTTATGCGTTAGAGCTGTCAAAACTTGAAAATCAAATTAGTCAATATAAACTCTTGTAATCGGAGAACATATATTTTTGTTTGTAGCTTTGTTTGAAAATTCTTGGTCAATATAGTGAACCTTTTTGCTCATTATATTGAATCTTTTTGCTCATTGAGGTTTTATTATGATTACTCATTCTTGTTTAGAATAAATAACCATAATACTTATAGGATTTTTGGCAAATCCTCAGCCATCAACGGATTTGATATGCCTTTACCGATTACCGTTTGAATCGGGCTAGTATGTGAATTATCTAAGTCCGTTTCACATATAACGTTGCGCTAAAAGAATTAAACTCTTTTAGACTTTAAGCTACAATATTGAATATGTAGGCTACATGTGTTAGATGTAGGCTTATCTCTAATAAGGGATAGAGATAACATCCCCCATGTGTGAACGACATGGATTTTAAAGTGTGAGTAGGTTGCATTTCCTATATAGGACAACGAACCCAAAATCGGAGAGAAAAAGAATTGTATATTCCATTTCTCAATCTCTTGTTTGTTGGTAGAGATAAACCCATACTCGGAGAGGAAGAATTTTATATTCTATCTCCTGGTCTCTTGTTTGTTGGTAGAGATGAACCCGGAATCGGAGAGGAAGAATTTTATATTCTATCTCCTGGTCTCTTGTTTGTTGGTAGAGATAAACCCGGAATCGGAGAGGAAGAATTTTATATTCTATCTCCTGGTCTCTTGTTTGTTGGTAGAGATAAACCCGGAATTGGAGAGGAAGAATTTTATATTCTATCTCCTGGTCTCTTGTTTGTTGGTAGAGATAAACCCAAAATCGGAGAGGAAGAATTTTATATTCTATCTCCTGGTCTCTTGTTTGTTGGTAGAGATAAACCCAGAATCGGAGAGGAAGAATTTTATATTCTATCTCCTGATGCAAAGAAAACTCAAAGTGGGATCTCCGCTTAGAGAATCTGGATTGGTTTGAATAATCCTAACTGTCATAAGGTTTGATTACTCAATTCAAAAGTGGACCTTTCGTTCGTAAAATGAATCGAAAGGAGATTTTGGTTGTGGTCCTAACCGTAGGAAGGTTTGACCAAGTGGGGGTTTTGAGACGATTCTAACTGTAGGAGGGTTTGATCGCTCGATTTGTGGGCCTCTCGTTCATTGAAGGAATCGAGAGGGGATTTTGGCTTTGATCCTAACTATAATAAGGTTTGACCAAATGAAAGGTGAAAGTTTGAATGATTTTAATCCATGACGGATTTTAGTGTACTTTTTGTCAATCGATTCGATCGATGAGAGATTTTGTGAAGAAAGATTAATTGTTTACAAATTTGAATCTCGTCTCAACAAAAGTTGTAAAAGAACTTTGTGATAATCAAACAATGAATTATTCAAATGACCAGTTTCTCATTTAAAACAGTGAACTGATCTCGGGTTATCCTGAAATATCCTATATAGGATTCTCTAGGAACTTCCCGCTTTACATAGGTTATCCTGAATATATTACGGATAATATTTTTTCAGGAACTTCCCATTTATTGGCATCATCAATTTGTTGCCATCTTGGGTAATTAGGCGATAAGCACCATTTGAATAGACTGTTTCTATTACAAACGGTCCTTCCCATTTTGGTTCAAATTTTCCTTTCTTTTTGGAGTTGAGGATCATAGGCCGTCTCTCAGCTAGGACCAAATCTCCTTCTTTAAAACTCCGTTGTCGAACTTTTTTGTCGAAGGCTCAGGAAATTCTGGCTTTGTAGAACTCAATGTGCTGTTGAGCCTCTAACCGCTTTTCATCGAGCATCTCGAGTTCTTCGAGACGTTTTTGATGTTGCTCTTCGGTCGTCATCTGGGTTGCGAGAACGATTCGAAGAGATGGAATTTGTATCTCCAATGGAAGAACGGCTTCACATCCGTATACCAAAGAATATGGGGTCGCTCCCGTCGGAGTACGTACCGTGGTACGATAGGCCCATAGAACCGCGCCAAGCTTGTCATCCTAATCTCGTTTATTTGTTTTCACGAGTTTTGACAAGAGTTTTATAATTGTCTTGTTGAAAGCTTCAGCCAATCCATTTGCTGTGGGATTGTAAGCTGTCGACGAAATATCCTGAATTCTGAACTTCTCGCAAAACCTGATAAAGGCGTTGCTGACGAATTGAGGACCGTTTTCATGTACGATTCGTCTTGGGACACTATGTCGGTAGATGATATGATGTTTGATGAATGCAATGACATTACTTGTTTTAACTTCTCTGAGCGGGATTACTTCAGCCTATTTGGAGAAGTAATCAGTAATTGCTAGGATAAACCGATCACCTTTAACTGATGGTGGATTTATAGGACCAACTATATCCATTCCCCAGGTCTCGAACGGCCATGACGTTGCTGACGGGTGTAGATACTCTGGAGGTTGGTGCATATAATTTGCATGTAATTGGCATGCTTGACATCGTCGGGCATAATCAGCCGCATCCTTAAACATAGTTGGGCAATAATACCCAATTCTCCTAAGTCGGTCGCAGAGTTTAGGACCGGGTTGATGTGCACCACATGTCCCTTCATGCGCCTCTTTAAGTGCTTGTTCTGCTTCCTTATCGGATAGACAACGTAGCAATAGACCGCCGTACGACCGTCGGTATAACATTTGTGATTCGGCGTTGTAGTAAAATCTCGGTGCCCTCCGCCGAATCGAATCCCTTTCTTTCACGTCTTCAGGTAAGATACCGTGTAAGACATAATCAATAATCGGGAAACGCCAATCTTGAACTTCGGGTTCAACTCCTGTTGAATATGCTTCTTTGGCAACCGAATCGTAGATAGAGACGATAAGTTGGTGAGTTCTCACTGTGATTAATTGTTCTGTCTCGGGAGGCTGAACCAGAGATACTGACAATGCCGCCAATGCGTCTGCGTATGTATTTTGGAGACGCGGAACGTACTCGATGAAAAATTCTTCAAACGAGCTTGCCACCTCAATGGCCACCTGGTGGTATGGAATCAGGTCTTGATTTCTGACTTCATACTCTCCTCGAATCTGATTTGAGAATCTCCAAAAGCCTCAAGGTATTCGACCCCCAGCTCTTTGGCGAAATTAAGTCCGATTATTAATGCATTGTATTCAGCCACGTTATTAGAGCATGGTTCGGTCAGTGAATATGCTCTAGGCAAGACGTGCTTTTCCGGGGAAACTAAAACGACCCCCACTCCTGAGGAGATTTTAGAACATCCGGGTGCGCTCGCTACATTGGTTGATTGGGAAGCCCCATCGAAGTACAATTGCCACACTTGTTGATGTGAGGTGGTATTAACTTCGTGAGTTTCATCTGGCAGATCGTCGTACAATTCGACTACATCATTCGTAGGGTTTTCCGCAAGAAGATTGCAAATAGCTCGTCCTTTAACTGATTTTTGTTGCTTGAAGTACAAGTCATATTGCGATAAAAGTAAAGCCCATCTGGCTAATCGCCAATTCATGGAGGCCGGTTGGGTCATGAATACTCGGATTGGGTTTATGTTGGAGATGACATAAATTGTCTGTCCAACTAAATAATATCGCATTTTCTGAATCGCAAATACTAGTGCGAGGCATTCTTTCTCGAACGAGACTCAGCTCCTACCAATGTACGACTCAGATAATACACAGCTTGTTCGTGACCGTTATCGTCGTCTTGTGCGAGTAATGCACTTAACGAATGGCTCGTCGCTTTGACATAAATCAAAAACGGTCTGCCTGATTTCGGTGCAACGAGAATAGGTGGATTCGCCAGATATTTCTTAATATCTTCGAATGCCTTTTGGCATGCTTCATCCCAAACGAATGACACGCCTTTCTTCGCAAGTTTAGAGAATGGTTGACATTTTTCAGACAGATTTGATATAAACCGACGGATGTATGCCAATCGACCTTGCAACCCTCTGAGTTCTTTAAGATTTCTCGGGGGTTGTAGCTCGTGTATTGCCTTCACCTTATCAGGATCAATATGAATACCTTTTGTGGTGACGACGAATCCAAGAAATTTACCGCTCGACATTCCAAGGAAGGATTTAGTCGGGTTCATTTTCAGCTGATGAGTTCTCATAAGCTCGAACATTGTCTTCAGATCGTTAATGTGGTCGTTTTTATCTTGACTCTTAACGACCAGGTCATTAACGTAGCATTCGATGGTCTTCCGGAGGTGCTCTTGAAAGATCTTCGTCATTGCTCGTTGGTATGTAGCACCGGCATTCTTCAAACCAAATGGCATAACAGTGTAACAAAACACACAGGGGTTTTCTGAATGCCGTATGCTTTTCATCATCCGGGTGCATCTTGATTTGATTATACCCAGAAAATCCATCCATGACGTCCGTAATCGGTAGAGGAAAGTCGTCTTTGGGGCAGGCCGTATTCAGATCTCTGAAGTCGATACAGATTCTGATTTTTCCGTTCTTTTTAAGGACTGGAACAATATTGGCCAACCATTCAGGATGTTGTTCTTCTCTGACAAAACCCGAGTCAATCAACTTCTTAACTTCAGCTTCTATTGCCTCCATAATTTGCGGACGAAACCGTCTCTGTTGTTGTTTGACGGGTTTAACATCCGGTTTAATATTAAGGCTGTGCATTGCTACCTCTGGATCTAGTCCCGGCATATCTTCGTAATTCCAAGCGAATAGGTCGATATATTCTCGAATGAGGGTGATTAGTTCCTCTTTTTCATCCGTTGGAAGATCACCACTGATAAATATAGGCTTTGGGTTAGCTTCGTCACCCATATCAATTTGGACTACTTTATCCTCTGTAGGAGGTTCTCTTTGCTCAAATCGATCACCATATTGAATATTCATGTAATGTGTCCAAGGATCTTCCCAAGTGGGCAACTGATCGTCTTCTTCAGTATGGAAGGATCAACCGTTGCCATGTTTGACATGAGAGTTTTGAACTTTTCTCCAATGCTTACATCAGAATCCCAATTTGAAGTATCGGTTGAATGTCCACTCCTATTTATTAGTTGGCTAATAATCTGTTGGCCGTATTCGTCATCAGATGATGAGGCATAACCTAGACCCCTTTTATGACCGTAATAATTATCCGGTTTTCCTTTTGGTACATAAGCGGGACGGGGCAGAACCCTGACACCTTGACCAAAATAGAGACCTTCACCAAGCGAGAGGTCATAGCCTTGGTTCGTCATATAATCATTCGCTTGTGAACTGTACCGAGAGAAATGTCGCCCGGGCTCTTCTTCATCCGAATTAATGCTCAAGAAATGATCTGGAGTAGGGGATGGTTCCCCTTTTCCAAAGACTATCTCTTTTTCACCCCCTGTCTTCGCGGGTAGTATTACAGTTGTTTCGAATGAAGTTTGGAGGTGTTTCGTCGTCGTAAAGACGAACGAAGTGGCATGTGTAGACTAGGGTCGTCATACAATTTCTGCATTACATCATCGAGACAACGCGAGTACTCTAAATCATGATTTATTATTTCATCGGCAAGCTGCCAGTTACAACTTTCGTCCGACGATTCATCACCGTCAAGATCGATTACAAGAGGTTCAATGTCATTTAGTACAAGACCTTCACTATAATCGAGCCCGGCTTCGGTATCAGCTTCTTCTCTGCTGTCCGTGCCATGGGCAGATGGTTCAGTATCGGACTCAGCACCATAAAGAAAGGAGTCAGTAAAGTAATTTTCTAACCCCTTGAATGATTGCTTATCCGCGACCACCTTCTTGACCTCCTCATTAATGTCGACATACTTCAAACACTGATGGAGGGTGGAGGGAACTATAAGATTACCGTGGATCCATGGACGACCTAATAGTAAGTTATAAGAAGTCTCTGCATCGATCACATAGCAGGTGACTTCAGACTTCAAATCTCCGAGTTGACACTTCACCCGGATTTTTCCCAACGGTCTTGACCCGCTGGTATTGAACCCATAGATAACCGTTCCTGTGGAGGCTAACTTGCTGGCGGGGATTCCGAGATGGTACATCAATCGAAGTGGCATGATGCTAACAGCGGAACCCGGATCGACTTGGATCCGGTTAACAGCGCTAGAGCCAATATATCCGGTGAAATATAGAGGCCTATCATGCTTCGAATTTCTGACTTGCATATCTTTTTTGGTGAAAGCGATGCAAGGAAACTTTGTTGCTGCTAAGTTGCAGTGTTGAATTGATGACTCTAGCTCTTCAGGAGTTGGCTTGACCTGAGTGAGGAATACCTCAGAATCAGCCAAGGCTTCTTGTAAAGCTTCTCTGGTTTCTTTTGAGAGGCGCAACAACTCGTATAGCGTAATCTTTGCTGGGATATTGGCTAGCTGAGCCATAACATCAAAACGATATGGTGCGTTCGAGCTTTCCGGTTTATCTCGTCCAATCGGTCGACTAAAACGAGACTGCTTCAGAATTTGAACCTCTTTATGTTGGGGTTCCTTCTCTTTTTGCTTAGCCGGTTGTTGCGGCTTTTCAGTAGCTGCTGGAGGAGTTACAACTATCCCCAGCTCCTTCAAAGTTGTAGCATTTGGGTTAGAAGTTTCAGGATATTTATAATGGTACTCATTTCCACTTCTTATAGCAAAAACTTCATGTTCTCCATCAGAAAGTGATAAAGCTGCTATCTCCTCATCATTCTTCTCAGGAATCGCCGAGGCTCCATAACAGGATTTCCCTTTTCCTTTGCCTTTTGACTTCTTCTTCGATGTGGATGTTGTCCATTGTTCATCTTCAAGCAAATCCGGATGAACCCAAAGGATTTCGCCGTTGGGGGTTGTGTGAGATACAAGCCCCTTCTGGCGCTGTCCATGAGGGTCATCGTTGATGGTTTGCACTTTGACCTTTGATACTGGCTCTGCTTGAAACCAGGACAAAGGCCTACTTTCTTCTCTTTTGTCTTCGGCGTCACAATACCAACATCAATTAAGGTTTGTATTTTATCCTTTAAGACATAACACGTCTTAGTAGGATGGTGGACCCTCCTGTGATAGGCACAATACTTCGGGTCATTGGTCTTCGTTGCTTCTTCTTGGTTTGTGACTGATGGAAGCTTGATCTTGTTATTCTCTAGTAGGTATTTGAAGATGATCGGAACTTCATCATCTTTGAAAGAGTATTACTTCGGGAATCTGGGCTCCGAAGTCTTGGGTTGTCTCGGAGGCTGTTGATTCTGATTTGGTGCCAACTGGAAGGATGACTGCTGCGGTTGTTGTTGCGGCGACTGTTGCGACGTTTGATGTGCATCCACAGCTGCCGTGGACCCTCTTCCTCTGCCTCAAGGATTAAAGTTCTGCTTTTGATTATTAGCTGGTGGCAGACATCTCTCCAAATTCTTTCTCTTGAGAAAGCGTTCAGCCTGTTCACCTCTCACTTTCAACTCCTTCCAAGTTTTAGAGGGCACAACCCCCATGACCTCTAATACATCCAAGGACAGGTTATTATGACATGTTTGCAGAATAAATTCCTCTGTGAGTGGATCTCTGCAGTTCACCGCTTTGTCCCGGAATCGTTTGACACAACCGATTCCCCATCCTTCTGCTTTTCATCCAACAACGTGCTAATTGAGACCTCTGTGTCGTCGTCGAAGAAATTGGTGAGGAATAGTTCTTCCATATCCTCCCAGCTAGTGATACTCCCGGGCTTAAGACGTCGGTACCAATCGAAGGCAGGCCCGCGAATGGTTCCTACGAATGACCGGACCATCAGGGCTTCGTTCCCAGATATTGCGCCGAGATGCGACTTGAAATAGATCAAGTGCTGAGTTGGTGAACCCCTGCCATCAAAAGGAGTAAAGTTAATCAAATTAAATTTCTGGGGATAAGGAATCAGGTCCCACTCCCTCGGGTACGGGTATGGAATGCCTGTTTTCTTCACTTCTTGAGCTGTCATCAGAGCGTTGACTTTGCTCTCGAGATCGTGCATCTTCTTGTCCTCTTCTTCACTCTTTTTCAAGTAGATCTGTGGAGGCTGAGTAGATGACTTGGCTGGGCCGCTTCCGGAATTGTCTTTATCTGGAGGAGGATCGTCGAAGATAGTCTCATCTTCTTCATTACGTCGGCTGGACTCCGCTTTCTGGCTCGATTCCGGTTGGTGTTGCTGAACCTGCAAATCTCGCATCTGCTGCATGGTCAACTCCATCTCGGTCTTGAACTCAGCTCTAATTTCTTCGCGTTGTTTAGCCAACGCTTCTTGCAGTATATGAGCCAGTTGATCTGGCGTGATTGCGAATGATTCTCTGACTCGCCCTACGCTGGATGCGGTACTGTCTGAAGCTACAGCCAAACAAGTGTCTGACAGTTCTTCGTCTGAAGATAACCCCTCGTGCATTCTCTTGTAATCCCGACGTAGGTTGGCTCTTCTTTGTAATCGCAACATTCTTTGAGAAAGACCCCGCTCAACTCTCCCTCCTGGAGAGAAATCAGGGTAGTGGTTAACTGACTTTTGCTTTCCTTTGTTGGTCATGTTGATAGTGACCTCAGGGAACTCATCTTGTCAGATTACAGGTTTTTTCTTGTTGAAACGTCTCATTTTGGGTCTTGACGCTTCATTGGACAATCTTTGAAATACGGAGACTCTTGTTGAATTATTTTTAGAGCAACCGCATTCCGTCAATACTGCCTTAATGAGCCTCTCGCATGCGCAATGGGACTCATCTTCTCGGACAATCCTCTTTCTTGAGTCATTCTTCTGATAGTACAGCTCATCATTATTGTGATTTGAGCAACATATCTTTTGCCTTTGAACTTTGTTAACATGCACAGGACGACTGGTCGTCACCTCTGAGCGATCCAAAGTTGAATTTTTGAATCCACCCCTTTACGGGAGTGGAGTATTTATAGGTCCTAAACGAGAATGAACAGGTATTCTCTCGTTCTGGACTGGTGCAATTCTAACAGGAGGGTGTTTACGACCCCCTGTATATGAAACCACCACGGGTTTATTTGCTGGACTTGGATCTTCTTTGACTGGGGCTTTGCCTCGATCGTCAGCCGAAGGACCGAGGCGATCCGCCATAGTGATCTTGAATTTGGATAAATCTGGGCTAACCCAGGGTTTCACTGGTGATGAAGTAGACGCTGTTGTAGTAGAAGGACCAGGATTGGGTGTCGATGGAACTGCAGATGTGGTTTTGCGACGGCGATGAACATCACGACCACATGAAGTGCCGCGGCAGTCCTCACTGTCGCGGTTGAGCAAGGTGTCGCGGTAGTTCTGACTGCCGCGGTCGAATAAATTACCGCGGCAGTATGAGCTGCCGCGGTTAGAGTCTACACCCCTTTGTAATTTTTGGGTATTTTCAGTTTTTGGAACCCAAGCTTTGCAGTTCTTCGATGGCTTTTCAGACACCACTTCCTTCTTGTTCCTCTGCGCTTGTTGACGAAGGGCACGAGCGCGAGCCGCCTTTGCTTGACGCCTTTGTATACGCTCTTTGAGAGTAGAACGGGCTCTTTTGACCAGAGTCCATTCCTCCGTCGTAAGCTGTGCAGAGATGTGATTGGTTTGCCGTTGAGGCAATTGGTTCACCTTTTCCTTTCTCGACTTTAAGTCCGTATAGTAATGGACTCCGTCGGTTTGTTGCATGGCCTTAGCCAATTGACGAGCGCGGCGCTGGCGCTGTCTCTGGCGAGCCCTCTTCGTCATTATCGGCTGGCCATGATTCAATGACTCTTTAATTGGTGTAGAGTCATTTGGAGCAGAGATGTTGCAGGGAGATTCCTTGGCGATGACTTGGCAAGAATCTTCCTCTACGGTCTTCATCTGAATTGGAGACTTGGGAATTTTCTTAGAAGAGGAAATCTTCCTGCCCCTGTGAGGCGAGGGAGATTTCAAAGATGAGGATGATAAGTACTCCTCAAATTTTGCTTGATCGAATTCGTATTCGATTTCTTCAGTGACGATAATCTTGATCGGCTGCGACACTGCGGTCTTGGCGAGACCGCTGGCTCCCACTGTGGTCGCCAGTTTGTTTTCAGCGAAAGTTGACTCCATTGTCGATTCCATTAAACTTTAATTTGTTTACACAAAATTATAATGAAAATAAACGAAAATACAACTTTCGAGAAAATAACACAGAAATTGTCTATCAACTCCTTCTTTGTGGGACTTTACCTGTGCCGTGAGTGCTTTGGCTCGTTGACCACCGATTCACAGATCGTGAGGGTGTTAGGGATCTCTCCTTCGTTTATCGAAGTAAAGATTTGAAAACGAATATCTTATCGATGTAAGATGTTCGTTCTTCCAAAGATTAAGTCTGAGCTTAGATCTCTAGGAATCACCGAATGATGCTTGTCAAAGGGTGAAAGTTCTCTCTTTCTTCCTCAAAATCACCAAAGACTCAAGTCTCTTCTGCTCCAAAAATGCTCTCCTTTATTTCGTGTCTAGGGAGGTATTTATAGGGGTCTAAGTGCACCACAGTTGAAACGGGGGCAAAATAACCGACTGGATGTTTTCTCTTTGGCCGCTACAGTCTACACTGCCGCGGCCATTGGCGCGGCAGTATAGGCTGCCGCGGCCAAAGAGGCGGTTATCAGCATGTTCCATCGTACCTAAAACCGCTCTCCCACGACCTTTAACCACCTTTTTCGTGCTTCTTTAACTGCCGCGGCACCATAGGTTGCAGCGGTTAAGCCGCGGCACCATAGGCTGTCGCGCCTTAGCCGCGGCACCATGGTCTGCCGCGCCTTAGCCGCGGCACCATGGTCTGCCGCGCCTTAGCCGCGGCACCATGGTCTGCCGCGCCTTAGCCGCGGCACCATGGTCTGTCGCGCCTTAGCCGCGGCACCATGGTCTGCCGCGCCTTAGCCGCGGCACCATGGTCTGCCGCGCCTTAGCCGCGACACCATGTCCTGCCATGCCGCCATATGTTCCTTGATGATGTGTATATTGTTCTTCTATGTTGTCTTGAGTGGTGTTTGGATGTCTGTAAGCATTTTTTGACACCTACAGGAGTGCTGTCACATCATCAAACTTTAAAGTCTGCTTTCCTGCAATTATCATTTGAACTAATGGCTTGTACGACTTCGGCAAGGAAGACAATAGGAGTAGTACCTACTTTTCTTCTTTAATCTCCTCATTAATATTCATAAGTTGACAAACTAGCCGATTAAAGACATTGCTGTGGTCTTGAATTATAGTACCTTCTTCCATCTTCAACGAATAAAGCTCTATCCTCAAACACAATCGGTTGGTCATTGACTTTGAGCATAAATCCCCTCGAGCCTTTCCCACATCCCTCTTGGTGTGGTCTCTTGCATAACATTGTACTTAATCTTGGTGGTTGGTGGGGGGGGGGGGGAGTGCCAAACGAATTGTGCTAACCACCCTCTTTTGCATAGAACTCCATTCAATATCCTTCAACCCCTAAGGTTTCTTATCCTCTAAAGCTTGATCAATACCCTACTACATAATAATATCTTGAACCTTGCACTGCCATACTATAAAATTTGTCTTGCCATTGAATAGTGGAATATCAAACTTCGGACCAGAAAAAGTCATCATCCTCTAACCACAATCAAAATTCAAATCAGTCACTATAGAGATTGAATTTAATAAAACCGACATCAAAATCAAACTCAGCACATCAAGAAACCCTAGGAACGACTTCTGGATCACCAAAATCCACCTCCAAATCCTCGATCAAAAGACAAATTAACCTCAACCGTCGGATCTGCGTGAACAGTGCCTGCTACAGTATTCCCACTACATTGCCGTCACTACAGTAACCCTTTTTTTTCCTGATGCCGATCGACACGCTTCGACCGCTGACGCCTTCACGAATCACGCACCGATCAAACCTCTACGAACCGTCAAACCCCTATCTGATACCACTTGTAGGGAATTTTTAGATCTCACAAACCCCCCCAAAAAATCACCAAATACAGCAAATAAAATCATACAAGATTTAACGTGGAAAACCCTCAACAGAAAAAAACCACGAGATCAAAATCAATTCACTATCACCTTCAAATTATAATCTTTTGCACAGACAAAGACTGTCAAACCCTCTCTCTCTTTCTCTCTACACTTCTTATTTTTAGTTTTTCCGCTAACAATAGAAGGACATATATATGGAGAAACCAAAACCCTATCTCTAGCCTAACTTCCTAATTAGAATAAGATTTAAACTCCTAATCATAATAGATCTCTAACCCTATCTAATTCTCATGAAGTTCTACAAAGAATTAAAAATACTATACTAACTTGGAGTTTGAGTTGATACCCAACACAAAGAACCATTCAGAACAATCGCCCAAGTAGAGTATTTGATTTGATTGACAATCATATCTACATCTCTCACATATTGCCTGAAGGCCCTACAAATTCTTTTCATTCCAATTTGTTTATACTGTAATAGCAAGTATTAGTCTCTTCAATTTCTGTTTATTGCTTTTTCACTTCAATTTAGTTTCGTAGCACTATCAAAAGAACCCAGGTACAAGACTTTCATTCAAACTTAAGAAACCCCTCATAGTTAAGAGGGATTTTTTATAATAACGGAGAAGCCTAGCTTCAAATTTCATTAGCCACAAATTTAAGAAACTGAGTTACAAGACTTAAGATACCCCTCACAATTGAGAGGGAATTTCCATATAAGATACCCCTCACAATTGAGAGGGAATTTCCATAATAATGGAGAAGCCTATAATAGTTGAGAGGGATTTTCTATAATAATGGAGAACTCAGTTACAAGACTTAAGAAACCCCTCATAGTTGAGAGGGATTTTATATTATAATGGAGAAGCCTAGCTTCAAAATTCATTAGTCACAAATTTAAATGGATTTTAAAAATCCCTCATAGCTGAGAAGCCTATAATAGTTAAGAGAGAGATTTTCTATTATAATGGAGAAACCTAGCTTCAAAATTCATTAGCCACAAACTTAAATGGATTTTCTATAATAATGGAGAAGTCTAGCGTCAAAATTTATTAATCACAAATTCCAAATTGTATATATTGTAATAGCAAGTACCATTCTCTTTTGTTTCTGTTTGTGTTTTTTCCTTCAATTTCCTTAATCTAGTACTACAGCAGTCTATCAAAATAATCTAGTTTTAAGACTTTCTGTAATAATGGAGAAGCCTATAATAGTTGAGAGGGATTTCTATAATAATGGAGAACCCAGTTACAAGACTTGAGAAACCCCTTATAGTTATGAGGAATTTTCTATAATAATGGAGAAGCCTAACTTCAAATTTCATTAGCCACAAATTTAAAGGCATTTTCTATAATAATGAAGAAGCCTTAAGGCTTAAGACTGAATGATAACCTTGAGGTTGGGTGCCTAGATCTTACGTAGGTGCCTAGGTCTTCGATATCCCCATACGGTCGAGAGGCGACTATAGGAGTAGACCATAGGGTTGGTGCCTTGGGTTTAGTCCTGAAGAGGTACTAAGGGCTTAGGATTCGACTGAGGGGTCGAATGCCTAGAACTTATGGAAGTTGACTAGGTCTTTGACAGCCTTAAGGCTGTATGACAATCTTGAAGTTGGGTGCTTAGGTTTTACATAGGTGCCTAGGTCTTCGATATCCCTTTATAGTCAAGAGGCGACTATATGAGTCGACCATAGGGTTGGTGCATTGGGTTTTTTTCTAAAGAGGTACCAAGGGCTTGGAATTCGATTGAGGAGTTGAATACTTAGAACTTATGGAAGTTGACTAATTCTTTGGCAGCCTTGAGGCTGAATGACAAAAGTTAATCCATATTTGGCGAGGATTCCATTGGTATTGAAATTTACATGATTGTGGAGAGTAACCGTTATAGGCGCTTAACATTCAAGGGTATTGCAAGGTTCTCCCATTTGGGGTCTTTAGTCAAGAAGTGTTGGAACACAACTCTTCTAGGACTATATAAGGACCTTGCTGGTTAGGAACTGGTTTGCTTTATCGAGCGTCTTCGCCGAGGGATGGCTCTGCTAAGGGCGAGGTTACCAATACCGAACTTCCTGAGTTGGCTTTTGCCATTTGTAGTAGCAAGTTATTTGCTACTACTTGGTGATAGGTGGCCAGAAGCACTATTTGCCACCTTATTAGCCAAGGTTCCTCTGAGTTCAAATCTTCATTGATGTCTTGAAGGTGGATCTTTCTTGAGGAAACCTTAGGAGTAATGGGAGTTGGATCATCCTATGGATGGAAAGATCTCCCCTGCGGGGATCATGCGAGCCGCATGCTTCGATAAAAAAAGTTTTGGTGACTTTTGTGGTATGATTCTTTCCTTGAAACTCAAGAAGCTGGGGCTATTATCCCTAACAAGTTTGATCAGCCGGTGGGCTTTTGAGTTTTCCCTGCAACCTCGTCCCCGAAGAGCTGGAGTTTCTTTCTTCAAAACCGTTGTAGTTTTTATGAAGAAGCTTTGAAGGTAATGGGAGGTCTTCCATCAAGTGGATGATCAACTTGGCGAATACTCCTAGAATGGTCGCTATGGCTATAGAGGAGTATGATTATGTCGTTTCTCCTCACCCAAGGCCAAACCTCCTTAGCTTGGGTGACACAACTCCAATCTTTGTTTAGCTTAGGTAGCACAACTCCAAGGTTGTTTTTTAGGTCGAACATGGTCAAGCCCTTGTCCAAAACTTGGCAGATCTTCTCGAAAAAGAAAGGAGAGCACTATGGTGAGTCCCAAACTGTTGATAACTAAGATCACGGACTCAGTTGGTTTGGATCCGGGGCAGAATCGGTTCCTTTCGGTCCCTCGTCGGGATGAGGTAGAGGAGATTAATGAACTGGGGACACCTCCTTCTGCAACTTTATACCTGGTTCTTGAACTGGGGTTGTCGATCATGCTGCACAAGCAAAGAATTTGTGAGAGGATGAGGAACGGTTCCTCCAACTGATCAAGTCAGCTTGTGAGCTTGAGTGGGGAAGGTCAGGAACCGATAAGGTTCTTGAGGGGTTTGTGTGCATGTGAGAGGGAGATCCAGTGATCTGTTACTCTTTATCAAGCTAGTATAGTGTTATTTTCAGAGAGAGAGAGAGAGAGAGAGAGAGAGAGAGAGAGAGAGAGAGATTCGCCTAGCCTCTCTTCGCCTAGCCCAAAAATCCCTCCTTCAAGTTAGGGTAGTACCTTTATATATATTTGATGTGTGAAGGACAGTGTCATCATTTTGATCGATCACACAAAGGTGGGGACGAAGTGCAAGCTGGTAGCTAAGTCATCCCCATTTCGACAGGTGTCGGCTAGCGAATGGGAAGTCAATTCGATATGGGAGGGCACATCTCCACATTATCCAGAAAGTGATGGTGTGGCAGGGCACGCTGGCAGTGGAGCTGGCCTTTGATTTATAGATGTTAGTCGATGACTGGCAGAAGATTCAATTCGGCACGGGAGGGTGCATTTCCGCATTATCTAGGAAGTGATGGCGGAGGGCGGAGTACAGGTTGCATGGCAAGTCATAGAGACTATCGAGCTAAGGTCATGATGAGACCTGACCAGTGTGGTGGAGCCAATACATAGACAGAAGAAGAGACCCGAGGCTGGTATTATTCTTCAAATCAACTGAGGAATACCACCCTTCGAGTAGTCCATGCAAAGTGTCGGGTTGACAGTCGAGTGGGCTCTTGGTGAGTCGTATTTGAGAGAAAGTCGATTGATCCCGCTTCTTGAGTTGACATGGATAGCATAGATTCGATGAGTCGGCGGAATAGGTACTTCTGTTGGTCTTAGGCCGTCAAGTTAATTTGGGCCATTCTTTCAAAAATATGTCCATCTGTCCTTTGTCTATGCTTTGCATATGTTTAGCAAATGGGAACACCATAACAATCATAAAAGGAATTAACCTAGTTTTAGATAATTCTATAATTCCTGCAATAATTAGTTACTTATTTTGCAAAAGAAAAATAAGGAAATAAAATCTATACTAGAAAGCATAAAAGAACAATAAATAGATCTAAACTACAAGTAGAAAAATAGAAACTAACTACAAAATAAGAAAAAGGACAATAAAATAAAATATCTACTATGAGCAAAAAGGAAATCTAACCAAAAAAATAAAAGAACATAAAAGTAAATCTACACTACAAAGTGTAAAATAAATCTAATCTACCACATAAAAATAAAAACAAAAAAATAAAATTCTAAAACATGTAAATGAAAATAAGAAAATAAAAGGAAAAATAAAAACTTACATCGTAAGAGGTTGGCCCCTTGAATGCAAATCTTCATCTTCATCAAAAAAAAGGGGGGAAATTTTAAAAAGGAGGAGAAAACTTTTATTTATTACAAATAAAAGTTTATAACTTTAGAAGGTCTGCTCGATTAACAATAACCCTCCTCTCCAAATAAAGTTTTTTAATAAAAAATTTATACTTAAACCCTCACTCTCTATCCCTGTTTATTGCCTACTACAATCAACGAGAGCTATTGGATTAGCCTTGAGCTCTAAGAATAAATATTAGTCATTAACTGATTCTCTTATGAACTAATCAGTTAGCCTATCGGTTGGCTAATCGATTAGCTAAGCAATTGGCTAATTGATTGGCCAGTCAATTGGTTCCTAACAGAATTTGATTCTTTGTTGATTTGTTGACCTGATTTTTTTATCCCTTCGGCTTCTGTGGGCCTCCTCTTGGTTTAATCTTGGGCTTGAAAAAATGGTAGAAAATTAAGAGACTTTAGTTCTTTTGGGCTCTTATTTATTAATTCTCCATTACCTACAAATTAAGATAAAAAATCATTATTACTTGATATATTTAGTCAAATAAAATAGATAATGAGGGTAAAAGTGTAATAAACTATGATGATTAACATCTCTCTACTAGAGGCCTCTTCTTACAGTAGTTCATATCATGGCCATTAACTTTGCAAGAAGCACACCATCATGACTTTAGCTCATAAAGAATTTTCTAAAAATATATCTTACCATCAGGGCCTTAAATGGAATTGCAATCAAGAAATGGAGATAGAAGCTCAACTTCAATCAAAACTCTAGCGTAGATACTTATTGGCAATGAGCTTGTTAGGCTATAGGACGACCAATAACACTAGTTATTTTGCTTAATCCAATAGCATTCCATAGATTAAGCTTAAGGTTAGGAAACTGAACCCCCATTGGGTACACATTATTCTGCAATTTCTCAATAATCTCATCCAAAGACCATTGCCTTAGTACAAGTGGTCTTGAACCAAAGAACCAAGGCCCTTTAACAAGAGTCTCTTTTATATCTTCTTTGCATTTCAACATTAAAGAGAAAAAGTCCAACATTGGGTAAAAAATTTCTGTTAATGTAATGTCTCCCCGAACTTTTTCCACATATGTTTTCATAACTTTAAATCTTCCATTTAGACCAATAACATGCCCAACTAAGGAGAATTCTCATTGAGAAACCCCCTCTTTCCATTTGCCAGTAGAAAAACTCATTGAAGTAGGTCCTTACAGAGAAATAAAATTCACCACAACCTATCTTTCTATTACCAAATAAAAGACCAATCAACCTCTTCGTGTGAACCTTCCTTTTAGCCTCCTGAGATTTATCCTGAACATCAGAACCAATGCTTATTGAAGAATGTTTATCAACCAAGGATTATGCATTGCCTTCATCAGATTTAGAATTATCAACAATATCATTAGTATTTTGTACTGAGGAAAGCCATGGCGCAAAACTCTCTCCATTAGTAACTTGCACTAGATTATTTAAATATCTAGAGATTGGATTAGTAACCAGTCAAATATTATTTACAAGATTTGGGTGTAATAAAGTAGAAGTAAGTGATCTAAATGGAGGAATATCCTTATCATCATTACTGCAATCAGCCCAAGAAATCTTAGAAGATATGACTTTAAAATCAAGTAGCCATAGGGGTCTCGATTGGAGCATCATCATCACTACAATTGCCACTTATGCTTCTCCCCTTTGGGTCCAGTGCTGACCATGAATCCAGAACTTAAAAGTCCACTATCTTCAGCAAAATCAGCATCAAAATGCCCATCACAAGGAGCTAAAGTAGGTTAGAAGCTGTCACACTAATTTGAAATAATTTTTTTGTACCATTTCTCTTTGTTTTTAACCCATCAAATCCTCTAAGATGGAGAGGGATAGCAAGGAAGAAATCGCATGCTAACATGCATGCTCAAATAGCTGCCTTTTGATAAATAAATAAAAGCTCTCTCCTTGCTTGCTTCTTGAAAATAGGTCATGTTAAAGCGTAAAACTTACATCCATCAACCATTATCACAACCTTAAAACTTTGATATAGTCAAAGGGAAGCTAATGATGGAAAATTTTATACCTTTTCTATTGGAATTTTAAAAAATTGAATTGAAGAAGAAAGTATGTCCCTCATTTAGCATGCTTTGCAACTGGTAAAAGTGGATTATAATCAACTTTTGGATGCTTAGCAAAGGGATGATTTTGGATTGTAGTCTATCATAAATAATTTTGGATATGCCTAGGTTATTCTTTGTGGATTATAACCTCGAGGTTTGACCATGGAAAAGACAATTATGCTCCACAAGATTTCATAAAATCTAAGACAATTATACTCATCAAGGCCATGTCATTTTTAGCTATTTTTATAACAATGATAGATTGTAATCTACACATTTATCAAACAATCTACAATTGAAAACATATTATAATCACTATAACAAAAGTTGCATGTGTCCATACTTATCTTATGACACATATACAAGTGTCATTTCATTTGTAAAGGATTAAATAATAATGACACAAATAAAAAGTGTGGCAAATCATGACACATGTTTGTGTCATTAGATTTACAATTATATATAATTAACAAACGTTAATAGTTCAATATGGATTGTGTTAGGATCTACTAATGTGCTTAAATAATAAATCTTAGGTTTTAATTATAATGATAGTTAAACATTTATGATAGTGCATAAGTTAAACAACTTCATAGCTAAGTGTGCATTGGTGAGAGTACTCCTAGAATGGGTAACTTTTTAAAAAGTTATAGTGTTGAATGGTGATA
>NC_033801.1:32334137-32408252 GCF_001876935.1 Asparagus officinalis
AATACAATTAACATATATTAGATATTTAATAAATTAGTGCTTCAAAATTATCCCACTTTCTTCATGATTGTCCCAAAGTTAAGAATGAGGTAATTTTTGGAGGTTGAGACAAAAAAGTTTGTATAGAAGTGGGATAATTTTGAAAAAAGGTAGGGTAATTATCCCATTGAATGATACCTGAAAGTGAAATTTCAATCTTATTGTCCCAATAAATAATACCATAAAATAAAGTCTCAAAAATTATCTTACTTACCCCAAAATTACACCAACTAATTATCCCCTCAAAGAACACTATAATTTATAGACTTTCTTCACCCAGTCACTTCCGGCCTAATTTAGCCTCAAAATAATTCTTATTAATTATAAAATAAAAGCCATTTAACAGCATATATTTAATCTCATTAAAGCTCACTTGATGAGCGTTATTCTCTTAATTTTGCACATATTTTTGGTTGATTTGGTTAACCATTACTAACACTAATATGTTAACAGATTAAAGGAGGAGAATTTTTCCCAGCAATAATTAAGGGGATTTTAGGTAAGAAAATAAAAGTGTATTTAAAGTTGACTAAATACAATTATCAAGAGGGTAATAAAGGCTTGAAAGTGATAGAAAACTTATAAGACAGTAGTCAAGAAAGTTGTGACAGTGCAGCACATGTATAAACATAAAATTCATGGAATTTGTACACCACTCATATGTCATAGTAACTGATTGTTTTGGGGGTGATAATTAGGAATGTTTGCCATTCAAGAATCTACTATTAGGAGGTTTAGTGATTGGGACAAGTTGAGGCTAAGTGGGATAATTGTTCTAATGGAACAATTTTATTTCTTTGAGATATTTTGAGTGATATAAAGAGGGGGGAAATGTGTACATGCCCCAAAAGCAGAAACTTCATGTGCTGTAGCCCCTTCAACTTTCCTCCATGTGGTTCAGCCCCTTAAAATATGATATTTTGTGTTGCAGCCCCTTTTTAGCAATTATTACATGTCAACTAAACTAAAATCCTCAAAATAACATTATCACCTCTCCTCAATTCTTCAAACTCAGCTCTCTCTCTCTCTCTCTCTCTCTCTCTCCCTCTCTCTCTCTCTCTCCCTCTCTCTTCTCAAGCTCGTCGCCCTAGCCCTCGCCCTCGCCGCCTCAGCCGCCTCCGCACACCTCCCCTCGAGTTTGCCGCCGCATCCCCTCCTCTCCTCCGCCCGACCTCATCGCCGTAGCTCCCCACCTCGCCCTCGACTACGCCGGAGTTTATCACTACCGCTCTCTACCTCGCCCTCGAGTTCGTCGCCGCCACACCGCACAACTTCGCTGCTTAAGTTTTCCTACTCTCACCCCCTGAAAGGTTCTATAAATATGTATTCCTCTCTTGTTTATATTTTCTTCTCAAATAATATTGAATCAAAATTTTCAATGGAAGATCAATTGAAATCCGAGCAAAGCAACAAGAATCTCGATGACTCAAGATCTCATTGTTCGCGGGGAAAATCGCTTCTTTCATTGATGTTATTGTGATCTTAAAATAACAACTTTTTGTGGTTACAAAAGATCCGGTCTTTTTAAGATCCGGTTACAATGAAAATCAAAGAAAATAAAAATTACAACTTTCTCCTTGTGAACAAATCGCGAGCTCCTGTTTTGCGGTCGCTCGCTTTTGTGGGTTCTTTGCCTGCACCGGGGTTTATCCGTGGACCACCGCAAGATCTAGATCCGATCAGATCTAAGCAGTACGACGGGTATTATTCCACAAAGGAAATAATAGCCGGGGAGGATTGATTCACCAAGGAAACAATCGTCCAAGTCTCGGGATCTAAGACCAAGCTTAGATCCGGAGTACGTCTGCGTAGATCTGAGATCCGGTCCTCTCGAACACCTGCCTTTTTTGGTTTTGACGATCGCTGAGCACCAGATCTGGAAGAGTGAATCCCCGAAGTCCCAAAGCTCCAATCTTTTTTTAAGTTTCGAGTCTTGAATCCAGCAGAGCTTCGCCTCCAAAATTTCCAACCCTTGAAAATGAACAATGCCTAGCCTATTTATAGGCACTCGAAACTGTGCCCGTGCACACATGTTAGAGGTCGGCCACCTCAAGGTGGCCGGCACTGGGCCGAGCCACCTCAAGGTGGCTCGGCTCATGCTGAGCCACCCTGAGGTGGCTCGGCTTGGGCCGGAGTGGACGTATTCCGTTGCTTGCGTGTGATTAGTCAATCTCGTTGCCTCGTTGGTTTGTCGGTTTGTGTCGAGCTGAGCTAAGGGACCTATAAGCAATTTTATATGCCTACAGATACCCCCTCTAAAGTATTTCAGCCTCGTTCTTTTATAGAAGAGTCTGGAATACTTTGGATATGATTGTCCCAACTTTCAGCCGGTGTAACGGGACCTTGGAATGGCTTCTGTTCTTGATTCCTTCAATTCTCCAGCTATTCGGTGCTTTTTCGAATGTCTGTAAGAGTTCCGGTGTTACATTTATTGTCTGACCGTTGTCGGAATTTTAAACTTGAAGTCGATTCCTGATTTTTGATCTTCAGCTCGTAGAACTGACCATCGATTACTGGCGTCGAGTCTTTATGTGCAACGCGTTGTCCAGCGTAGTGTTGTTGAGTTATCCTTAAGAATATTTTTAGAAAAATATTCTCCAGAAACTTCTCAACCAAAAATAGGGAATAGTTTATACTCATATACCTTATTGGAGTATTTAGAAGCAGTTTATACTCATATACTTTTCGGAGTATTTAAAAAGCAGTTTATACTTGTATACTTTTCGGAGTATTTAAGAAGCAGTTTATACTCGTATACTTTTCGGAGTATTGTTTTTTTCATTGTAACACATTGATCGGCGTTGACCTAGGGTTACGCGTTGACCGGCGTTGACCCTAGGGTTTCGAATGTCGTACGTTGACTGTTTGATTGCAACGCGTTGACCGGCGTTAACCTAGGGTTACGCGTTGTCCGGCGTTGACCCTAGGGTTTCGAATGTCATTGAATGCTCAAGTCACGAGACTAACTAATGAAGCCGATGCGTCAGTGACCCTCGTATTTATAGGATTTTTGGCAAACCCTCAGCCATCAACGGGTTTGATGAGCCTTTACCGACTACCGTTTGAGTCGAGCTACAATGCGGATTATTTAAATCCGTTCCGCATGTGACGTTATGCTAAAAGAGTTAACCCTTTTAGTGCTACGATATTGAATACGTAGACTTCGTCTTTCTCACGGGAATAAACTACCCGGCGACGCGTGTTAGGCGTTGACTTTGGGGTTTTTGGCTAATCCCCAACCTCTAACGGATTTGATTAGCCTTTACCGACTACCGTTTGAGTCGGGCTAGCATGTGGATTGTCTAAATCCGTTCCGCATGTAACGTTGTACTAAGAGAGTGAATTCTCTTAGACTTTGTGCTATGATATTGAATACATAGGCTTTACCATTGTTATGCGAATAGGCTACCCAGCAACGTGTATTAGACGTTGACTTATCCCTACTTAGGCTTCGGGATAATATACCCCAGAATCGAACTCTGGTGTCTTTTTCAATCGGTAAAAGACTCAACCGGCGACACGTGTTAGGTGTCGACATATCCTTTCTTAGGATTCAGGATGACATTCCCCATGCGTGTAAGGCATGGATTTTGGTGTTATTAATAACAAACTGCAACAATGTTGAATATGTGGACGGGTGTTCTTTTCAACGGTTTAAGAACTAACCGGCAGCACGGGTTAGGCGCAGACTTATCCTTGCTTAGGTTTCAGGATAGAATACCCCAGAATCGAACTCTGGTGTCTTTTTGTACGGAAAAAGACTAAACCGGCGGCGCGTGTTAGGCGCAGACTTATCCCTGCTTAGGATTCGGGATAAACTTCCTAGACTGGAATTCTATTGTCTTCTTCAATCGAAAAGGTGGTGTCTTCTCTTGGGGCAAAGACGAACCCGAAATGGGAGAGGAAGAATTTTATATTCTATCTCCCGACGCTGAAAAGAAGAATTTTATATTCTATCTTCAGCTGGAAAGGAAACTCGAGGTGGGATCTCCACCCCCAGAATCCGGAAAGGTGAAACTGAGAGTGGGAAGGTTTGATCGCTCGATTTGTGGACCTCTCGTTCATTGGGGGAATCGAGAGGGGATTTTGACTGTGGTCCTAACTGTAAGAAGGTTTGACCAATTGGGAACTCTACGTCCAGACTCTAACAGAGAGAGTGTTGAGTACACAGACACGGTGAGAATTTGAATGGGAGTTTCTTATTCATTATATTGCTGTGGTTATGGGAACTTCCCGTTACATAAATCGTACACCCCCAGTTTACTCTGCGGAACTGGTTCGGACATTATTATCAGTTACCTAACCGAGTTATCCTTAAGAATATTAGCTTAATATTCTCCAGGAACTTCCCGTCAAAAGTGAGGAAACAGTTTAGACTCATATACCTATTGGAGTATCAGGGAGTAGTTTAACCTCTTATACCGGTCGGAGGATTGAGAAACAGTTTATACTCGTATACTCTTTGGAGTTTTGAGAAGCAGTTTATACTCTTATACTTATCGGAGTCTGCCATTCTCAATTGGCTTACCTCAGCGTTATGACGCCAGCTTCAACCAAGGTCTGAATGCTATTCTTGAGAGCAAAGCAATCCTTGGTGGGATGAACGACCCTCCTGTGGTATGCACAGTACTTTGGGTCCGTAGTGTTGTCAGCTTCCTCCTGATTTGTGATAGGTGGTAGCTTGATCTTGTTACCTTCAAGGAGGGATTCGAAGATGGCTGGAACGTCTTCGTCCTTGAAAGAGTACTCTTTTTGGAGTCTCGGACCCGAAGTCTTTTGCTGCCTTCGGGATTGCTGTTGTGACGCTTGATTAGCACCACCAGTAGCTGCAGGTGTTTTGCCCTTACCACGAGAGGCGAAGTTTGAGTCCAGAGGATTAGCCGTCGGTAGGTTCCTCTCGGCCTTCTTCCTTCGGAGGAAACGTTCGGCTTGTTCACCGCGCACCTTCAGATCCTTCCAAGTGTCAGACGGTGCTGTTCCCATTGCTTCCAACACGTCCAACGCAAGGTTGTTGTGGCAAGTTTGGAGGATGAATTCCTCTGTGATCGGGTCCCGGCAATTCATCGCCTTGTTCCGGAACCTTTTGACGAAGGTGTCGACTAACTCCCCGTCCTTCTGCTTCTCATCGAGCAATGATCCGATAGATATCTCGGTGTCGTCGTCGAAGAAGTTGGCCAGGAACTTGGTCTCCATGTCATCCCAGCTGTTCACGTTTCCTGGCTTGAGGCGGCGGTACCAATCGAAGGCGGCTCCGCGAAGAGTGCCGACGAATGACCGCACCATCAGAGGCTCATTGCCGGAAATAATACCCAGGTGCGATTTGAAATAAATCAAATGCTGAGTGGGGGAACCCTTCCCATTAAACGGCGTAAAGTTAATCAAACTGAACTTCGCCGGATAGGGGATTGATTCCCATTCTCATGGGTATGGACAAGGAATGCCCGTCTTCTTCACCTCTTGAGCGGAGATCAATGTGTTGATTTTGCTCTCGAGGTTTTTGATCTTCAAGTCTTCACTTGTATCTTCATTGGCATCCTCGTTACCACCCCCTGCATTGACAGGAGGGTTATTGGCATTGTGAGCGGTTTGGTTCACCTCGCTGGTTCGTCAATGCCTGGATTTGTTGCTCATGCATCTCTCTCATAGTCTGCATGGCCATCTGCATCTCGAACCTAAAGCTTTCCTGTTGTTTGGCTATGGCATCTTTGAGCATCTTGGCCACTTATTCCGCGCTTATCATCATTGACTCGCGGGGTTCCCCCTCGCTGGACACTGTATTATCTGATGCGACTGCAGAGAAGGTATCCGACTCTTCACCTTCTAAAGGTACTCTTGTTCGAACCCTACCATAAGTTCCTCGTGCGATTGCTCCAGACTACAGACGGGTTAGACGCCGGGATGCTTTCAGAATCGACTCGAGATTACCCCGTGATGAGGTCTCTTTGCTCATCATATTAGCAGTGACCCTCGGGAATTCTTCATCTTCAACCACTGTCCTTCTTTGCCGAAAACGCCTACGCCTTGGTTTTGACATTTTGGTACTAAGCCTTTTGAATACTGAAATTCTCTCGGGGACCGCCTTGATGCAGCTGCATTCAGACAATACTGCCCGAATGAGTTTGGAACAGGGACACTGAGTTTCCTGTTCTCGGGGATTCCTCTTCCTGGTTTTATTCGTACCCCCAGCACGATAGTACAACTCGCCTTCTTGATGATCGGAGTAACCTATCGTGTGCGGGCACGACTTCTCAGGTATAACACTATCACTATCAGATGATAATGTTTCCATCTGAGGTTGGATCGCCTTCTTTGGGCTTTCAAAAGTTACACGCCTCGAAACGTGCCTTTGTGGGTGCGAGTTCTCGGTGGGCTCCTGGACTTCAATGCGTAGCATAGTGCGCTTGGGTGCCATGATTTCTTTGTCATGTTGAGGGTTGCGGCGACCCCCAGCATGTTGCCTCGTTTGGGGATTTCTTAGTGGGCCCAAACGTTCTTGGATTGGAGTTTTGCTTCGCTTCTCGGGAAGTGGACCGAGACGCTCCAAGACTGACTTCCTTTTCTGGGATGGTCCTGCGGGATCTCCCGGAGCAGTTATGGGAATCATCGGCGGTCTGCATTGATTCGCCGGAGGTTGAACTGTCAAGGGCTGCAGTTGCTGCTTTTTGGTCTGAACCGCCGCTTCAGACTTTGGCCTCCAAACTTTGCGAGTTGGTGGCGGCTTCTTGGCTACCTCTTTCTGCAGCTTTCTATGGGCTTCTTCAGCTTGAGCCCGTGCCTGCGCTGATAGTGCGCGGCGCTTGCGAATGCGCTCCTCCAGCGTCGATCGGTTCCGTTTGACACGGACCCATTCCATTGTTTGCGGCTTGGAGGAACCACCATTCGTTGATTGTTGAGGCTGCTTGCCTCTTTTGTTCTTCACATCCACGTTGTAGCAGATCCCGTCAACTGACTCCATGGCCTTTGCGAATCGTTTTGCAAGGCGTTGACGTTGCCTTTGGCGGGCTCTCTTTGAGAGAGTCACCAAGCCCTCTGTGGCAGAAGAGTTGGCCAGAGTAGATCTGACCTGGTTGGAAACTGGAGGAATCTCACCCGATGCGACTTTGGCATCAAACGGGGCGAGATCTTCGTTGGTAGCTTCGACTTCTTCATACCAACGAACCTTTCTCCTGGAGGAAAACTTCTGGGATTTATTGGACTTGCGGGGGGAGGTAGATCCGGACGAGGACACGTACTCCTCGAACTTGGCTTGGTCGAACTCATACTCGACCTCCTCCTCGACCGGGATCGGAATCCGCGGCTGCGACGCATCGATCTCGGTAGCGAGATCGGCGGCTCCCACTGTGGTCGCCAGATTGTTCCCGGGAAAAACTGTCATCTTTTTCATTGAGATGAAGATGGAGATGAAGATGAAGATCAAGATGGATGTTTTCTTCCGCCTTGAGGCTAAAACCCTCTTAGGATGTAAATATCCTCTTTGTTATTATTTTTTTTTTTTGCCTTTTCACTTTATTTTCTTGTTAAATAGGTGAGAGGCTAGAACCCTCTTACCTTAGATTTATTTTTATACTTATAGAGTAAATTTACTTGAGAAAAATATGTCCAGGCCCCAAAAGCAGAAACTTCATATGATGCAGCCCCTTTAACTTCCCCCATGTGGTTCTGTCCCTTAAAATATAACATTTTGTACTGCAGCCCCTTTTTTGCAATTATTATATGTCAATTAAGCTAAAATCTCTAAAATAACATTATCCCCTCTCCTCAATCCCTCAAACCCAATGCTCTCTCATCTTCTCTCTCTCTCTCTCTCTCTCTCTCTCTCTCTCTCTCTCTCTCTCTCTCTCTATAAAACCAATGGCTTTCTCAAGCTTGTCGCCCTGGCCCTCACCCTCCTCACCGTCGCCGCCTCCGCCCATTCCCCCAAGCCTCCCCTCGAGTTTGTCGCCACCTCCCCTCCTCTCTCACCCGACCTCGTCGCCATAGCTCACCGCCTCATCCTCGACTACGCTGGAGTTCGCCGCTGCCATTCTCTACGTCACCCTCGAGTTCACCGCCTCCACACCGCACAACTTCTCTCTTAAGATTTCCTACTCTCACCCCCTGAAAATTCTATAAATATTTATCCCTCTCTTGTTTATATTTTCCTCTCAAATAATATTGAATCAAAATTTTCAATGGAAGATCAATTGAAACCCGAGCAGAGCAACAAGAATCCCGATGACTCAAGATCTTATAAACCCCCAAGGCCTCTCTCATACCATCATCCCTCACATTCTGAACTTGTAAGTCCCACTCTTTCTTTTTTTGTTCCTTTCTTTCAAATATTTTGATCAAAATAATTGGTAATTTTGTTTTTGTTTTTTAGATATGGGTCACGAGCTACAGCTAAAGGCTTTGATATTTATGACCCTAACGCTACTTTTGAGGATCCCCTAATGCTACTTTTGACCAAAATAGTTCTAGTTCTAATTCATGTCTCTTGAGCTCTTGTTTTAGTTCTAACTCACCGCGTGTTAGTTCTAACTCACCGCGTGTTAGTTCTAGTTCTAATTCATGGCTCTTGGGCTACTTTTGATCAAAATAGTTCTAGTTCTAATTCATGTCTCTTGAGGTCTTGTTTTAGTTCTAACTCACAGCGTGTTAGTTCTAACTCACCGCGTGTTAGTTCTAGTTCTAGTTCATGCCTCTTGGGCTCTTGTGTTAGTTCTAACTCACTGCGTGTTAGTTCTAACTCACCCCGTGTTAGTTCTAACTTACCGCGTATTAGTTCTAACTCACCTCCATGTTAGTTCTAACTCACCACGTGTTAGTTCTAGTTCTAATTTGTATCTAGACTTGTTTGCTTTCATCTTCTAAACTCTATTGTACCTTAAATGCAGGCTGGCCGATCATCCTATGTCTCACTAATATGCTAGCTTTTGTACCCAACCTTGGAGCCATGGCGGCTGCAGCATGGTACAGAGCAGCAGCGCTCGCCGTTGAGAAGAAGATGCGGTATTCAAAGAGCTAAGACAATTTTACCTAGAAGATTGCGAGCTCCGTACTTGATATAGATTTTTATCTACCAACATTTCTTTTTTGAAGTTTTCACCCCCTTTTTAGGTCATTTTGTTTTTCGCTTGTGCCTGTGCATGAGCTGAGAAGGCTGAGTATTGTTCATTTTCTTGGTAACATCATAACAAACCATATTATAAAATAAAGAAGATCTGACACAGTATAATAAAAAAATTTCAAGTATATTTCTATGTTCGTATCTCTCTTTGATGGTTTTATTTTTACGGATAATTGTCTGTGTGCTTCTGTAATGTATTGTGGTCATGATATCTATATACATGAAATTTTCTTCATTTATCCTGTTGTTTGGATGGTTCCCCAGGACCCCAGCTCATGCAAGATCCTGCAGTGATCATCTTCAACAGCTTCTGAAGTGGTCATCTTTATTTAGTTGTCATGATCTTTCATCTTTTTATTGATGGCTCACACAAGAGCCCAAGAGCCATGAATTAGAACTAGAACTAACATGTGATGAGTTAGAACTAACACTCGGTGAGTTATAACTAATGCAAGAGCCCAAGAGCTATGAATTAGAACTAGAACTAATACGCGGTGAGTTAGAGCTAACACAAGAGCTCAAGAGCCATGAATTAGAACTAGAACTAACACGCGGTGAGCTGGAGCTAACACAAGAGCACAAGAGCCATGAATTAAAACTAGAACTAACATGCGATGAGTTAGAGCTAACACAAGAGCTCAAGAGCCATGAATTAGAACTAGAACTAACATGCGATGAGTTAGAACTAACACGCGGTGAGTTAGAACTAGCACGCGGTGAGTTAGAACTAACACAAGTGCCCAAGAGCCATGAATTAGAACTAGAACTAACACACGGTGTATTAGAACTAACACACGGTGTATTAGAACTAACACGTGTTAAGTTAGAGCTAACACAAGAGCCCAAGAGCCATGAATTAGAACTAAAACTAACACGCGATAAGTTAGAACTAACACGCGGTGAGTTAGAACTAACACAAGAGTCCAAGAGACATGAATTAGAACTAGAACTAAAACACGGTGAGTTAGAACTAACACGCGGTGAGTTAGAACTAACAAGAGCCCAAACAAATGTCCACACTCCTTGGCCTCTCATCTCATTTTCCCTTCTCTTTCTCCAAAAAAACAGAATTAAATTTCAAAAAATAAAAAATTTGATCGCATAATCAAGATAGCCTTTGCTCGATGGCCACAGTCGCCACCTGCAACGATCGCGTCCTTTCCCTCGTGTTCCGGTCACCTCCCAACCGCTCGCTTCTCCGCCAATGAGGCGGTGTTTGGACTCTGACGAGGCCTTTAGTGGCGTACTCGACATCATTTCCTTTCGAGGGGAGGGTTGGATAGCACCGGAGATTAGGACATGTGTCGCTGCTCTCATTTGTTGCTCTGCTTGTCTCTCGTTATCTTTTTCTTTCAATTAGATTACTTCAGTTTTAAATTAATGTGAACATGCACCTAAAGAGAATTAAAGAATTATAGTTGTATTAGTTTTTCTTTTTTCGTCAAGAAGCTATGTAGCTGAATGCAAAGTTCTGGGTAATGCCTTGCTGGTTGTAAATTTTGGTTTATCTTCTTAAATCCTTCTCTTTATTAGTAGTTGAACCCGAGAAAGATGATAATACCTTTTAAGCTTTTCACGGTTGTTGGGTTGGGTTGGGTTAAGAGAATGTGGAGGCAACAATGGTGAGGAGGGCGAGGGACAAGGCGATGAGCTTGAGAAAGCCATTGGTTTTAGAGAGATAGGGGAGAGAGAGAGAGAGAGAGAGAGAGAGAGAGAGAGAGAGAGAGAGAGAGAGAGAGAGAGAGAGAGAGAGAGAGAGAGAGAGAGAGAGAGAGAGAGAGAGGAGATGAGATCTGGTGAGAGAGATCGCTAGGATTTGAGGGATTGAGAAGAGGGATAATGACATTTTGGGGATGTTAGCTTAGTTGACATGTAATAATTGCTAAAAGGGTTACAGCACAAAATGTCATATTTTAATGGGCTGAACCACATGGGGGAAAGTTAAAGGGGCTGTATGGCACTAGGGGTGCCAAACATTATCCGTATCCGAGGAAATATCTATAACCTTATTTGTTAGGATACGAATATGGTTACTCAAATCTATTACCGATAGGATATGGTTACGGATATGGTTTTATAGTGAAATATCTGTATCCGTATTCGAAAATATCCGAATACATATTGGTAATACTCTTATGATAGTTTTGATTCTTAGATTATGGATTTGTGGTTAATTTTGATGATCAATATGTCTAATCTTAGCTTTTCAATCATAATGAACATATTAACGAACTCTTTTTGTATCACATGACTATATTTTTCTGAATACTATCTAGTTTTCTCATATCCTTTTTGTATCTGCATGCATATCTATTTTTCTGAATACTATCTAGTTTTCTCATATCCTTTTTGTATCTGCATGCATATCCATTTATATATCTGCATCTATATCCATAACCGTATCCGATTTTGGCGGATATGGATATGAATTTTTCTTACCGACGTATATCTGTATCCGTATCTGTATCCGTATCCGAGATGGGTAAGCGGATATGGATATGGTAAGTGTCATATCCGAGCCGTATCCACTCCGTTAACACCCCTAACTGTAACACATGAAGTTTCTACTTTTGGGGTCTGGACATATTTTTCCCTATAAAGAGAGACAATATAGGATAATGGGATAATTTGAAGCTTTGATTTGATACTTCATGTGGGACAATTGTGTTGGCCTTCTTGTTTTGATAATGTTTAACAAACAATTTACCACTAATGTTGTTTGTCTAGTATTTTTGTTTTCGTATTTTTTCTGGGCAAACAACGAGTTGGAGGATGGATGGATTGCGCCATAACGATCATATCCAATGAAGGTTGGTGGAATTGTGGAGTGAAGCATCGTACAATTCAAGTTCAAGATCCAAGTTTAGCTTCATCCACAACGTGTACCAAGTCGAGCTTATTGAAGATCAAGATCTAGCTTGGGTAACTTAGTATAGGTTTTATATTATGTGTGTTAAGTACGTTAAGCTCAATATCTATACACACACATCTATACACACACACATAAGTTTTGGTTTCTATGCATATATATAGTTATATACATTTATATACATGCATGGTTTTGGTTTGTCATGTTTATAATATGAAATCACATATTTCATATTTACTATTGTGTTTTTCGAAAACATTGCATAGATTATGAAATTTTGTGAAAATTCTATATTCTTAGTTTTTGGACTTAACAATAATCATATACATATTTTACAAAATCATTGTGCAAAGTTTCAAAACATGGTTTATCCTAAATGTCAAAATTCACATGTTTACATTTTCGTGTTTTGGACTATTTTTGCAAAATGATGATTTTTCCTGTCAAAATTCACATGTTTACATTTTCGTGTTTTGGACTATTTTTGCAAAATGATGATTTTTCATAAATAGGAAATGCAATTTGGAAAATTCTTTTGTAACATGTTCATTTACATGTTTATATACATTTCCCAAAGTTTCATTATTTTTGGACTTCATTTGTTATTTTTAACATATTTTCAAAGTCTCAAAAATCTGCTTTTAAAACCTGATTTTCTATAGTATCTGTTCGTGGTCGACCGCCACGGTCGACCGCGCATGAGTTCAGATCTCAAAACTGTTTTTGTTAGCTCGCAGTCGACCGTGGCGGTCGACCGAAGCGAGTCCAGAGAGTTTCGCGGTCGACCGCAGCGGTCGACCGTCGCTTGTCCAGAACAGTTCTACCGCTTTTTGTTCTTCACGGTCGACCGCAGTGGTCGACCGCCGATATGACCGTTGGAACCCAACGGCTATTTTCTGAGCTATTTTTCTGGGGGCTTTGTTGTCTTTTTAGTAGGGTTTTTGCTGAAGTTTTGAGAGGGTATAAATATCCCATTGCCTTCAGCTCTCCATACAACAAGAGAATGTTTTTTAAATAGTTTAACAAGGGTTTAAACTTGTTTAGTGTTTGTTTAAGTTTGTTTTAAAACGCTGTTAAGCATTTGAGTGTTTCGGTTTTATGAATCAATTCCACAAGAGCTTGAGGAGATTATCTATTGAAGTTTGAGCTTCCAACTATCCTCCATCCATCTCTTGTTATCAATTGAGAAGTTTTCTAAACTCAAACTCTAGCTTTACATTTATATACTTGTTTGATTATCATTGTTCTTAAGCTAGATTTTATATTTGAGTTTAGTTGATTTAATTTTATTTACTCATTGTTACACACACCCACTTGAGCTTATTGTATTTGCATACATAGTATATTAGGGTTTTGAGAGATTGTAACATTGAGTTGTGTTTCATTGTGTTCTCATCTATTGTAGAGAACAAATTTATATTTGTTACATTGTGAGTGTTGTAAGGTTTTCGGTGAGCTAGAAAACCGAGTGTGAGGAGTGGACGTTGATCGGTGAACGTTAAAAACCGACATTGTGAGTGAGTGTATATGTTGATCGGTGATCGTTGAAAACCGACATAGTGTGGTTGTAAATGTTATTCGGGTGAACGTAGAAAACCTGGTTGTGTTAGTGGATTTATCCCCGGGAGTGGGGAGCGGAGACGTAGGACGAAAGGTCCAAACTTCGCGATTATATTGCTTGTTTGAGTTTGGCTTAGTACTTATATTTGTTCATATTTATAGTCTTTCTCTCATTGATTATTTCATCCACTATTTTATTTGTTTATGTTACCCTTGTGTTTGCATATCCTTACATATATCATATTGTATATCTTTTTGGTAGGATATATCATCTTGTGTTAGTTTTATGTCCTTGCACATACATTGCCTATCTCTTTGTTAGGATATATCTTGTTGTTCATATTGTCTATCCTAGGTATATAACTTATTGTATTTCATACTTGCTAGGATAACTCATTAATTAATTTATATTGTCATATAATCGTATTAGATTTGCATAAGACCCTAATCACCCCCCCCCCCCCCCTCTAACAATTGGTATCAGAGCTTGGGGCTCTTTGATTTAAGGTCTAATCGCCTTGAGTTAAAGATCCAAATTATCTTGTTGTGCTAATCTTGTTTTGAGCTTTATTTGTATCTTGCTTGCCTTTTATATTATGGATATGCATGGTTTAGGTTATGCCATCAATATTGCTCCTAGATTAGATAATTTCCCCTATGCCCAATGGTGTGTTAGATTTAAACTTTTTGTTCAATCTAAACACTTTGATTTATGAGAAATTATAGATGATGCTTATATTGTGCCCACTTTGGAGAAATCCAAGTGGAATAAGAATGATCATCGTATGTTTACAATGAACAATATTTTGTTAGAATATTTGCTAAATGCTTTTAATTCATCTATGTCTAACAAGTTTGTTCATTTTGATAGTGCTTACAAAGTTTGGAAATTTATAGAAGCACATCAAGGGGACTTGGAGGCGATCCGACAAGCTTTGAAGGATCCGGCTTCAAGTTCATGTGGAGCATCATACACACGGCCACTAGGCGATAGCCCTAGTGAGGTTTGCGAGTTCGAACCCGATAATGATTTATCTAGTGATGAACTTGCTTGTGCTAGTGAAAAATTATTGCATGCCTATAACAAATTACATAAAAATTTTATTGATTTACAAAGCAAGCATGATGCTCTACTTCTATTATCAATGATGTTGTGCATAATGATGATTTGAATCTTGTTAAGGAACGCATATCATGCTTAGATTCAACTTTAAAAACATGCATTGATAACCATAAAAAACTTATGGACAAGTGCGTTAAGTCTAGTGCTACAAAATCACCTACACACTATGCACGCTTGTATAGCAAAGTTTACAAGTGCTTCATTTATGGTCGTAAAGGTTATTTAGCTAAATTTTGCTATGATGCACAAAAACATAAGAATATTAATCCTACTTGTGCATCTCATCAAGTTTCTTCATCACATGTACACACACATGCATCTATTTCTCATCATAAGCATGCTCATGTGTATCATTTTGATTTTTGTGGTAGAGTTGGTCACTTAGCTAAGTTTTGTTTTGATTTGTGAAAAGTTTCTAAATCGCAAAATATTTCAAGTAGACCAACATCGTTTCAAAATGTTTCTCATTTGCAAAATAATCTTAAAAGATCATCTTTATTTGCAAATGTTCCTCATGCACCTTTTAATGGTCAACATAAGCAAATGCTTCCTTTCCATTGTACATATTGCAATCGGAAGGGTCATTTGAGTGATTATTGCTATGACCGATCCCGTGCACCACATATGTCCAAGAGGGTTCATAACCCTAGGACTTTGAGCTTTAATGATAGGGGTCATGTCCCTAAATCTCTTGGTACCAAGAATTCTTTGGTACCAAAACAAATTTGATTTTTAAAACCAAGTACTTTAGTGCTTTTCTTTTTTCTTTTCTTGGTTTTGAAAATTATATCTTAAAATCTTTTGATTATGAAAACGAAATTTTTAATTGATCAAATCTTTTGTTTTCATGATTATTTGTTTCGATTTTGATGAGAGGTTTGTGTTTATATAACCCTCCGGGTTTATTGGGTGTTTATTCCCAACGATGCTAGAATGTTTATATGGGTTGTTACTAGCTCAAGAGCTAGATATAGTTGCCTCTCTTGATTTTTACAAATCAATGATGATTTGGTTTTATGATTTAAATTTTGATTTATGATTTCTTTTGGTTGATTCGTTTTTATTTGAAAACTTTTTGCATGATTCTCATGTTCCTCTTCTTTTGATTTCATAAATCTATTCTTTTATATGGTTTTTATATTTTTTTTGTTAATGAGACACTTCTTTCATATTAATATATTTATATGTGTTCTCATTATCTTTCTATGTATGTGAGTTGTGTTTAGCATATTTTCCATCTATGCTGGCTCACATATGTTTGTCATGATCTTCATTTTATATATTCATGAGGCATTTTGATAGGGGGAGCAATCCCTATATCTTTCTATGTGTTATACTCACCCATGCTTATTGATAGGGGGAGCTTTTGCTCTCTTAATTCTTTTGTCCCCTTTTTAATGTTGTCAAAGGGGGAGAAATATTGTGAGTATATTTTTTCTTGTTTATATGCATGTGAATTATAAATTATATATTCATTTCCTTCATGCATATATCTACATGTCCCTAAATCCAATGTGTTGGCCTTCTTTTTTTGATGATGATTTACAAACAATTTACTACTAATGTTGTTTGTCTAGTGTTTGTACATTCCTATGTATTGTAGACAAACAACGTAGTTGGAGGATGGATGGAATAGAGCTTCAACGATCATATCCAAAGGAGGTTGGCGGAATATTGGAGTGAAGCAACATGCAATTTATAGTTAAAGATCAAGTTCAAGCTTCATCCGCATGTGTACCAAGTTGAGCTACAATGAAGATCAAGATCAAGCTTGGGTAATCTAGTTTAGATTTTATATTATGTGTGTTAAATACGTTAAGCTCAATATCTATACACACACGTATTTGGTTTCTAAGTTTTAAATATCTGTATTCTCAGTTTATAGACTTAACAATCATCATATCATATTTATCAAGTCTATATAATCATTGTCGCAAAGAGTTTTAAAAACATTGTTTATGTCAAAACATCAAACTTCATGTATATCACGTTTTTCATGTTTTGAACACTTTTGCAAAATATATAAGATTTCACAATTGGGAAATGCAAATTGGAAAATTCTTTATGTAACATGTTCAAATATCATTTGCAAACATTTCTAAAGTTTCATAAAGTTTGAATTGATTTGTTATGTTTAAAGAATTTACAATTCACCGTTTTCGTTCGTGCACATGTTCGTGCATGTTTACCAAAACTGATAAAGTTTTCGCAAATGGGAAGTGATATTTGAAAAATTCTTTCTCGACATGTTATCTACAGTTTAGAAACCGTTTTTCCAGTTTTTACTATTTTTGGAGTTTATTTACTGTGTAATTGATTTTACAAATCGAATATGTTAACAGTTTTTTTAGAAACTGTAAATTTGTGTTCAAATATTTATTTCTCTCACTTAGAAAATATTTTTCATAAATTCTTTTCTCTGACATGTTACTCTGCATGTCTAGAACATGTCCCACAAAATTTCATAATTTTTGGAGTTCATTTACTATTTTAAATTTATTTTACAAAACAGCTGCGCATTGCTACAGTAACTCCGGTCGACCGAAATGTCTCTAGACGTTACTCAGCTTTGCATATGGGCTCTTCGGTCGACCGTACCGGTCCGACCAAAGTTACTGTAGCATCCGACCGTTACACAGTAACGGCTAGTTGCTGATTTTTGTTTTTTAATGGTTTTTTGGGGTTTTGGGGGTTGGTTTCTTCAAGCCTATATATACCCATTTGTCATAACTATTTTCCGTCATCTAAGAGAGTTTTAAAACAAGTTTAAGAAAGTTTTAATCAAGGGTTTAAGTTTATTTTTAGTGTTTGTTTAAAAATCTTTTAAGCATTTATAAGAATTTGGTTTGTGGAGCAAATTTCACAAGAGCAAGTGGAGATCATCCTTGGTGTTTGAGCATTCATTCTTCTCCCTCTCTCTTGTCATCTATAGAGAAGTTTCCTTAAACTCAATTCTAGCATTTTATAAGTTTGTTCTTAATTTCATAAGTTAGATTTCATATTGAGTTTATATTGTTTTATCTCTTTGTTCACATACAACCTATTGAGCTTATTGTATTTACATTCATAGTATAATTTAGGGTTGTGGGTTTGTGACTAAGAGTTATGCTTAATTGAGTTCTCATCTTGTTAGAGAGAACAATTATTTGTCATATTGTGCCTAATTGTGAGGATTCACTTGTAATACATTTGTACACCGAGAGAAGTGTATAGTGAGAGATGGGGTCGAATCCAAGAGGAGTGGCGTCAGTTGACGTGCCTAGGGAGAGGTTGTAACCGAGCACTTGAGGAGAAGGACACGGGCTAGGACCAACACTTAGTGTGTGAGGTGTGATTACATAGTGATTGTATTGTGAGGTGTAAACGTTGTTCGGGTGAACGTAGAAAACCCGGTTGTGATAGTGGAGATCTCCTCGAGGTGAGGAGCGGAGACGTAGGTCCTGGGGACTTAACTTCGTAATCATATTGTTTGTTTGTGATTGCATTGACACACTTACTTTTATGTTTATATCTTATATCGCCTTTGTATATTGCTTGTTGATTATATTGCCCACTATCTAGTTTAGATTGTTTACCCTTGAGCTTATATATCCTTGCACATACATTGCCTATATCTCTTTGTTAGGATATATCTTGTTGTTCATATTATTTATCCTAGCTCATATACATTGTTGTATTTCATACTTGCTAGGATAACTTATTAGTAAGTTTTAATTGGCATTAAATTGGATTAGATTAGCATAAGACCCTAATCACCCCCCCCCCCCCTCTAGAGTCTATATCAGAGCTTGGTGCTCTTTAATTTAAAGGTCTAACCGCCTTGAGTTAAAGATCCAAGTTATCTTATTTGTGCTAATCTAGTTATGATTGCATTTGTCTTGCTTGCATATGTTCATATATATATCTTGAATATGAATGTATTTTGTTTAGGCTATAAATCCAATGTTGCTCCTAAATTCATTAATTTTCCCTATGCACAATGGGCTTCTAGATTTAAACTATTTGTTGAATCTAGAAATATTAATTTATGGAAAATTATTGATTGTGCTTATATTGTGCCCACATTGGAGAAATTTAAGTAGAGCAATCATGATAATAAAATGTTTAATATGAACAAGCTTTTGTTAGAATATTTGCTCAATGCCTTTGACTCATCATTTTCTAACAAATTTGTTCATTTTGATAGTGCTTACAATTTATGGAAATTCATAGAAGCACATCAATGCAACTTGGAGGAAATCTAACATAGTTTGGAAGATTGTTCTTCAAGTGAGTGTGGATTATCATCATGCACACGTCCACTAGGCGATAGCCCTAGTGTGGTAAGCGATTCGGAATCCGAAAGTGATCTATTTATCAATGAACTCGCTTGTGCATATGAAAAATTATTACATGCCTATACAAAATTACAAAATAATTTTATTGATCTTAAAAGCAAGCATGTAGAATTGAAATCCGATCATGAGAAGCTAGTGTCCAAATTTGACATCATTGAAAATGAAAATATAATGCTTAAAGAAAACAATGATATGGTAAATTTGGAAAATGAAAAATTGACCTCATCCATTTCTAGCTTAACTCATGCAAATGATGCCATGCTAGAAGTAGAATGCATTAGAAATAAATTTGATTATTTTAAGAATAACCATACATGCTCTACTTCTATTATCAATGATGTCGTGCCTTATGTTGAGTTGAATCTTATCAAAAATAGCATATCATCTTTAGATTCAACATTAACTTCATGCATTGATAATCATAAGAAGCTTATGAATATGTGTGTCAATTTTGAGTCTAAATCATCCACTGATTATGTACACATATATAGCAAAGTTTATAAATGCACTATTTGTGGTCGTAAAGGCCATTTGTCTAAATTTTGCTATGATGCACATAAACCTATAAAATCAAATGTTCCTTGTGCATCTCATCAAGCTTCTTCATCACACACTCATGTACATGCACATAATGTTCATCATAAGCATGCACGTGTGTATAAATGTGATCTATGTGGTCGGTTTGGCCATTTGGTAAAGTTTTGCTTTGACACGAAAAAGAATTCTAGTTTGTCAAATGTTTCTAGTAGACCACATGTTTTTAAATGTGATGTTTGTGGGAGATTTGGCCATTTGGCAAAGTTTTACTATGATTTGAAAAAATGTTCAAACTTGTCAAATTTCTCAAATAAACCACCTTTATTTAATGATGTTTCTCATTTGCGAAATAATTTCAATGAAAAATCTTTATTTGCAAATGATTTCCGTGCACGCCCACTTGGTCAACACAAATCATTTAACCTTCTTTATAGCACATATTGCAATCGGAAAGGTCATATGTACAATTTTTGTTTTGACCGTGTTAGTGCACCACATATGCCCAATAGGGTTCATAACCCTAGGGCTTTGAGCTTGAATGATAGGGGTCATGTCCCTAACCAATCCGGCACCAAGAATGCTTGGGTGCCAAAATGATTTTAAACCAAGAATTTTAGTGTTTTTTTTTTTTTTTTTTTCTTGGTTTTGTAAAATGAGCTTTGAAAATTTTTATGTGAAAACAAACTTTCTTTGATAAATTCTTTTGTCTTCATGACTATGAGTTTTAATTTTCATGAGAGGTTTATACTTATGTAACCCTCCGGGTTTATTGGGTGTTTATTCCCAAATCATGTTTATCGGATGCTAGAATGATTATATGGGTTAGAACAAGCTTTAGAGCTTGATATATTGTTGCCTCTCTTGAAATTCTTTTGTTAAAGATTTTATTTTGATTTGTTGCTTTGAATTCATTATATTTTACTTAAATGATGATATTTATATGTTTGTGCTTATGGATCATCTATTCGTGCCTTATAATGTATTCCATATGTGATTTGATCAAATCCCACAAAGGAGATTCTATTTTTGATCAAACATGGGTTTTGGACTCAAATCTTGATTTATGATTTCTTTTGGTTGATTTGTTTTCATTTGAAAACTTTTTGCATGACTCTCATGTTCCTCTTCTTTGATTTCATAAATCTATTCTTTTATATGGTTTCTATATTTTTTGTGCTAATGAGACACTTCTTTCACATTGATATATTCATATGTGTTCTCATTGTCTTTATGTATGTGAATTGTGTTTAGCATATTTTCCATCTATGCTTGCTCACATATGTTTGCCATGATCTTCATTGCATATAATCTATATGGCTTTTTGATAGGGGGAGTAATCCCTATATATATTCCTTTTATACTCACCTATGCTTATTGATAGGGGGAGCTTTCGCTCTCTAAATTCTTTTGTCCCCTTTTTGATTGCTTATTGATAGGGGGAGCTTTCGCTCTCTAAATTCTTTTGTCCCCTTTTTGATGTTGTCAAAGGGGGAGAAATATTGTGAGTATACATTTTTCTTGTTTATATGCATGTGAATTATAATTTATATATTCATTTTCTTTCATGCATATATCCTTTTTTGTAAATTGTTTGTCATTATCAAAAAGGGGGAGATTGTTGACCTTCTTGTTTTGATGATGATTTACAAATAATTTACTACTAATGTTGTTTGTCTAGTGTTTGTACATTCTTATGTATTGTAGACAAACAACGTAGTTGGAGGATGGATGGAATAGAACTTCAACGATCATATTCAAAGGAGGTTGGCGGAATGTCGGTGAAGCTTATGCAATTCAAGTTAAAGATCGAGTTTAAGCTTCATCCGCAAATATATCAAGTCAAGCCTATTGAAGATCAAGATCAAGCTTTGGTATATTTAGTTTAGGTTTTATATTATGTGTGTTAGATACTCTAAGCTCAATATCATATACACACACGTATTTGGTTTCTAAGCTCAAATATTATATTATCAGTTTATAGACTTAACAATCATCATATATATATTTTATCAAGTCTATATAATTATTGTGCAAAGTTTCAAAACATTGTTTATGTCAAAACATCAAACTTCATATATATCACGTTTTTCATGTTTTGAATACTTTTGCAAAATAATGAGATTTCACAATTGGGAAATGCAAATTAGAAAATTCTTTTTGTAACATGTTCAAAATATCATTTGCAAACATTTCTCAAAGTTTTATCAAGTTTTGAATTGATTTGTTATGTTTAAAGGAATTTACAAATTCACGTTTTCGTTCGTGCACATGTTCGTGCATGTTTTACAAAACTGATGAGTTTTAGCAAATGGGAAGTGATATTTGAAAAATACTTTCTCTGAAATATTTATCTACATGTTTATAAACTTTTCTCCAGTTTTTACTATTTTTGGAGTTGATTTACTATGCCAATTGATTTTACAAAATCGTATATGTTAACAGTTTTTCAGAAACTGTAAATTTGTGTTCAAATATTTATTTCTCTCAACTTAGAAAATATTTTTCTGAAATTCTTTCTCTAACATATTTTCTACATGTCTAGAACATTCCTATAAAATTTTATAAATTTTAGAGTTCATTTACTATTTTAAATTGATTTTACAAAATAGCTGCGCACTGCTATAGTAACTCCGGTCGACCGGACCGGTCGACCGGAAATGTCTCTGGACGTTACTCAGCTGTGCATATGCCTCTCGGTCGACCATACCGGTCGACTGAAGTTACTGTAGCATCCGACCATTACACAGTAACGGCTAGTTGCTGATTTTTTTTAATGGTTTTTTGGGGTTGGTTTCTTCAAGCCTATATATACCCATTTGTCATAACTATTTTTCATCATCTAAGAGAGTTTTAAAACAAGTTTAAGAAAGTTTTAATCAAGGGTTTAAGTTTGTTTTTAGTGTTTGTTTAAAAATCTTTTAAGCATTTACAAGAGTTTGGTTTGTGGAGCAAATTTCACAAGAGCAAGTGGAGATCATCCTTGGTGTTTGAGCATTCATTCTTCTCCCTCTCTCTTGTCATCTATAGAGAAGTTTCCTTAAACTCAATTCTAGCATTTTATAAGTTTGTTCTTAATTTCATAAGCTAGATTTCATATTGAGGTTATATTGTTTTATCTCTTTGTTCACACACAACCTATTGAGCTTATTGTATTTACATTCATAGTATAATTTAGGGTTGTGGGTTTGTGACTAAGAGTTGTGCTTAATTGAGTTCTCATCTTGTTAGAGAGAACAATCATTTGTCATATTGTGCCTAATTGTGAGGATTCACTTGTAATACATTTGTACACCGAAAGAAGTGTGTGGTGAGAGACGGGGTCGAATCCAAGAGGAGTGGCGTTGGTTGACGTGCCTAGGGAGAGGTTGTAACCGAGCACTTGAGGAAAAGGACACGGGCTAGGACCAACACTTAGTGTGTGAGGTGTGATTACATAGTGATTGTATTGTGAGGTGTAAACGTTGTTCGGGTGAACGTAGAAAACCCGGTTGTGATAGTGGAGATCTCCTCGAGGTGAGGAGCGGAGACGTAGGTCGTGGGGACCGAACTCCGTAATCATATTGTTTGTTTGTGATTGCATTGGCGCATTTACTTTTATGTTTATATCTTATATCGTATTTGTATATTGCTTGTTGATTATATTGCTCACTATCTAGTTTAGATTGTTTACCCTTGAGCTTATATATCCTTGCACATACATTGCCTATATTTCTTTGTTAGGATATATCTTGTTGTTCATATTACTTATCCTAGCTCATATACATTGTTGTATTTCATACTTGCTAGAATAACTTATTAATAAGTTTTAATTGGTATTAAATCGGATTAGATTAGCATAAGACCCTAATCACCCCCCCCCTCCCCCTCTAGGGTCTAACACAATGGAGGTTGGTGGAATTGTGGAGTGAAGCATCGTACAATTCGAGTTCAAGATCCAAGATTAGCTTCATCCGCAACGTGTGTCAAGTCGAGCTTATTGAAGATCAACAAGCAATATTTGCTTAATGCTTTTGTTAGAATATTTGCTTAATGCTTTTGACTCATCCTTTTCTAACAAATTTGTTCTTTTTGATAGTGCTTACAATTTATGGAAATTCATAGAAGCACATCAAGGCAACTTGGAGGAAATCCGACGTAGTTTGGAGGATTGTTCTTCAAGTGAGTGTGGAGCATCATCATCCACACGGCCACTAGGCGATAGCCCTAGTGTGGTAAGCGATTCGGAATCCGATAGTGATATATCCATAAATGAACTCGCTTGTGCATATGAGAAATTATCTCATGCCTATACTAAATTACAAAATAATTTTATTGATCTTAAAAGCAAGCATGTAGAATTAAAATCCGATCATGAGTTGCTAGTGTCCAAATTTGATATCATTGTAAAAGAAAATATTGTGCTTAAAGAAAACAATGATATGTTAAATTTGAAAATTAAAAAATTAACCTCATCCATCACTAGCTTATCTCATGTTAAAAATAATGCCATGTTAGAAGTAGATAACATACAAAATGATATTGCTTCTTTTATAAATAACAATATATGTTCTACTTCTAATGACAATACTTGTAAGCATAATAATGAGTTGAATCATGTTAAGGATCACATATCATCTTTAGATTCAACCCTTAAAACATGTATTGTTAATCATGATAAGCTTATGAACATGTGTGCTAAGTCTCATGCTAAAACATCTAAACGTCCTATTCATCATGCACACATGTATAGCAAAGTCTACAAATGCTCAAATTACGGTCGTAAAGGCCATCTTGCTAGATTTTGCTATGATGCACATAACCCCACCAAGATTCACTTTAATCCTCCTTGTGCATCTCATCAAGCTTCATCATCACATGTTGCACACACACATGCACATGCATCTATTTCTCATCACAAGCATGCTAATGTGTATAAATGTGTTCTATGTGGTCGTTTTGGCCATTTGGCAAAGTTTTGCCTTGATTTGAAAAAGAATTCTAGTTTGCCAAATATTTCTAGTAGAACACATGTTTTTAAATGTGATGTTTGTGGTAGATTTGGCCATTTGGCGAAGTTTTGCGATTTGAAAAAGAATTCTAGTTTGCCAAATGTTTCTAGTAGAACACATGTTTTTAAATGTGATGTTTGTGGTAGATTTGGTCATTTGGCTAAGTTTTGTTCTGATTTGAAAAAATGTTCAAACTTGCCAAATTCTTCAAGTAAACCATCTTTGTTTAATAAGGTTTCTCATTTGCAAAATAAATTGGGAAAAATGTGTCCAGGCCCCAAAAGTGGGAACTTCGTGTGACTAGCCCCCCTGTACTTTGCCCCATGTGGAATAGCCCCAAAAAATGGGCTTTAATGTTTTAAGCCCTCTCCACGTCAGCTTTATACTAAAAGCAGATGGTATTTTACAAAAAAACCGAAACTGCCCTTCTCTTTCTTCCCCAGACGAGTCCTGGAAGTCACTTCTCATTAATGCGATATGATGGTGAAAATGGAGGGGAAATTTCTCCTTTTTTTACTCCATCTAACTAGTTAGTTCTCCATTACTCCTCCTCCTCAGACCAAAATTCTCTCCATAACTCTCTCCATCATGAGCAATAACTAGTTAGTTCTCCATTACTCCTCCTCCTCAGATCAAAATGGCTGAAAAGGACATCATCTGCATTGTCTCTTCGCAGTATAAAGCGGTATTCTTGAAGATTAATTCTTCAACCACCATCTTGGATCTCAAGTTTGATGCGGCAGAGAGGTTAGATCTTCCATACGAGTCATTAATTTTGGCATACGAAGATCAAACAGTTGGAAGCTTAAAATTTCTCATTGAGAACGATGGTGATCTGACGTCTATGGTGGAGCATTGCCACAATCTTGGACTGAAAGAGGTTCACGTGCAAGCTTTTAAAGAAGGAGATGATTCTTCGAATAAACAGGAAAACGAGCAAGTCCGACAAGACATGTAGGTTAACTGTAAAATCAATTAACTTAAGTTCTAATCGTCTTCTTGTTAGTTCTATACTAGGTTTAACTGGACTTCAGTTCTAATGTTTTATTTGTCATTAAGCAGTTCTTTGTTATGCTCCATACTAGAGTTCTAATGTTTTATTTGTCAGTTCTAATCGCTATTTTGTTAGTTCTACTAGAGTTATTGCTGGTTCCACTATAGTTCCCATATTGTTAGTCCTAATTGTTATAAATTAGATATAACGTGGTATAAATTAGACAATGTAGGTATAAAATAGAACTAACAAGCCATCAGTTAGAACTGACACTAACACACTACAGATTAGAACTAACACTGTGCATATTATTAGAACTAACACGCTACCGAATAGAACTAACACTGTAGGGGATTAGAACTAACACTCTACAGAATAGAACTAACACTGTGCAGATTAGAACTAACACTCTACAGAATAGAACTAACACTGTGCAGATTAGAACTAACACTCTACAGAATAGAACTAACACTGTGCAGATTAGAACTAACACTCTACAGAATAGAACTAACACTGTGCAGATTAGAACTAACACTCTACAGAATAGAACTAACACTGTGCAGATTAGAACTAACACTCTACAGAATAGAACTAACACTGTGCAGATTAGAACTAACACTCTACAGAATAGAACTAACACTGTGCAGATTAGAACTAACACTCTACAGAATAGAACTAACACTGTGCAGATTAGAACTAACACTCTACAGAATAGAACTAACACTGTGCAGATTAGAACTAACACTCTACAGAATAGAACTAACACTGTGCAGATTAGAACTAACACTCTACAGAACGGAACTAACACTGTGCAGAATAGAACTAACACTCTACAGAATAGAACTAACACTGTGCAGATTAGAACTAACACTCTACAGAACGGAACTAACACTGTGCAGAATAGAACTAACACTCTACAGAATAAAACTAACACTGTGCAGATTAGAACTAACACTCTACAGAATAGAACTAACACTGTGCAGATTAGAACTAACACTCTACAGAATAGAACTAACACTGTGCAGATTAGAACTAACACTCTACAGAATAGAACTAACACTGTGCAGATTAGAACTAACACTCTACAGAACGGAACTAACACTGTGCAGAATAGAACTAACACTCTACAGAATAGAACTAACACTGTGCAGATTAGAACTAACACTCTACAGAATAGAACTAACACTGTGCAGATTAGAACTAACACTCTACAGAATAGAACTAACACTGTGCAGATTAGAACTAACACTCTACAGAATAGAACTAACACTGTGCAGATTAGAACTAACACTCTACAGAACGGAACTAACACTGTGCAGAATAGAACTAACACTCTACAGAATAGAACTAACACTGTGCAGATTAGAACTAACACTCTACAGAATAGAACTAACACTGTGCAGATTAGAACTAACACTCTACAGAATAGAACTAACACTGTGCAGATTAGAACTAACACTCTACAGAATAGAACTAACACTGTGCAGATTAGAACTAACACTCTACAGAATAGAACTAACACTGTGCAGATTAGAACTAACACTCTACAGAATAGAACTAACACTGTGCAGATTAGAACTAACACTCTACAGAATAGAACTAACACTGTGCAGATTAGAACTAACACTCTACAGAATAGAACTAACACTGTGCAGATTAGAACTAACACTCTACAGAATAGAACTAACACTGTGCAGATTAGAACTAACACTCTACAGAATAGAACTAACACTGTGCAGATTAGAACTAACACTCTACAGAATAGAACTAACACTGTGCAGATTAGAACTAACACTCTACAGAATAGAACTAACACTGTGCAGATTAGAACTAACACTCTACAGAATAGAACTAACACTGTGCAGATTAGAACTAACACTCTACAGAATAGAACTAACACTGTGCAGATTAGAACTAACACTCTACAGAATAGAACTAACACTGTGCAGATTAGAACTAACACTCTACAGAATAGAACTAACACTGTGCAGATTAGAACTAACACTCTACAGAATAGAACTAACACTGTGCAGATTAGAACTAACACTCTACAGAATAGAACTAACACTGTGCAGATTAGAACTAACACTCTACAGAATAGAACTAACACTGTGCAGATTAGAACTAACACTCTACAGAATAGAACTAACACTGTGCAGATTAGAACTAACACTCTACAGAATAGAACTAACACTGTGCAGATTAGAACTAACACTCTACAGAATAGAACTAACACTGTGCAGATTAGAACTAACACTCTACAGAATAGAACTAACACTGTGCAGATTAGAACTAACACTCTACAGAATAGAACTAACACTGTGCAGATTAGAACTAACACTCTACAGAATAGAACTAACACTGTGCAGATTAGAACTAACACTCTACAGAATAGAACTAACACTGTGCAGATTAGAACTAACACTCTACAGAATAGAACTAACACTGTGCAGATTAGAACTAACACTCTACAGAATAGAACTAACACTGTGCAGATTAGAACTAACACTCTACAGAATAGAACTAACACTGTGCAGATTAGAACTAACACTCTACAGAATAGAACTAACACTGTGCAGATTAGAACTAACACTCTACAGAATAGAACTAACACTGTGCAGATTAGAACTAACACTCTACAGAATAGAACTAACACTGTGCAGATTAGAACTAACACTCTACAGAATAGAACTAACACTGTGCAGATTAGAACTAACACTCTACAGAATAGAACTAACACTGTGCAGATTAGAACTAACACTCTACAGAATAGAACTAACACTGTGCAGATTAGAACTAACACTCTACAGAATAGAACTAACACTGTGCAGATTAGAACTAACACTCTACAGAATAGAACTAACACTGTGCAGATTAGAACTAACACTCTACAGAATAGAACTAACACTGTGCAGATTAGAACTAACACTCTACAGAATAGAACTAACACTGTGCAGATTAGAACTAACACTCTACAGAATAGAACTAACACTGTGCAGATTAGAACTAACACTCTACAGAATAGAACTAACACTGTGCAGATTAGAACTAACACTCTACAGAATAGAACTAACACTGTGCAGATTAGAACTAACACTCTACAGAATAGAACTAACACTGTGCAGATTAGAACTAACACTCTACAGAATAGAACTAACACTGTGCAGATTAGAACTAACACTCTACAGAATAGAACTAACACTGTGCAGATTAGAACTAACACTCTACAGAATAGAACTAACACTGTGCAGATTAGAACTAACACTCTACAGAATAGAACTAACACTGTGCAGATTAGAACTAACACTCTACAGAATAGAACTAACACTGTGCAGATTAGAACTAACACTCTACAGAATAGAACTAACACTGTGCAGATTAGAACTAACACTCTACAGAATAGAACTAACACTGTGCAGATTAGAACTAACACTCTACAGAATAGAACTAACACTGTGCAGATTAGAACTAACACTCTACAGAATAGAACTAACACTGTGCAGATTAGAACTAACACTCTACAGAATAGAACTAACACTGTGCAGATTAGAACTAACACTCTACAGAATAGAACTAACACTGTGCAGATTAGAACTAACACTCTACAGAATAGAACTAACACTGTGCAGATTAGAACTAACACTCTACAGAATAGAACTAACACTGTGCAGATTAGAACTAACACTCTACAGAATAGAACTAACACTGTGCAGATTAGAACTAACACTCTACAGAATAGAACTAACACTGTGCAGATTAGAACTAACACTCTACAGAATAGAACTAACACTGTGCAGATTAGAACTAACACTCTACAGAATAGAACTAACACTGTGCAGATTAGAACTAACACTCTACAGAATAGAACTAACACTGTGCAGATTAGAACTAACACTCTACAGAATAGAACTAACACTGTGCAGATTAGAACTAACACTCTACAGAATAGAACTAACACTGTGCAGATTAGAACTAACACTCTACAGAATAGAACTAACACTGTGCAGATTAGAACTAACACTCTACAGAATAGAACTAACACTGTGCAGATTAGAACTAACACTCTACAGAATAGAACTAACACTGTGCAGATTAGAACTAACACTCTACAGAATAGAACTAACACTGTGCAGATTAGAACTAACACTCTACAGAATAGAACTAACACTGTGCAGATTAGAACTAACACTCTACAGAATAGAACTAACACTGTGCAGATTAGAACTAACACTCTACAGAATAGAACTAACACTGTGCAGATTAGAACTAACACTCTACAGAATAGAACTAACACTGTGCAGATTAGAACTAACACTCTACAGAATAGAACTAACACTGTGCAGATTAGAACTAACACTCTACAGAATAGAACTAACACTGTGCAGATTAGAACTAACACTCTACAGAATAGAACTAACACTGTGCAGATTAGAACTAACACTCTACAGAATAGAACTAACACTGTGCAGATTAGAACTAACACTCTACAGAATAGAACTAACACTGTGCAGATTAGAACTAACACTCTACAGAATAGAACTAACACTGTGCAGATTAGAACTAACACTCTACAGAATAGAACTAACACTGTGCAGATTAGAACTAACACTCTACAGAATAGAACTAACACTGTGCAGATTAGAACTAACACTCTACAGAATAGAACTAACACTGTGCAGATTAGAACTAACACTCTACAGAATAGAACTAACACTGTGCAGATTAGAACTAACACTCTACAGAATAGAACTAACACTGTGCAGATTAGAACTAACACTCTACAGAATAGAACTAACACTGTGCAGATTAGAACTAACACTCTACAGAATAGAACTAACACTGTGCAGATTAGAACTAACACTCTACAGAATAGAACTAACACTGTGCAGATTAGAACTAACACTCTACAGAATAGAACTAACACTGTGCAGATTAGAACTAACACTCTACAGAATAGAACTAACACTGTGCAGATTAGAACTAACACTCTACAGAATAGAACTAACACTGTGCAGATTAGAACTAACACTCTACAGAATAGAACTAACACTGTGCAGATTAGAACTAACACTCTACAGAATAGAACTAACACTGTGCAGATTAGAACTAACACTCTACAGAATAGAACTAACACTGTGCAGATTAGAACTAACACTCTACAGAATAGAACTAACACTGTGCAGATTAGAACTAACACTCTACAGAATAGAACTAACACTGTGCAGATTAGAACTAACACTCTACAGAATAGAACTAACACTGTGCAGATTAGAACTAACACTCTACAGAATAGAACTAACACTGTGCAGATTAGAACTAACACTCTACAGAATAGAACTAACACTGTGCAGATTAGAACTAACACTCTACAGAATAGAACTAACACTGTGCAGATTAGAACTAACACTCTACAGAATAGAACTAACACTGTGCAGATTAGAACTAACACTCTACAGAATAGAACTAACACTGTGCAGATTAGAACTAACACTCTACAGAATAGAACTAACACTGTGCAGATTAGAACTAACACTCTACAGAATAGAACTAACACTGTGCAGATTAGAACTAACACTCTACAGAATAGAACTAACACTGTGCAGATTAGAACTAACACTCTACAGAATAGAACTAACACTGTGCAGATTAGAACTAACACTCTACAGAATAGAACTAACACTGTGCAGATTAGAACTAACACTCTACAGAATAGAACTAACACTGTGCAGATTAGAACTAACACTCTACAGAATAGAACTAACACTGTGCAGATTAGAACTAACACTCTACAGAATAGAACTAACACTGTGCAGATTAGAACTAACACTCTACAGAATAGAACTAACACTGTGCAGATTAGAACTAACACTCTACAGAATAGAACTAACACTGTGCAGATTAGAACTAACACTCTACAGAATAGAACTAACACTGTGCAGATTAGAACTAACACTCTACAGAATAGAACTAACACTGTGCAGATTAGAACTAACACTCTACAGAATAGAACTAACACTGTGCAGATTAGAACTAACACTCTACAGAATAGAACTAACACTGTGCAGATTAGAACTAACACTCTACAGAATAGAACTAACACTGTGCAGATTAGAACTAACACTCTACAGAATAGAACTAACACTGTGCAGATTAGAACTAACACTCTACAGAATAGAACTAACACTGTGCAGATTAGAACTAACACTCTACAGAATAGAACTAACACTGTGCAGATTAGAACTAACACTCTACAGAATAGAACTAACACTGTGCAGATTAGAACTAACACTCTACAGAATAGAACTAACACTGTGCAGATTAGAACTAACACTCTACAGAATAGAACTAACACTGTGCAGATTAGAACTAACACTCTACAGAATAGAACTAACACTGTGCAGATTAGAACTAACACTCTACAGAATAGAACTAACACTGTGCAGATTAGAACTAACACTCTACAGAATAGAACTAACACTGTGCAGATTAGAACTAACACTCTACAGAATAGAACTAACACTGTGCAGATTAGAACTAACACTCTACAGAATAGAACTAACACTGTGCAGATTAGAACTAACACTCTACAGAATAGAACTAACACTGTGCAGATTAGAACTAACACTCTACAGAATAGAACTAACACTGTGCAGATTAGAACTAACACTCTACAGAATAGAACTAACACTGTGCAGATTAGAACTAACACTCTACAGAATAGAACTAACAGGGACAAAAGAATTAAGAGAGCGAAAGCTCCCCCTATCAATAAGCATAGGTGAGTATCAAACAAGTATATGGATTGCTCCCCCTATCAAAAAGCCATATAGAATATATGCAATGAAGATCATGGCAAACATATGTGAGTAAGCATAAAAGATATGCTAACAATCACTTACATTCAAGAGATAATGAGAACACATATAAATGTATCATTTAAAACAAATGTCTCATATCAAAGAACATAAACATTATGTATAAAATAGATTTATGAAAGAATACATGAGAATCATGTAAAAAGTTTTCAAAAGAAAACAAATCACTCAAATGAAATCATAAATCAAATTTTAAGTCCAAAAGCAATGTTTGATCAACAAAGAAAACTTTCTTTGAAAAACTTGATCAAACCGTATAAAGAATACATTATAGAGCATATTTGAAATGTGAATTATCTATTTGTGCTATATAATGAATTCAAAAGAACAAATCAAAATAAGATTTTCATAGTTCAAAAATAAGATTACAAAACGTACTAGAATCATGAACTATGGATAAAAAATCTTTTAGAAGTATAAAATCATGAAGACAAAGGATTTGATCAATTAAAAATTTGTTTTCATAAACAATAGATTTTAAGACATAATTTTCAAAACCAAGAGAAGGAAATGTAAGAATACTAAAATTCTTGGTTTAAAATTTAAATTTGTTTTGGTACCCAAGAACTCTTGGTACCAAAAGATTTAGGGACATGACCCCTATCATTTAAGCTCAAAACCTTAGGGTTATGAACCCTCTTAGGTATATGTGGTGCACTAACATGGTCAAAACAATATTCATTCAAATGACCCTTCCGATTGCAATTTGTGCAATGAAAGAGATCCATTTGTTTTTGTGGACCATTAGTTCGTGCACGTGAATCATTTGCAAATAAATATTTTCTTTTAAGATTATTTTGCAAATGTGAAACATTATCAAAACAAAACTTTCCTAAGTGGCCATATCTACCACAAACATCACATCTAAAAACATGTGGCCTACTAGAAGCATTTGGCAAATGAGATTTAATTTTTAAATCAAAACAATATTTGGCCAAATGACCAAGACGACCACAATGATCACATCTATACACATGAGCATGCTTATGATGAATAATGGGTGCATGTGTGTGTTCATGTGATGAAGAAGTTACATGAGATGCACAAGAATGATTAATATTCTTATGTTTTTGTACATCATAACAAAACTTAGCTAAATGACCTTGACGGCCGCAAATAGAACACTTGTAAGTTTTGCTATACATGTGTGGATAATGAGTGGATGATTTTGATTTGGTCTTGGCACAAATGTTCATAAGCTTCTTATGGTTATTAATGCATATTTTCAAAGTTGAATCTAAAGATGAAATACTATTTTTCATAAGATTCAAATCTTCATTTTTAGGCACATATGCATTTTTAGAAGTAGAACATAAATAGTCATTTATAAAAGAAGCTGTATTATTTTGTATGTTCTTTACTTCTAACATGGCATTATCTCTTTCATGAGTTAAACTAGCAACGTTTGAAGTTAAAGAAACATGATCCAATTTTAATTTTTCATTGTTTTCTTTAAGGATCACATTTTCATTAGAAATAGTTTCAAACTTAGATGCTAACAACTCATGATCGGATTTCAAAATTTCATGCTTGCTTTGTAAATTAATGAAATCATTTTGCAATTTGTTAAAGGCATGTAATAATTTTTCACTAGCACAAGCAAGTTCATCATTAGGTAAATCATTTATGGTTTCGAACTCGCAAACCTCACTAGGGCTATCGCCTAGTGGCCGTGTGCATGATGCTCCACATGAACTTGAAGCGGGATCCTCCAAAGCTTGTCGGATCGCCTCCAAGTCTCCTTGATGTGCTTCTATAAATATCCATAAGGTGTAAGCACTATCAAAATGAACAAACTTGTTAGACATAGATGAGTTAAAAGCATTTAACAAATATTCTAACAAAATGTTGTTCATAGTAAACATGCGATGATCATTTTTATTCCACTTGGATTTCTCCAAAATGGGCACAATATAAGCATCATCTATAATTTCCCATAAATCAAAATGTTTAGATCTAACAAATAGTTTAAATCTAACACACCATTGGGCATAGGGGAAATTGTCTAATCTAGGAGCAACACTAGAATCATAGCCTAAACAAGATGCATCATTCATATCCATAATTTGTAAAAATATGCAAGCAAGATACAAATGCAATCAAAACAAGATTAGCACAAAAATATAACTTGGATCTTTAACTCAAGGCGATTAGACCTTAAATCAAAGAGCACCAAGCTCTGATACCAATTGTTAGACCCTAGAGGGGGGGTGATTAGGGTCTTATGCTAATCTAATCCGATTTAAATGCCAATTAAAACTAATTAACAAGTTATCCTAGCAAGTGTGAAATATAACAAGATATGTAAGCTAGGATAAGCAATATGAACAATGAGATATATCCTATATGATAGAGATATATGCAAGGATATATAAACAACACAAGGGTAAATAATCTAAACAAGATAGTGGATGAAATAGATAATGAGCTAATGACAATGGCGATATAAGATATGAACATAAATATGAATGAACGCCAAAGCACACTCAAACAAGCAATATGATCACGGAGTTCGGACCTTCCGTCCTACGTCTCCGCTCCCCACTCCCGGGGAGAAATCCACTATCAACCGGGTTTTCTACGTTCACCCGAATAACGTTTACACCTCACAGTATCGGTTTTCAACGCTCACCGATCAACGTCACTCCTCACACTCGGTTTCTAGCTCACCGAAAACCTCACTACACACTCGGTTTCTAGCTCACCGAAAACCTTACAACACTCACAATGTAACAAATATAAATTTGTTCTCTACAATAGATGAGAACACAATGAAAGCACAACTCAAAGTTACAATCTCTCACCACCCAACTATACTATGTATGAAAGATACAATAAGCTCAATGTGGGTGTGTGTGTAACAATGAGTAAATAAGATCAAATCAACTAAACTCAAGTATGAAATCTAGCTTAAGAACAATGATAATCAATCAAGTATATAAATGTAAAGCTAGAGTTTGAGTTTAGAAAACTTCTCAATTTGATAACAAGAGATGGAGGGATGATAGTTGGAAGCTCAAACTTCAATAGATAATCTCCTCAAGCTCTTGTGGAATTTTGTTCACCAAAACAAACTCTCAATTTGCTTAAAAGCTTTTTAAACACACTTAAACCAAACTAAAACCCTTGTTAAAAGCTTTATTAAACTTGATTAAAAACTCTCTTGGTTTTTCTGAAAAGACATCAGCAATGGGGTATATATAGGAAGAGGAAATATCAGCAAAAACCCCAAAACAGAAAGACCAAAATGCCCCAGAAGAGTCAGCTCAGAAATAGCCGTTAGAAGTCCAACGGATCTATTGTCGGTCGACCGAAAATTCCGTCGGTCGACCGATGAGAGCAAAAACACGAAGAAAACGTTCTGGACCATCGTCGGTCGACCGGAAATTCTGTCGGTCGACCGATTTGAGCTCTCGGTCGACCGGACCGGTCGACCGATGACTCTCTGGAAAAATACTGACGAATGGTCAATTGACCGGTCGACCGTACCGGTCGACCGAAAACTGACATTTCCAGAAAAATCGGTTTTAGAGCTGATTTTAAAACCCTGTTTAAAAATATCAAATAAATTCCAAAAAATGTAAAACTTTGGGGAATGATTGTAGACATGATAATAAACATGCTACAACGACTGGTTTCGAAAAAGGACTTCCCAAATGAAAAATATCATCATTTTACAAACTAGTCCAAAACATGAAAATATGAGATACTTGAATTTTGATGTTTTGACATAAACCAACTTTTGAAACTTTGTGAAATGTTTTTGTAGACTTAGTAAAACATGTATAAACTGATATTAAAGTCTACAAACTAATAATACAATATTTTCACAAATACAATAGAAAATGAAACCTATGAGTATGTATATGAAAATATATTTGTTTCATATCTATGTAGATAAACCAAATCACAATAATAAATATGAAACATGTAATTTCATATTTATAAACATGAAAACTAAAACTTGTGTTGTATATATATGTGATTACATATATATACAAGGAAACTAATAAAATGTGTGTGTATAGATAATTGAGCTTAGAGTACTTAACACACATAATATAAATCCTAAACTACATTACCCAAGCAATCTTGATCTTCAATTAAGCTTGACTTGGTAAACGTTGCGGATGAAGCTTGAACTTGATCTTTAACTATGAATTGCAAGGCTTCACCGACATTCCGCCAACCTCCATTTGATATGATCGTTAAGGCGCAATTCCATCCATCCTCCAACAACGTTGTTTGTCTACAATAAATACGAAAACACAAATACTAGACAAACAACATTAGTGGTAAATTGTTTGTTAAACATCATCAAAACAAGAAGGCCAACAATCTCCCCCTTTTTGATGATGACAAAAGAATTGTATTCTATGTGAGGATATTAGCTAGTTTTTATTTTCTCTCTAGTGCTAGAATGTAGGCAAAGAGTTATCGATTTCACTTGAAGCTATTGGGATATCACACACACGTTTTCATACTTATGTTTTTAAGTGTTTTTTATAAAATACTATTTCTTACAAGTATGAGGATCTATTTGCAAAATTCCTTTTCTAAACAATTTGTTTTTAGTATTAAAAACATTTTATAAAGTTTCACAATTTTCAGAAGTCAAATGAATATTTTACAAATTGTTAAAGTGTGTCAAAATTAATTTTTTGGAATGTATCAGAATGCGGTCGACCGCACCGGTCGACCGTACCTGTGTTCATTCATTAGTGGGCAGCAGAGAGTTTGTTGGTCGGCCGCCACGGTCGACCGAGAGCTCAAAATTTCCATCGGTCGACCGCACCGGTCGACCGAAAAAGTCTCTGCTTGTTTTCTCAGTTTCGGATCTGGATCGCGGTCGACCACAAATTTTATCGGTCGACCGCCAAGTGTTTTCAAACGGCTCTTTGTTTTCGATTTCTGTGTCGTCTGCACACAATCTCTTTCCGATTGTTTACAGACTGTGCTCCAGATTTTAGGGGATTAGGTTTTGAGTTTAGATAGCTGGTTTTCACCTATTTAAACTCATCTTCTTCTTCTTCCTAAAGGTCCCAGCTTTTGCAAAAACCAGAGACATCGTTTTTACTGAGCAAAATTTTCAAACCTGTTCTTTCTGAGTTTTTGTGTGTTTCACTTCCCTGCTTTAGTGTGCTCTTTCTCTTTGCCATAGGGACGTTGTAAAGAGAGAGTCTTACACCATTTTTACTATCTTAAGAGTGTGATCTTGTGTAGATCAATTGTGAGGGAGTGTGATCTAGTGAGATCAACTGTGTAGTGTGAGATCGTGAGGGGATCGCTGTGTAGACGAAGTTCCGGCTTCCACACCGGGTTGTGTAGTGGATTTCTCCTCGAGAGTGGGGAGCGAGGACGTAGATCAGCGGACCGAACCTCGTTAACACATCGCGCGTCACAGGATAACGATTCCTAACCCTATCTCCTCTATTTTGATTGCATTAGAATATTGTGGTTTGCTTGTCTTAATTTTATTGCATAATTATAGCCTCTTGACCCTAATCACCCCCCTCTAGGGTCCAACAATTGGTATCAGAGCTTGGTGTCTATATTAGTTTTTGGTTTAATCACCTTAGAGAAAAGATCTTATGGAGGCTTCAATGAATGTGCATATGTTAGAAGGACAATCCACCACTAGACCACCACTCTTCACCGGGAGTAATTTTGCTTATTGGAAGGCTAGGATGAGAATTTACCTTCGTTGCATTGATCTTGACATCCTAGAGCTCATAGAAAAGAAATATGTAGAGAAGTCCAAAGTCGGGAACATGACCGATGGAGAAAGGCACCAAGTCAATCTCAATGCTAAGGCTATGAATGTCTTAATTTATGGTCTTTCCCCAAACGAGTATAATAGGGTTTCCACGTGTGCAACCGCATACGAAATATGGGTGAAATTGTGTATTACACACGAAGGAACCCCCCAAGTTAAGGAATCCAAGATTAGTGGACTTATGCATGAATATGAGTTATTTCAAATACTTCCAAATGAATCAATTGATGCTATGTTTTCTCGCTTCACTAACATTATCAATGAATTGCATGGTCTTGATAAGAAATTGACTATTCAAGAGATGAACTACAAGATTCTTTGTTCATTGACTCCGATGTGGGAACCCAAGGCGACGGCGATAGAAGAAGCTCATGACCTTACCACTTTACCTCTCGATGGCCTCATCGGAAAGCTCAAGGTCCATGAGCAGAAGCTCAAGGGGAAGGAGAAGGAGGAAGTGCCCTCACGAGAAGTTGAGGAGCCATCACCAAAATTGAAGACCACAGCTCTCAAAGGAGCTAGTGATTACTCCTCTCCGTCATCGGATAGTGAAGTGAATTTTTCTAGAGAAGTGGCTCATCTCTCTAGAAGAATCTCTTGACTCATAAAAATGAATAAGAAATTTAACCCCTGATCTAACAACAAATTTTCTTCACGTGTAGGACAATGTTTCGAATGCAATGAACCGGGCCACATCGCTAAGGATTACCCCAAGCTCAAGGAGAAGTACATGAAGTACAAGAAGAAGAAGGCTATGTATACCGGATGGGAAGAATCCGAACCAAGTGATTCGGATAGCAATGAAGAAGGAGCCAAACTTGCTCTTCATGACCCCAACATTTGTTTCATGGCCCATGAACAAGAGGTAATATCCGAGACCGAAAGTGAATCTTTCTACATACAATGTGACATAGCTACGGCTCTAGAAGAATTGAACTTTGAATTTAAGAGAATGTCAAAAGAATACTCTTCTTTTAAAAATTACATGCTTCTTGTGATATTAAGCTAGAACAATTAACAACCTCTCTTACACTAAAAGATGAATTGCTAGGAGATCTCGATTTCGAGAATAAGCAATTAAGATCAAAGATTGAAAGACTAGAAATTAAGAGTGGTAGGACTAGACCCACTCATGCTTATGATAATTATAATCATCATGGTAGAAATAGATTTCATAGATCTCATGCTCATACACACAAGAGAAATTTTGTGTGCACATATTGTATGAAACATGGACACATTTCTACTCATTGTAGGATTAAAGACAACCATGATTTTTATGAAATAATATGGGTACCAAAAGGTACCAAGACTACTAACCACCAAGGACCCAAGACTTGGGTACCTAAAGCTACTACATCTTCATCTTCATCTCTTATAGGGAACATCACGGTAACGACGTAAGAAGATGTAGTACCTTGATAGTGGTTGCTCACATCATATGACGGGCAACAAAGAGTTATTTGCAACCCTATCAATGATTGAAGGAGGTAGCGTCTCCTTCGGTGGTGGTGAGAAAGGTAAAATCATTGGTGTTGGTTCTATTAGTAAGAAACCCTCACCCGTTATAGAAGATGTTTATTTGGTAAATGGTTTGAATCATAATCTTCTTAGCATTAGCCAATTGAGTGATAAAGGTTTTGATATTTCTTTTAAACCGGATAAATGCATCATTAGTATGAATGGAAAAATTGTTTTTATTACTAATCGCAAATCTAATGTATATATTTTTGAGATGAATGAACTAGTGAATCAAGATGTGAAGTGCCTTGCGGCAATTGAAGAAAATCCTTGGATTTGGCATAAGAGACTTGGACATGCAAATATGGAATTAATATCAAAATTATCTAAGAGAAATCTTGTAAAAGGATTACCTAGCTTGCACTTCATCAAAGATACCATATGTGAGGATTGTGCCAAAGGTAAACAAACAAAATCTTCCTTCAAATCCATCAATGAGGTATCGACTTCTAAACCTTTGTAATTGCTTCATCTTGATTTGTTTGGTCCTATGCGTGTTACCTCTCTTGGAGGCAAACACTATGTATTTGTGATTATTGATAATTTCTCTCGTTTTACATGGACAATATTTCTTACAAATAAAAATGATTATCTTGAAGAATTTTCTAATCATGTCAAACGAATTAAAAATGAAAAAGATTTGAAAGTTGTGAAAATTAGAAGTGATCATGAAGGTGAATTTCAAAATGAATTTTTCTATGATTTTTGTGCTCATCGTGGTATAACTCACATGTATTTTTCTCCTAGAACACCACAACAAAATGGTGTTGTTAAATGAAAAATCACACCATACAAGAGATGGCATGCACTATGCTAAATTCATTTGATTTGCCAAAATATTTTTGGGCGAAAGCCGTCAATACAGGTTGCCATGTTTTAAATTGTTTTTTGATTAGACCAAAGCTTAAGAAAACTCCTTATGAACTTTTTTATGGAAAAACTCCTTTTATTGGTTATTTTCGTATCTTTGGTTGCAAATATTTTATTTTAAATACAAAAGATCACCATGATATATTTGATTCTAAAATTGATGTTGGTATTTTCTTAGGTTTTGCACCTCGAAGTAAGGCTTATAGGGTCTTTAATAAACGAAGTCTCGTTGTTGAAGAATCTATAAATGTTACTTTTGATGAGACTAATGTTGGTTCTCAAGTTGTTTTACCTAGGAAAGATGATGATGATGATGTTGAAGAAGGATTGGACTTTTTACAAATCAATGATACTCCCTTTATAGAAGCACAAAAGGATGTGGATAGCTCCAATGCTCATGAACAAGTTGAACTTCCTAAAGCTTGGAAATTCGCATCAAACCATCCAAAGGAACAAATAATTGGGAGCTCTTCACAAGGAGTTGTTATTCGCTCAAAAGCTTTGAGTGAGTGTGGTAATGTTGCCTTCTTATCTCAACTAGAACCTAAAAAGATTAATGATGCTTTAAATGATGAATTTTGGGTTATGGCTATGCATGAAGAACTAAATAATTTTTTAAAGAAATGATGTTTGGAAATTAGTTTCTAGACCTAACAATGCTAGTGTTATTGGTACAAAATGGGTTTTTAGAAACAAACTTGATGAACATGGCATTGTTACTAGAAATAAAGCTCGTTTGGTAGCCCAAGGATACAATCAAGAGGAGGGCATTGACTATGATGAAACATTTGCACCGGTTGCAAGGTTGGAATCTATTAGAATGTTTTTGGTATTTGCTAGCTTCAAAATTTTCAAATTATTTCAAATGGATGTTAAAAGTACCTTTTTTAAATGGTTTTATAGAAGAGGAAGTATATGTTGAGCAACCCCCCGGTTTTATAGATCATGTTCTTCCTAATTATGTTTTCCGGGTTCAAAAAGCTTTATATGGGTTGAAACAAGCTCCTAGAGCTTGGTATGCTCGCCTCTCTAGTTTTCTTATTAAAAATGGTTTTTCAAAATGAACAATTGATAACACTCTTTTTGTGAGAAAAATGAAAAATGATTTTATTTTAGTTCAAATATATGTGGATGACATTATTTTCGGTGCTACTAATGAATCCTTGTGCAAGGAATTTTCTAAAGTTATGCAGGATCACTTTGAGATGAGTATGATGGGAGAGCTTACATTCTTTCTCGGGCTCCAAGTCAAGCAAACTAAGGATGAGATCTTCATTTCACAAAGCAAGTATGCAAAGGAATTGGTGAAGAAATTCAAGTTGGAGAATTCTAAGCATGCGCCTACTCCCATGAGTACTAGTGTTAAGCTTGATGCGGATGAGAGTGGTGAAGATGTGGACCAAAAACTATACCGAGGTATGATAGGTAGTCTTCTTTATCTCACCGCTAGTAGACCCGACATCATGTTTAGTGTATGTGCATGTGCACGTTTTCAAGCCTCTCCCAAAGCGTCTCATTTAATTGCGGTTAAAAGAATCATTAAGTATGTTAATGGAACTTTTAACCTTGGTTTGTTTTATCCAAAAAGCACCACTTTTGATTTATATGGTTTTTGTGATGCCGACTTTGCCGGATGTAAGGTAGATCGCAAGAGTACTAGTGGAACATGCCAATTCTTAGGAAATTCCCTTGTTTCTTGGGCTTCCAAGAAACAAAATTGTGTTGCATTGTTAGAACCAAGCATATTGATGTGCGTCATCATTTCTTACGCGATCATGTAGAGAGACAAGATGTATCCCTAGTATTTGTTAACACAAAATCTCAATTAGCGGATATATTTACTAAGCCTCTTGGTGAGGATGATTTTTGTCGCATAAGAAATGGCTTGGGTTTATGCAATATGTGAAAGTTATAAATTGCTTGCCTGTTTAGTTGCATTTTGTATTTTTCTTTACCCCATTTTTTATGGTGACAAAGGGGGAGAGAAATCTTCTCATTTGTTGCACATACTTAGGGGGAGCTCATAGATAGGGGGAGCACCTATCTATAAGCTATATTTATTTTTGCTCTTATATAATGGTTGATTGTCATCATCAAAAAGGGGGAGATTATTAGCCCTTATGTTTTGATGATGTTTTACAACCACCATTATCGGTACTAATAGTTTATTGAGTGCAAATGTAGTGAATTCATTTATCAAGCTTGTTAGTACCACAAATGGAGGATTGGATGGAATATGCGCTACAATGATGATATCCAAAGGAGGAGGAGGCATAGTGATGAAGCAACGTTATTTCAAGAACAACAAATTCATATAGAAGCTTCATCCAACTCAAGTTATATCAAGACTCAAGAATTGTATTTTATGTGAGGATATTAGCTAGTTTTTATTTTCTCTCTAGTGCTAAAATGTAGGCAAAGAGTTATCGATTTCACTTGAAGCTATTGGGATATCACACACACGTTTTCATACTATGTTTTTAAGTGTTTTTCATAAAATACTATTTCTTACAAGTATGATGACCTATTTGCAAAATTCCTTTTCTAAACAATTTGTTTTTACTATTAAAAATATTTTACAAAGTTTCACAATTTTCAGAAGTCAAATGAATATTTTACAAATTGTTAAAGTGTGTCAAAATTAGTTTTTTGGAATGTATCAGAATGCGGTCGACCGCACCGGTTGACCACACATGTGTTCATTCGTCAGTGGGCGACAAAGAGTTTGTCAGTCGACCGCCGCGGCCGACCGAGAGCGCGAAATTTCCATCGGTCGACCGCACCGGTCGACCGAAGAAGTCTCTGCTTGTTTTCTCAGTTTCAGATCTGGATCGCGGTCGACCGTAAATTTCGTCGGTCGACCGCCAAGTGTTTTCAAACGGCACTTTGTTTTCGATTTCTACGTCATCTGCACACAATCTCTTTCCGATTATTTACAGACTGTGCTCCAGATTTTAGGGGATTAGGTTTTGAGTTTAGACAGCTGGTTTTCACCTTATTAAGCTCATCTTCTTCTTCTTCCTAAAGGTCCCAGCTTTTGCAAAAACCAGAGACGTTGTTTTTACTGAGCAAAATTTTCAAACCTGTTCTTTCTGAGTTTTTGTGTGTTTCACTTCCCAGCTTCAGTGTGCTCTTTCTCTTTGCCATAGGGACGTTATAAAGAGAGAGTCTTACACCATTTCTACTATCTTGAGAGTGTTATCTTGTGTAGATCAATTGTGAGGGAGTGTGATCTAGTGAGATCAACTGTGTAGTGTGAGATCGTGAGGGGATCGCTGTGTAGACGAAGTTCCGGCTTTCAAATCGGGTTGTGTAGTGGATTTCTCCTCGAGAGTGGGGAGCGGGGACGTAGGTCAGCGGATCGAACCTCGTTAACACATCGCGTGTCACAGGATAACGATTCCTAACCCTATCTCCTCTATTTTGATTGCATTAGAATATTATGGTTTGCTTGTCTTAATTTTATTACATAATTATAGCCTCTTGACCCTAATCACCCCCCCTCCTAGGGTCCAACAAGATATTCCATACCTAGCACAAACAAATAAGGAGATAATGGATCCCCTTGCCTCAAACCTCTAGCTCCCTTAAAGTACCCATGTAATGAACCATTAATTGACAAAGAGAACTTAGGTGTAGAGATGCATTTCATTACCCATGTGATCAAATTTTCAGGAAATCCCAAACCTGTCAACATATACTTGATAAAACTCCAATTGATAGTGTCAAAAGCCTTTCTTAAATCAATGTTGAGGACAACTCTTGGAGAGACTTTCTTTTTGCCATAATGCTTTAGCAATTCATGAGCTAGGAGAATATTATTAGAAACAAGTCTACCCTTAACAAATGCACTTTATGCATCATCAATCAGAAAACCAATCTCTTTCTGAATTCTGGTGGCAATGATTTTTGATATTATTTTGTATACACAGTTGCAGCAAGAAATAGGCCTCTTTCTGAATTCTGGTGGCAATGATTTTTGATATTATTTTGTATACACAGTTGCAGCAAGAAATAGGCCTATAGTCAGATGGAGATCTGGGGTTGAGGGGATATTATTTTGTATACACAGTTGCAGCAAGAAATAGGCCTATAGTCAGATGGAGATCTGGGGTTGAGGGTTTAGGCACTAAAGTTATAGAGGTTGAGATGAAGATATTGAGGAGCTTACCAGTGTAAAAGAATTCACCCACTGCTTTATACATATCATCTTTAATAATATCACATGCAGTTTTGAAAAATGATGCACTGAAACCATCAGGACCAGGGCTTTTATCATCAGACATAGTAAAGACTGCTTGCTTAATTTCATCTCTAGTGACAGGAGAACCAAGAATTTCCTTTTGATTTGATGAGAGGACAGGGCCATTTGCTATAGTTTCCAGATCAGGCTCAGAAGTAATTCCAGAAAATCCCAGTAGACTCTTGTAATAGTTAATAAGCTCATTAGTAATTGTATCCATATCAGATATTCTATTCTCATCCTCAGTATACAGGGACAATACCCTATTTTGATGTCTTCTAGCTTTCATAGCTGAGTGAAAGAACTGAGAGGATTTATCTCCATGAATAGCCCATTTAATGTTTGTTTTCTGTCTATAAAAAGATTCTTCACAATGTAGTAGTAAGGTGTATTTCTTTAAGCATTCTTTTTCCTTAGAAATAAGTTGAGGGTTGAATAGATCATTGGTCATCAAATTCTGAATATCAGACAACTCTTGTTTGGCTCTTAAAACATGTTCACTAATATTCATGAAGTGTCTTTTATTTAGCTCTTTGAGTGCAGGCTTGAGCATCTTCAATTTGGAGGATATCTTGAACATATAATAGCCTTGCACATCCTGTTCCCAAATAGATCTGACAATAGAAAGGAACTCAGGGTGCTTTGTCCACATCTTGAAGAACTTAAATGGCTTTTTCCCTTGGAAATCATCATCCCCAATTGAAATGAGAGCTGGAGAATGGTCTGAGCAAGCTGGCTGCAGAAAATCTACTTGACTAGAAGTATATTGTGATATCCATTGATCATTAATTAACACTCAATCCAATGTACTCCATACTCTAGTATCAGCCTCCTGTTTATTATTCCAAGTGTAAAAACAACCAATGGTCTTAATGTGTACCAGTTGATTAGAGGAAATAAAATTCTGAAAGTCTTCAGTATCAGAATCTGATATTGGTGCACCCCCCCCCCAATCTTTCATCACCACTGAGAATGGCATTGAAGTCTCCCTCAAGTAACCAAGGTTGGTGCCCCCCCCCCCCAATCTTTCATCACCACTGAGAATGGCATTGAAGTCTCCCTCAAGTAACCAAGGCTAATTAACTGTTGATTTGAAACTTTGAAGATCATGCCATAGTGCTTTCCTTCCCTCTCTTTGATTAAGGGCATAAACTACAGTCATTAAGCAGAAAAAATTGCCATCTCTAGACGTGACTGTGCATGTCATATATTGAACAGAAACTTTGACACACTGAACAGAGAGAATGTCACTATTCCAAAGAAGCCAAATCCTCCCATTACCTGCTTCTTGACCATTTGAAGTCCATTCCTAATTTTTTGCAATTTTTTGAGCTATTTTATCCATTTTATCCATAGAAAGCTTTGTTTCTAAAAGAGGTATAAAAGATAGTTTATACTCATGAATAAATTGCTTGAGTATTAGGTGCTTAGGGGACTTATTAAATCCCCTTATATTCCAGATAGAAAAGTACATTATTGCCCTCCACCCCTGTCAATATAACAGGGATCAAAATCAAGAATCTGTGAATCCAGAGGGGAGAAATGAGATGCCTGTGTTAAATTTCCTGAAGCTTTAGCTAATACTCTTCTTGCTATATTTGATCTATTTACACTTGTAAATCCAGATGCATTGACTGTTGGAGAAGAAATTTGATGAAATGTTGCTAATCCAGAACTCCCAAGTCTTATACTCTGAATATCAGTTTGTGCATGTTTCACAGGTACAGCAGAATTGATATAAATTTGCCTTTTGCCAGATGGAGTTTCTTGTATACTTATCCAAGTATCAATTCCCAGAATAGTCTCAGCTTTCATTTGCACATGTTTCCCCCTAGAATCAGAAACATGCACAGTTCCAGAGTTTCCTGGCAGTGCATCTTTTTCTTGTTCTTGTGCATGTTCATCAGTTTTTTTCTTGACTGGAACCCACATTTTCTTGACCTTATGCCTTCTACAATTTTCAGTTTCATGGCCAATAATGTTACAATTTGAACACCACCTTGACTTGAGTTCATAGATAACCCTCTGACTGTTTTTTTTCCCATCAGGCCCTTGAAATTCAACTAGGTCTGGCAGAGAATTCTTCAGGGGTAATTGCACCTCAATTAACACTCTAGCGTAGCTTAGCCTCTGTCTAGTAGCAGTAAGCATATCAGTTGTTATAGGACATCCAATTAAGCTAGAGATTTTACTAATTCCTGTAGTACTCCACAAGTTAAGTTTCAGATTTGGGAGGACATCCAATTAAGCTAGAGATTTTACTAATTCCTGTAGTACTCCACAAGTTAAGTTTCAGATTTGGGAGCTGAATCCACATTGGATAAGAATAGTCCAATTCCTGTAGTACTCCACAAGTTAAGTTTCAGATTTGGGAGCTGAATCCACATTGGATAAGAATAGTCTTGAATATTCTCCATTTCAACTTCAATGGACCATGGCTTTAGCATCAAAGGTCTTGAGCCAAAGAACCAAGGCCCAGCTTCCAACACCTCCCTCATCTGTTGTTCAGATTGAAAATCAAACAGGAAAACCCCTTGCTTGAGCAAAGATATCCTAGGGATTGATATTCTACCCCAAGCTTTACTTATATATGATTCCATAGATCTAAACTTCAAATTCAGCCCTATAACGTGTCCAATCAAGGAATACTTCCAATAATCTTCACCCTCCCTCCATTCCTCAGCAGTGAAAGAAACAGCAGCAGAAGGAGAAGCTGGAATAAAATTGAGAGTGAGTCCTTTACCTGGTTTTCTGTTATCTGCGAATAGACTAACAAAATATTTTTTAGTCTCCTCTTTATTAGGCTCCACTCGCTGATCTAATACCTCTACATTGTTTTTCCCCTCTTCTTCCAGATTGAGTTTTCCAGATCTATCTCCTTTCCCAGTAGGAGGGGGAGAAATTTTAGAATTCTCAGCTCCTATCCTCTCATTTGCTGATTGAGCAACAAAAGGGGTAGAAATCTCCATATCATCATCCATCATCTCCATTGATTCAGTTAAATCATTAATCAATTCTTCTTGCATTTCATCAGCCCAAGAGGATGAGTTAGGAGTCTCACCTAGCTGACGAGCAAGAACTGGACCAGATCTGAGCAGGCCTGGTCCCGAAATCGATTTTGTTTCTGTCAGAACCTCCTCCATTAGCATTTTCTTCTTAGCTCCCTTAGGTCAAGTGCTTTCCATCTCCATTAAAGATCTAGATGAAGCTCGTGACTCCTTTACTGTTACATTGCTTTCCCTATCTTCATTAGTCTCCATTAATCCCTCAGATCCCTCAGCCGCACCCACAGAGGATGAAGAAGGATAGACAAAGATTGAATCCCTTATTGTAGCATCAATGATCCCCTTGTTTACATTCTTCTTATTCTTCTTCATACAAGATCGGGCAGTGGCGCACAATAGGTCTCTCCCGATTGAGACTGAGGTGGTAACACTTTTTTTTAATATATACCTCATGAGATTGTTAGTGCTTGAATACAGACCTTCTCTCTTGACATGACCTCCTCTGACCTGAGTTTCCCCTTGTCAGAAATATATATATAGTTCTTTCTTTTAAAGTATATATATATACACACTTAAATGAATCGATAGATTGGGGAGATTTCTATAGTTTCTTGCGACTTTGAGTAACCCCTCCAAAGGAGCATAAGCAATAAGACTTCAGCAATTGCTTGATAAATTAAGAAATCTTATCTTTCTCGATAAAAATTTTCTCAACGTAAGGAGGCAAAATGATATGCACAAATTAAGTTATATTACTCTTGATGCAGTGAGACAAAATCAGTTTTCGCTCCTTTTCATTTCTTTGTGAAATACGAAGGACGTCCATTTATGTTTATGTCTTGTAACTCCTTAATCAGTAGGGGTTGCTTGGTTGTTATCCGTAAATTATAGGAAATAGTTTTTCATGTAAGAAAAACCTACTTCCCTACATTTCATGTGTTTTCGTGGAAAACTAATGTTGATGTTTGTCTCACACTAAAATGAAGAATGGAAAACCATTTTCGTTGCAAGCCAATATTTGGTTGGCAATCGAAGAATAAGGAACCAAAACGTTGAAATAGCATTTTTGCTCAAAAAAGTGAGTGGACCATATTTTTATTTATGTATTTATTTATTTATTTATTTTTTTGCTGGCATTTCCTCTTTTCATGACGTGCCATGTGTTTTCTTATGCCCATCTCCATAAATTTAATTGCGAACCAAGCTAAGGAATCAGAAGCCTTTTGGCCACTTTTTTGGATTTCAAAGTGTATCGGGTCTTGGAAAATCTCTCTTTTTTTCCTTTTTTTTTTTTGGGTGATGAAAAAAACTGGTTAAGAGCTGCATCCTGTTTGGCCAAACAAAATAAAAAAATAAAAAAAATAGGACTGTGCTATGCCAAAAATCGGCTAAATACCCATATTGGTATTTTAATTCAACCCCATTTGCCAACAAGGAATTTTAATTAGGAAATTCGGCGATAAGACATTTTAATTGAATAAAATTACCATTTAGGTCATTTTTCTCGTCGGCGGCCACTTTTCCGGCGAGAACTCATCACGTGCGTTGCACGTGGGGGCTTAATCTGTGTTTAAGATGCTGATTTAGGTCCTTTCTCTCTCTCCGCCTGAGTTCACCGCTCTCTCTCTCTCTCTCTTTTCTCTCTCTCTCTTTCTCATCTTCTTCCCCCTCATTCTCAGATCCACAAAGAACCCTCTCCGACCGTCGCCGGCAAGCCAGCACGACCGCCTCCATAACGGGGTTCGAGCTGAGGCGGTGAAGGAGGCTGACGGCGGTGAGGAGATGGAGGCGCTGGTTGGGGTCGACGAAGATGGGAGGGTTAATTCCCTGCCACGTCAGAAAACAGAGCCACATCAGCATCTTAAACACATATTAAGCCCCCACGTGCAACGCACGTGATGAGTTCTCGCCGGAAAAGTGGCCGCCGACGAGAAAAAGGACCTAAATGATAATTTTATTCAATTAAAATGTCTTATCGCCGAATTTTCTAATTAAAATACCTTGTTGGCAAATGGGGTTGAATTAAAATACCAATTTGGGTATTTAGCCGCCAAAAATCTGACCTCTAAAAGGGAGGTCAGCAAAACAACGTACGCCACGTCTACCCTGATCCATCCCCGTATATATCGACCCCAACTCCGACAAAAGACCGGACTAATTACGAGCTTGGACGCCCTGCCCGCACCGTACTACAACTCCCCTACATGTTTTTTTTTTTGAAGTACTGCCTACCATAGCTTGTATTGCACGTACGCAATCAAAGTCAAAATTCTTCTGCCAGGTTCTAACGTCGATTGATCCTAAACACGCAAGAAGCGCGCGTATTCAACCCTAATTACACTAAAATTTCATCAAGAGTCAAACGCTCCACTATTCCAACTAACCTACCCATAAGCGCATCGATCCCCAATGAAGTAGACAACAAAAACTTGCGGGTGGAATAAGGAGGATGGTCCATTCAATGAATCATAAAAGGTCAGATCAACTTGATGACGGGGGAAGCCAAGATGCCTCCGTTAATTCTTCGTCACATAGTTAGGCGCAAACACGGAAAACGTTGCTATCAGACCTTCTCTGAAAAGATCAAAAGATGCTGATAGTCCAAAATAATAACTTTATAGTTTCAAACGCGGGGTTGATTAGTCTCTAAACCAAACACACACACATATATATGTATGTACGCATTGAGAAGCAAACAAGTCTTCTTCTACAGTTCGACGTCGACTTGGTTACAGAGCCGCAACAACAAGACAAATGCTTAATTATATATCGGTTTTTCTATAGAGTGCCCATGGGCACTCTATAAGAGAGGAGAGAGATAGAGAGAAATGAATGAGAAGAGGATCCCAATGCAAATCAGGGGACCCCCATCCTCATTCATTTCTCTCTATCTCTCTCCTCTCTTATAGAGTGCCCATGAGCATTCTATAGAAAAACCAATTATATATATAATGATATGACACCGATCGAGTTTTTCAACTTTAAGGTCCACATTTCGATGTAATCGTGATGATGACTGGATCAGTATGGGTAATGATGGGGCCGTGATGGTCCCGTGAGGGGAACATCCAGTGATGGCACGGGATTCATGCATGTTGGTGATCATGTGGAAGCCCCAAAAAGTGCGACGCGTTAACGTATTTGCCTTTTCTTATGCTTACGGGATTCTACTTCTTCTACTTTTGTTTGTTGTTTTGATGTTCTCGCAATTTGAAGGAGGAAGAAATTGAAGGGATCGAGAAGGCCCGTGCAAGAGTTGCTCGTTGTGCTAACACATTAAAAAACGGTTGGTCCGGTCCAATCGATGATCGCCTTGTCCTTAGCAGCTGGTCACAAGGACGTGCAACTTTCTTCGTTCTCTTGCGTACCGCCATCACCTTACACGTAAAGTCAATCTTCAACCTTGACAAAGGTGGGGCTTGGCTCTCGTGTACGTGCACCTTCAAATAGTGAAAGATCAGAGTTTGGTCGCAAAAAAGTCCTAATTTAAGTGCATGTTACAGTTTTCAGTTGGTAAGAAGGAGAAAGAAGCGGCTACTTCCCAAAAGAAATTAGAAATAAAATTAGGTGCAAGTAATCTTTTGTTCCCATTGCATCGTTGAAGGTGTACCTAAAAAGAATAGACTATTATCCAATATTTTAAAAAGAAAATTTATAGGAGGAGTTTCATCCTCTGGCCATGGCCATCAAATATTGGTTAGGTTGAATCACGTAAAAGAGAATATGAAGTTTGTTGGTAACACGCTAACTAATATATCTAAAGATCTCTCTGCGACTTATTGACGTCATGCCACGTTTACCTGACATAACAATAAAGATATAGGAAAGATAGCTCTATGTTGGGATTAGTGAGTTAAATTTGAGTTATACTAAAAACTGCGAGGAGGTATATTTATAATTAATTTTTTTAGACATTGTAAAGACAATACCCACAAACAACCCAAGATCCCATATGATCTGTTGTGTGCCAAATTCGCGTTTGGAGTTAAATACCTTGGCATCCATATCGGCCTATTGGCTGGAACCGGAGCCAGGATTATGTTTTGGGTAGTCAGGAAATGTTTATGATGTCAGCTTATTGATGCGCACAATGAAATTTCATCATAGAATGGGAATCAAACTAAGCCATATTTTCTTTTTTTTAAAATGAGTTTGTAAAAGATGAGTCTCTGTGCTTTTCTGATCAAAAAGACGTGTACGTACTGATATGAAGATTATATATGGTAACCATAATAGACGAGGTTTAAATCCAGCAAGCTCTATCTCAAAGTTAAAGCAAAAGTTTAGGTGATAAAATATTTATTAATTTCAACAATAAGTTGTCTTATTTAAATATATTAATATTATTAGAATTAGGCAGATATTATATCTAACCTTTTCTTTCTCAGTATGTTTATCATGTTATAAACATGAGAAAATACACTTATTTATAATTATGCTCAGAAAGAAGAAACTCATGAGTAGATATAAAGCCGTTTTACACAAGCTATGCATATCATGGAAACTTTACTGGAAAATCACTAGGGAGATGCAACAACATATCTTACATTATTAATGGATTGTATACAAGCATAACAAGGTATTTTTATTTCTCCAAGAAAGAAGGAAAAATTTTAGGTTGACTTAAAATTTAAACAATCGTCTTTCGAGAGAATTTTCTTTTGTGCCCATGCTTTATACTTTTGCAATGTTGGGGGTGGACTGAGATATCTACATATGGCAAAATATAGGAACAGTCATTAATTTTGACAAATCGACTTAGGTTGCTTCATGCCTTCATGGAGTATCATATAGATAAAAAATGTTTCAAGATATGGGCCCAGCTTAGAATCCTTCGATGAATTGGGTAGCCACACTAGAAGGCTAAGAAGAGCCCAGTCCATAATTCAGAAAACGAGTTATCTCGTAATCCCAGCGTTAACTTGTCACAACATTTTTATCTTTTTATTTGGTGAAAAACATAACTAACAGAATTGACTCGGCCTTCATGAACTTATTTGTTCATATCGACCCAATTCTAAGAATAGCGAGGATAAACTTGCTTTACATCAAATATCCTAGCATACAACAACATTAATAAACTAACCCATCAAAATTTGCCAAACAGTAGGAAAAAAAGAAGAAGAAACAAATCCCCTTAGAGGGGTTAAAATGAGTTAACCCATCAAACTAAAGGATTTGCAAATTCACTATTTAAAAGGATTATGAAATAACCCCTCTGGTTATAAAGAAAATGGTCATAACCCTTTTTATTTCTAAACATAAAAAATTACACAAAGGATTAAAATAAACTAATCTAATGGATTAAAAGTTTTAACCCTTCAGACTAACAAATGGATCAACCATATTAACTCATCTCCTTAACCTCACTTCTTAACCATTTGCCAAACATGGCCTAAGTATCTCTCTTGCGTATCAAACCAAATTGTACATTGCATATCATAAAACATTCATAAAATAGGATCTTCCTAGAAATACTTCTATAAGAGAAACCAAATCATGAATCCACATCAATGTATGAAATAGGGAATTCTGAGACATGCTGCGAAATAATAGTTCATACTTCATGTGAAATACTGTGAGAATTACAAGCACCCTCGTTTTTGTACTAACATGATCAAATTCTTCACAGAGCAAGCAGACTTCTTGAGTATAGCATGATCAAATTAAACGTCCAGTGATCTTAATGATCTCCAGTTGAAGTCCTGTTAAGGGAAAATAGACTATTGTTACGGACAGCGAAAATTTCGGCAGCACTTCAGTAGCACAACAAGAGAGTCAGGTCGCAATAGAAATTCATGTTTCACTAAGAAAACAAGAACCTTAAGCAAAATATCTCAACAAAGTGGGATATCAGCTCTTCCTCTCATCAGTTCTAGGACTGACCTGTCGAGGGAACCTAAGTAAGCTATTACAAATCACACACAGTTCTAGGACTGACCTGTCGAGGGAACCTAAGTAAGCTATTACAAATCACACAAATAGCGAGACAACTAATTTTACGTGGTTCGACAAATTGCCTACGTCCACGGGGCAAGGAGGGAGAGATCTACTATTATAGAGAATACAAATAGGGCTTACACACACACAAAGTCTCACAAATAAAACCCTCAAACAAGATCTTAATTTCTCTCTCAAATTCTCTCTCAAAACAGCACTTTGCTCTTTTTCTTTCTGCAGCCGCACACACAGTTGAAAACAATTCCCCTGCACATAAACCCTTTGCACAGTCGAAAACCCTCTGTCAATTTTTTCTCCTTGATCACAAATCACACGAAACCCTAGGAAGCTATTTATATAGCTTTGAATCGGGTTCGTGGGCTCTCGTGAAGTCTTCACGCGGAATTGGAAACGTGGGTGGGCCCCATGTTCACAATTCTTCACCTCGGCGAAGTTTTCCCAAAACTGAGCCGACACCAAAGCATCCAAATGTCCTACTTGTTGTGCTCAGTACATCGTAAAGTTAATTCACGACAATGGACTCAATCCACAACAAATCAGGAACCCGAACGAGAGTCCAAACAATCTCACCCCATCGAAATCAACTAATCAAAAACCAGCTGTATCGTAAAGACTGCCACGTATCCTCTTGCCCAAGGAATCAAGCCGAACGTAGTTCACCCAAATGGCCGCCAACGGCCTCAATAATCATGAATGTGCAATAAGTTTCAACAATGATCAAACTTGTTGCTCGGAACCACCTTAGTGAGCATATCCACCAGATTATCCTTCGTGTGGACCTTCACTATTTCCACATCGCCATCTTCAAGAACATCCCGAACGAAATGATAACAAACATCAATATGCTTCGTCCTCGCATGAAAAACCTGATTCTTCACCAAATAGATAGCACTCATACTATCATAATGAATAGCGACGGACCGCTGCGATATACCAAGTTCCTCCAAAAGTCCTCGAAACCAAATAGCCTCCTTCACAGCCTCCGTAACCGTCATATACTCTGCCTCCGTCGTAGACAAATACACCGTCGACTATAAGGTGCATCTCCAACACACCGGCGCACGGGTCAAAGTGAACACATACCCCATAGTAGACCGGTGCTTATCCAAATCCCCGGCATAATCCGAATCAACATAGCCAATACACAACTGCCCACCTCTAATGTCCCACTCATAAACTAAACTAATATTGAGTGTACCTCGAATATAGCTCAAAATCCATTTCACAGCATCCCAATGACCCACTCCTAGATCGTGCATGTATCTCGATACCATGCTCACCGCCTGTGATTAATCTGGTCTCGTACATATCATCGTGTACATCAAGCTTCTAACCGCGCTCACATATGGAGTCTTCAATATCAACTCTCTATCTTCAACTGTCTTCGGTGAAAGATCAGCTGAAAGTTTTAAATGGGTTCCCAAAGGTACACTAACTAGCTTCGTATCCATGCTAATATGAAATCGCTGTAGAACCTTCTTCAAATAAGCCACCTGCGTCAAACAAATTTTGCCATTTTTCTTGTCTCTGCCGATCTCCATCCCTAAAATACACTTTGCCTCACCCAAATTCTTCATCTCAAACTCCTTTGAAAATTGTGCCTTCAACTCATCTATAGCAGATCTGGAAATAGAGGCAACCAACATATCATCGAGATGAAGTAACAAATAGATGTACGCACCTCTTTTCAACTTGTGAAAATACACGTAAGGATCAAACTGACTCCGAATGTACGAATGACCAATCATAAAACCATCGAATCGCATATACCATTGTTAAGGAGACTGCTTCAAACCGTATATCAATTTCTTCAATCTGCAAACCAACTTATCTTTTCCTGCAGTTCGAAATCCTAATGGTTGAGTCATATATATTTCTTCATCAAGATCACCATGAAGAAATGTTATCTTCACATCCAACTGATCTAACTCCAAACCATACTAAGCTACCAAAGCTAGCAAAATCCGAATCGAAGAGTGCTTCACCACCGGAAAGAAAACCTCATTATAGTCAATACCTTCCTCCTGTGCATATCCCTTCATAACCAACCTAGCATTGAACCTCAATAGAGTGCCCTCAATGCCCTCCTTCTTCGTGTATACCCACTTACAACCAATTGCCTTCCGCTTCTTTGGAAGCTCAACAAGCTCCCACATATCATTCTTATGAAGAGACTCTATCTCCTCCTGCATAGATACCTGCCACCAATTAGCTTCCGAGCTCTGCTCAGCCCCTCTGAATGTAGTAGGCACCATCTCATTGATACTCTCCACCAGAAGTGCATACATAACTGTGTCGGTATACCGTGTTGGTATCCGTATGTCTCTCCTCTGTCTCCGAACCATAATAGAATCTTGAACCTGAGCCGTCGGTCCCTGATCCTGCATAATTGTACTCATATCCTCCTCATCGTCATCGTGCTTGTCTAGCGTCACCTCAGCCGATACCCTAATGGATATTGTACCATCTGGACAATGTGGAGCTGCATCGATCTCCACCACCTACGATATATCCTTTGTCGGGTCGTTCTCCACCTAATGAGAGCTGGGAAGCTCTACGATAGAAGCCCAAACGAATGTGGCGTCCCTGCTTAGCATAATTTTTCTATCAACTGGATCCCATAGCTTGTATCCCTTGATACCATACTTGAATCCTACAAATATGGTCTTCCTAGCTCGAGGTTCTAATTTATCTGTTCTCACATGATAAAATGCAGGGCACCCAAATATCTTGAGGTGGTCATAGTCGTGTGCTGGCTCTCCCGACCACTTCTCCATAGGGGTTTTCCCCTCAATCGCAGATGAAGGTAGCCTATTAATGATGTGGCTCGTATATGTAAGTGCCTCAGCCCAAAAGATCTTTTCCAAACCACTCTACGATAATAAACATTAGATATTCTCCAAAAAAGACTGATTTAACCTTTCTGCCACCCCATTCTACTGTGGTGTATGACTAACCGTGTCTCTCTATGCCCTCGTCTCGACATAGCTTCAGAAAGGGGTCTGGTGTGTACTCGCCGCCGTTGTCGGATCGTAATGTCTTGATCTTTCTCCTAGTCTGCAGTTCCAATCTCTTCTTCCACTCCATGAATATATCTAGAACTTCACTCTTCTTTTCTATGGTGTACATCTCACATCGCCTAGAATAGTCACCAACGAACGTGACGAACCAATATCAACCACCAAGTGATGCAGTGTTGGTGAGACCCCAAACATCTGTGTGCACGTAGTCCAGGATGCCCCTCGTCCTATGAATGGCCATCCCTAACTTCACCTTCATCTTCTTGCCAAGAACACAATGCTCACAGAATTCTACTTTACCACTATTGGCTCCTTTCAATAGCCCCAGCTTGCAAAAAGCATGTAGTGACTTCTCGCCTTTGTACCCTAACCTGTAATGCAAAAGCCTGCTCATGTCCGCCTCTGAAATAGCCGAAGCAACCTGTCCAATCTCGGTACTCCCCTTCAGATAGTATAAATTTTGACTACGGACTCCCTTCATCACCACCAAGGATCTCTTAGTAACCTTTGCTACATCGTCCTCAAAGGTCATCTTTAATCCCTTCACCTCTAAAGCTCTAACTGAGATAAGATTCTTATTTAGCTGAGGAACAAATCTCACATCTTTTAATTCACGGACTACTCCATCGTGCATCTAAATCCGCATGGTACCTATCCTACAAATACTACAGGATTGATCATTTCCTATGACAACAAGACCCCCATCGAGTTTCTCGAACGATGCAAACCAATCTCGCCTAGGGGTCACATGATAGGTAGCGTCAGAATCAAGCATCCAATCTGATACATCCAAATAGTTTATCTCCGGAGTAATCAAAAGAGAAAAGCTCAAATCATCGGAATCATCGCCTTTTGCAACGTTCACCTTATTAGCCTTCGGGCCCTTTTTCTTGCTATTCTCCTTCTCTTTGATCTTTGGACAGACTCTTTTCTAATGTCCCTGCTCCTTGCAAAATGCACATTGGTTTTTTCTAAGCTGGTGATGACCTCTTGACTTTGACATTCCTCTATTACTACCTTTCGGATATGGGCTTCTACCTCTCGTTGATAAGACCTCGCCTGAAGTACTAGCGTGGAAAGTCTCATTGTCCTTCCTTCTCAAATCATAATTCGTCAATACATTAGTAACTTCACTATAGCTGATAGAAGATCTCCCGTTCAACAAAGTGAGCACAAAGGTGTCATACTCCTCATCCAGTAAGGAACCCAATAAGATAATAGTATTATACTCATCCGAAATCTTCTCATCAATATTCGCTAAGTCCGATAACAACTTCGTATAGTTGTTCACATAAGCCACAAGAGAGGTGTCTCTGGACATATGGAATCTGAATAACCTACGCAACAAATGCAACTTGTTCTCAACACTCTTCGTAAGGTACTTATTATTGAGAATTTCCTACATCTTCATTACAGACGTCACCCCAATCACATCGTACTTTAGCTTTTGTTCCAAACAGGACCTGATTACCCCACAAGCATTCCTATTCATCTTTTCCCATATCACCTCTTCATATTTTGGTGGTCTCTCGTGGACCATGATGGTCTCCTCCAAGTTCTGAGTATTGAGCGCATCATGTACGTCGCTCATCCACAAACTAAAGTTGATTTTACCGTCATACTTTACCATAATAATTTTGGTGTTCTAAAAACCAATTTGAACTGTACTCGCCATCGATTTGCTGCTTTCACCTTCTTCTTCCGTTACAAACTAACTCCAAGTTGTAGAGAAAGAATCAAACTTTGGTAGAAATTAAGAATTACCCAACTGAACCCCAGATCAGATTCTAAATAGATCTCCTGTCTACATGAGGAAAGCGAAATCTCTAACAGTAACTCCTAATGCTATCTCCATCGAAGGCTAGAACTCTAAGAACCAAGCTTCACACAAGCATCTTCCTCCACCTAATTCACAAACCCTAGATCTAAAATCTGGGCTCTAATACCACTTGTTGCAGGTAGTGGAAATTTTAGTAGTACTTTGGCAGCACAACAAGAGAGTTAGGTCATAATAGGAATTCCTCTTTCACCAAGGAAATAAGAACCTTAATCAAAATATCTCAACAAAGTGGGATATCAGCTCTTCCTCTCATCAGTTCTAGGACTGACCTGTCGAGAGAACCTAAGTAAGCTATTATAAATCACACAAAAAGCGAGACAACCAATTTTACGTGATTCGGCAAATTGCATACGTCCACGGGGTAAGAAGGGGGGAGATCTACTATTAGAGAGAATACAAATAGGGCTTACACAAACACAAAGTCTCACAAATAAAACCCTCAAACAAGATCTTAATTTCTCTCTCAAATTATCTCTCAAAACAGCACTTTTCTCTTTTTCTTTCTGCAGCCGCACACCCACAGCCGAAAACAATTCCCCTGCACACAAACCCTTTGCACAGCCGAAAACCCTCTGTCAATTTTTCCTCCTTGCGCACAAATCACACGAAACCCTAGGAAGCTATTTATATAGCTTTGAATCGGGTTTGTGGGCTCTCGTGAAGTCTTCACACGGAATTGGAAACATGGGTGGGCCCCATGTTCACAACTATGTCTGTATTCCTGAGGGATGAAAAATTTTTCATACGCATATTAACTATAACATGTAAAGCATGCAAATACCATACAGAAAAATTGAGTTCATAATTCACCTATTATGTAGAAGAAAAGTGTACAACGCAAAAAAAATTCTTACCGTGCTTCTGCCAATTTTTTTCTGACTACAAATGCGAAAATCTCTCATCAAATGCAGATCATGTAAGGCTTTGACACATGGCATCATCTCAGACAGTTTACAACCTATCTCTCGTTGCAATTTCGGACTCTACAATTATATTTAGTGATACAAAGTTGCCAGCATTAGCAGACTTTAAATCTTCTCAAACTGAAACCATTCAAATTTATTGGTAAAATTTTTACGCAGGGGCGGGCAGATCGATTTGCGGTAAATCTTGTTGGATATCATCCCCATAATATAATTTTGATGATAACAATTTATTCATAATATGAATTACTATGTGTATTATTGTACACTAATATTTCAATGCAACTATCAACATGAACAAGTGTAAGATGAGTTCAAGGCATCATGAAGTAAAGAAGATGAAGAGCTTATATATCAATGTAATTTTTACATTTTCTTTACTTAGAAAATTTGTACAGGCCTTGATCACTCACACATACACACACATAGAGATTAGAACACACTAACATAGGTTTAGTGTGTTGGTTAACAATAAAAATCCCATATGTTAACCATTAGAGTATTTAGTTAATCAATGAGTCTAAAAATATTTCATACATAACTTTTTTACCCCTTAGTAGTTGACTAATTAGATTAGTAGTCAACTACTAAAGTCTTAGATCAAAATATAAGTTTCTAAAATATTACAGAGTAGTCGACTACAACTGATTATAGTCGACTAATAAAGACTTAGATAAAAACTTAGATTTTGTAAAAATACAAAGTAGTCGACTACTAGGCATTATGGTCGATTACTAAGATCTAATTTAGAATTCCAAATTATCTTCTTTTACAGAGTAGTCGACTACTAAGAATTATAGTCGTCTACTAAGCTTTAAATTTGAATTCTAGACTTTCTGTATCTACAGAGTAGTCGACTGATAACTATAGTAGTCGACTACTAAAAAAAATCCTAGAATTACAGAAGTTGTTTGAAGTCAGAGTAGTCGACTACAACGACTACTAGTCGACTACTAAGACAGTTTACTGATATTTTAGATTTTGAATAAGTGACTGTTATAGTCGTTTTGTGTACTTTTTTTTTTTTTTGAAAACTTGTCTTTTCAAGAGCTATAAATAGGTTACAAGTTCAGAAATTTGGATCATTGATTCCTATCTATAAGATTTAAGTTTTGTGCATTTTCAAGAGTTAAAATTTCCAGGATTTTACTAAGTGTTGAGAAAAAGCATTCTCTGAGTTAGCCTTTGATCATCATTCAATATACATTCAAGTTAGGTAACTTTTAGAGATTCAAAACGTTCCGAAGCCACTGCTACACATCATAATACACTCAATGCTAGGAATTGAGTTGTTACAAGGCAAGTGTTCTCACATGTGTGAGATGTGTAATCTCTTGGTGAAGAGATTGTGTGCAATTTGTAGGGACCTACAAATTGGTCAGGTTTGTTGTTTGGTTTTGTAAGTTTTTCAAAATCATAATGGAACCCTCAAGCGGGATTTGCTTGTGGACTGGATGTACACCAAGGAGGTAGAGTCAGTATAAAATACTACGTTTACGATTATGATTCTCTATGATTTTGTTATCTTCATTGCAATTTATAATCTATTTTGTATAATTTTTAAAAGGAATACTATTCACCCCCCTAGTGTTTTAGTAAGCATTGTAACAGATCCTACAATTGGTATCAGAGCACGGTAAAAGATAGCATCATCAAGTTCATCAACAAACACTTCACAATTCAAAGAGGGACATTCCACACAACGACCATGTTTATTCGATGGCACGAACTACAATTACTGGAAGTGCAGAATGAAGATATACCTTCAATCCCTTGGATATGATCTATGGAACATAGTTGAGAATGAATTATCAAAGCCTACTAATCCTTACACTGAATGGACGGTTGTACAAAGGACAAACATCAATCTGGACTCAAAGGTGATGGATGCACTATTTTGTGCTTTGGACAAGAACGAATTCAATCATGTGTCAATCTGTGCAACAACACATCAAATCCGACACACTCTTGAGGTAACACATGAAGGAACAAATAAAGTTAAGGAAACTAAAATTTCTATTCTTGTTTACAGATTTGAATTGTTTAAGATGAAAGAAAGTGAAACCATCACAGAGATGTTCACAAGGTTCACTGATATTACTAACTACTTAATTGGACTTGGTAAAGAATATACTCAAGTTGAGATGGTAAGAAAAATCCTAAGATCACTAACTCCGGAATGGGAGAAAAAGACTACGACGATAGAGGAAGCAAATGATTTATCAACGCTCACAGTAGAGAATATCATTAGAAACTTAATGGCATATGAATTTCAAATTGAAGATCAAAAGAAGGACGATGAACCAAAGAAGAAAAATATACTTTCCTTCAATGCATTATCCGACACAGATGAATCTGATGAAGATGATGAGGATATTGCAATGATAACTAAGAAATTCAAAAGATTTCTTAACAAAGCTAAGTTCAAGTCAAATAAATTTAAGAATACTAACGATTCTTCTTTGTGTTTCAATTGTAATTAGCCAGGTCATATAAAGAAGGATTGTCTGCTACTCAAGTAAAAGTCAAAGACCACAAATACTAACAATTCTGACAACTTCAAAAAGAAGAAGAAGGCTATGGTGGTGACTTGGGATGACAGCGACGATTCATCATCTTCAGACGAAGAAGAAGAGAGAGAAGAATCAGCTCATATGTGCTTCATGGCACAAGACAAAGTAAATGATTCTTTAGAACTTTTAGATGCTTTTAATAAACTTTACATTAAGTTTAAAGATTTAAATGCTAACTATAAGATATTGCAAACTAAAAATGAAAAGTTGAATTTAGAATTAGTTTCATCAAATTCTTCTCAAGTTGAAGATTTAAAGGAGTTAAATGACAAACTATTTTCTGAAAATAGGATATTAATAGAAAATAATCTATTTCTTAAATCTAAATATAATATGATAAAAAAATAAAACTTTAGATTTAGATAAGAATATGTCTTCACTTAAAATTAAATATGAAGAATTATTTTTAAATGTAAATAAGTTTAATAAAGGAAAAGAAGACTTAAATGATTTATTATCTTTTAAAAAGTCTTCTAGTCAAAGATTTGGTTTAGGTTATGTTCATAAGAAGTATGAAAATGTTTCTAGTACAAATAATATATCATCTTCTATGAGTAATAATTTTAGAAAATTTCATGCACCATTAACAAGAAATGTTAATAATAAATCTATATTCATTTGGGTGCCTAAAATGTTAGCATGCATGAAAAAAAATACTTATATTTCAAATTTTAAGAAAAACATATGCAATTCAATGAATTATATTTATGTTAACAAAGGGAAACCAAATTCCAAGTGGATTTGGTCTCCTAAGTGCTAATCCAATGGACCCAACATAAAATGGTATCAATGCTTAAATGTCTATTTTTCAGGTACCTAAAAAAGAAAAGTGGATACTAGATAGTGGATGTTCCAAACACATGACTGGAAACTCACAAATATTATCTTCAATTCTATACAAAAAGGGAGGCACAATTACATTTGGAAACAAAAACAAAGGTTAAATTATAGGTATTAGAACAGTAGGTAACACTAACAAACCTTTAATAGATAATATTTTATTAGTAGAAGGTTTAAATTATAATCTTTTAACTATAAGTCAACTATGTGATAAAAATTTTAAAATCATATTTGAAAAAGATTCATGTCTTATTTATGATCATGATTTAACAAATATCTAAAGGTATAAAAAAGAAAGATATATATGTCTTATCCATAAATTTTTATTCAAAAGATCATTGCTTAGTTACATCTTTAGATGATTCATTATTATGGTATCGAAGATGTGGACATATTAACTTAAAAAATATTTCACACATTTCTAAAAATAATTTAGTAAATGGTTTATCTAAAATAGTAAATAAAAAGATTATTTTTGTGATGCATGTAAACAAGGAAAAATGTGTAAATCTTCTTTCAAATCTAAAGGTGTTGTTTCTACAAATAGACCGTTAGAATTATTACATATGAATCTATTGTGTCTTTCTAGGATTGCATTTTTAAATGGAAGTAGATATACATTTGTAATAGTTGATGTTTATTCAAGGTTTACATGGGTCATGTTTTTAAAATATAAAAATGATGCTTTTGATGAATTTTCTATATTTTGTAAAAAGATACAATATCAAAAATACACTACTATTGTCACTATTAGAAATGATCATGGTGGTGAATTTAAAAATGAATTATTTACTGATTTTTGTAATAAAAATAGTATTTCACATGAATTTTCATTTCCTTACACTCCACAACAAGTTGTTGAAAGGAATGATAAAACTTTACAAGAATGTGCTAGGACTATGTTAGTTGAATCTTACCTACCTAAATATTTTTGGGCAGAAGCAATCAATACTGCTTGCTATGTTCAAAATAAAATTTTAATAAGACCTATATTAAATAAAGACAAGTTTTGAATTATTTTACAATCGAATTCCTAAAGTTTCTTATTTTAAAGTTTTTGGTTGTAAATGTTATATATTAAATACAAAAGATAATTTAGATAAATTTGATTCTAAATCAGATGAAGGCATTTTTATAGGTTATTCTTTGCATAGTAAAGCATATAGAATTTTTAATAAGAAGACTTCTAAAATAGAAGAGTCTTTACATGTTTTATTTGATGAATCTAATTCAAATTCAAACAACATTATTAATAATCATGATGATGATGAAATTGTTAATCAAATTTGATGAATCTAATTCAAATTCAAACAACATTATTAATAATCATGATGATGATGAAATTGTTAATCAACCACCACCTATAGTTGATGATATCAAACAACATTATTAATAATCATGATGATGATGAAATTGTTAATCAACCACCACCTATAGTTGATGATATTTCTAATGATATTAATATTTTACATAAAGAATACGTAGATGTTAGAAATCATCCACATGATTTAATAATAGGTGATATTTCTAAAGAACTAGATCACAATTAGATTTATATACACATGTTTCTTTTATTTCAACTATTGAACCTAAAACATTAAAGAAGCATGTAAAAATGATTTTTGGATATTAGCCATGCAAGAGGAACTCAATCAGTTTACTAAAAATAACGTTTGGGATCTTGTACCTAGACCACAAGATAAATCTATTATAGAAACCAAATGGATATTTTGAAATAAATTGGATGAATGTGGACAAGTTGTTAGAAACAAAGCCAGATTGGTGGCACAAGGATATAATCAAGAAGAATGTATTGATTATGATGAAACCTATGCACCAGTTGCTCGTTTAGAATCTATAAGAATTTTACTTGCATTTGTATGTTTTATGAATTTTAAATTATATCAAATAGATGTTAAAAGTATTTTTTAAATGGTTTTATTAAAGAAGAAGTTTTTGTAGAACAACCTCTCGGTTTTGAATATGAATGTTTTTCAAACCATGTTTTTAAACTTAAGAAAGCATTATATGGTCTTAAACAAGCAGACCGTACTTGGTATGATAGATTTAAAGAATTTTCTTTTAACTTCTGGAATTAAAATTGGAAAAGTTGATTCTACACTTTTTATAAAGAAAATAAATAAACATATACTTTTAATTCAAATATATGTAGATGATATAATATTTGATTCTACTAACGATGATCTTTGTTAAGAGTTTGCTAAGACTATGCAGGATGAATTTAAAATGAGTCACATGGGTGAACTTAATTTCTTCCTTGGGTTACAAATTAAACAATTGAAGGAATGAATATTCATCAATCAAAGCAAATATGCTAAAGAATTACTCAAACGCCTTGGAATAGAAAATACAACAAGCAAACCAACACCAATGAGTACAACTACATCACTTGACAAAGATGAAAATGATAAGAATATTGATCAAAAGCTATACCGAGGTATGATTGGATCACTTCCTTACATTACAGCAAGTAGATTTGATATTATGTTTAGTGTATGTTTATGTGCAAGATTTCAGTCTAATTCTAAAGAATCACATCTTAAAGCAATGAAAAATTTTTTTAGATATCCTTAAAAACACTACAAATTATGGTTTATTCTATCCTAAGAATAGCACATTTGACTTATTATCATATAGTAATGCTGATTTTGCTGGATGTAAATCCGATAGAAAAAGTACAAGTGGTACATGTTATTTCTTTGGATATTCACTTATATCTTGGTTTTGTAAAAAACAAAATTCAGTATCTGTAGGCGTCTAAAAATGTCTATAGGTCCCGAACATAGCTCGAGACGATGAGCTGTCGAAACAACAAAATGGTGAATCACTAATAACATTACAATAAACCCACACGCTCATCAGCCAGCTCCAAGTAGCCCACGCACTCGTCAGCTGCCTCCAAGTTAACAAAATGCATGAAGTGAATCAGTAAAGTTGACAAGTCAACGGAACGACGAAATACGCGTAACGGCAAAACAAGTCTAACCCGAACGAACCAGAAAAACCCCTGACGGTCGAGTCGTGTCAAAATGACTCGACCAAAGCCAGTGGCTCCCCCCCCCCCAAAGCCACCGCTCGCATGGGTGCGGGCCACCATTTGGTGACTCGCATGGCCATGAGCCACCAAATGGTGGCTTACACAGTTCTGAGCCGAAAACGTATTTTTGACAGGATTTCTCAGGATTTTTCATTTCTGAGCCTCCCAACTGCTTTGATATTATCCCTAAACATAATTAAACGGTTGTTAACTATGGATAACATCAAATCATCAGTTTTCACCCTAAAACGCTACAACCGAAGCCTATAAATACAAGCATAAGGCCTTCATTTGCAAGGATCTGAAATCAGAGGGCGAGGTGCTGTCAATTTGAAGAGTAGAGCGTGAATTTTAGAGGACAGCTAGCAGATCTTGGTGAACTTCAACATAAAGAGGAAGCTTTTCGAAGGATCAGAGGCTTGTTCCCCCTTCCTCCGGATCATACTTTGTTTTGATCTCGAGAAGAGTCGTAATTTCACTTGGTCGAGATTATCACTTCTGCGATTACTTCCCTTATGAAGTAAAAGCATTAAATAACTTTTTTGTCAATCGGATCTGATCCGTGACGGTCCAGGGACTAACGTGCTCCCGGCACAGGCAAAGATCCCATGTGAAGCCGCGAGTGATAAATGTCTATTGCGTGTATTTTATGGAGATTGTATTTATTTATTTTTTTCATTGTGTAAGAAGATCTTATAAAAAGATCAACTTTTCTCTTTTATTAAAATTTTAATTGATAACGATTGTAACAGATTCAATGATAATGAAGAAATCAATTTCCGGCACAAACACGCTGGCGACCACAGTAGGAGCCAACAGTCTCGTTGTGGAGACTGTCGTATTGCAACCACGGATTAAGATCCCAGTTGAAGCAGAGGCCGAGTATGAGTTCGACTAGGCCAAGTTTGAGGGATACCTCTCCTCCTCCTCTTCAAGGTCTTCCTTGTCCCGCAAGTACAGGAAGATATCAGCAGCAAAGAAGGCTCAGGGTGGCTCTCGTATAATTGTTGGTAAGGCATCCCCTTGCAACGCCCCTCCGGTATCAAAGGAAGCCAAGATTTTAGATCACAATTATTCCTATTCAGTCCAGGAGTTGTTTAATGAAGGCGCGCTAATTTTGACAAAGAGAGCTCATCAGAGGCAACATTAACGCCTCACACGTCAGCTTGCCAAGGTCTTGGAACCAATTGATAGGATCTGTTATCACGCGGATCTAAAGTTCAGGGAGTGCCAAGCACCTCAACGACAAAGAAAATGGCCCCTCCTCTAAGCCATTAGCTAATGAATAGGTCCGTGTCAAAAGGACACGTTCAACTCTCGAGGAGCGCATCCAAAAGCACGGCGCACGTGCCGTACATGCGCGTGCCTTAGCACGAAAGGCACAAGACACGAAAGGGGACAAGGTGGCTAAGAAACCACTAAAACCATGCCTAGAATGGAGGCAAAAATCCAAAACAACGATTCAAACAAGTGCCGAGACACCCGAAACTCGTGAGCCAGCCAACCGTGGCTCGGCCAGGGCTAGCGCCATGGCCGAGCCAGTTCAGCCTGGCCGACACTCGCCTCGCCTCCCGCAGCCATTTCTGAGTTTCTGACAGCCCCCGTTCCTATTCCGACTGCTCCCGTACCTTCGGTGAAGTCCCACGGTAGTGTTGACCTATTAAAATTCAAGATTATGATGATGGATCATATTGGTTCTTCATACGAAGATCGAGGCAAAGCTCCGATGAACAAAACTCGAGTAGTTCCGCAACTGGGTGTCATACATGTCCTCCCATCAAACCATCTACTGCTCAAAAGTGTCCAGCCGCCTCCAAACAAACTAGGACACCTCATTGTACAGATTCATGTGCGGTGCATAAGGGAATTCTTGTCACCTCTAGATTGGGAGTGCGTGCAGAAGACCAGGAGCCCTTTAAGGATGCACCCTCATGAGGGCATGATCCTAAACGCGCGACTCCTGCAAATACCAACAAGACGTTACCCATTTAGAAGAAAACGTGTCTGTCGAATGATAATGTTCTACCTGGGGACTCAAACCAACAGCCAATAGGTTGCTTCGACCATAATATCGATGAGTTGTATTATCAGGTCGGGGGTACGAAGAAATCTCGAAAGAGAAGTATCCCAGAATCAAACTCTCACTGTCCTTGTGAAAGGTTAATCAGGGTAGTATTAACAAAATGTAGCTTCTCTAAGACCACTCCATGGAGGGTCTCTATAATCGAAAGGCTTTCCACCGAAGCATCAAAACCCAAACCAAGATGCTTCTACAAGAAGAAATCTGTCGTTCAAGTTGTTGAACTCCCAGAAGTCACCATCAACGTGAACAATAAAGGGAAATCACCAAGGTAATACAGTCCTGGCTCTTTCTCAGAGGCATCTCAGCACATCACTTGGTTACGGTCAGGAACTAGATGACCTAGATCGGATAGAGGACACTCCTCGAAGGATGAAACATCAGATGCCAACTCTGTAATCGCTTCTGACAATACGATGCCCAGCACCGGACAATCTCGTGAGGTATTCATAATCAATGCTGAACAAATGGCCAAGATCCTCAAAGACGCTCTGGCCAACCAGAAAGAGAATTTTAAATTTGAAATGGAAATGACTGTGCAACGGATAAGGGAATTGCATGATCAATAGATTCAAACCTTATCGAATCAACATGGCGAATCCAGTCATTACCACACTACCAATCAGGTAGATAGCGACTCAGAGGTAGAGGAGACTGTTAATGCCGATACTCCTCCTAATGATAAAAATGTTAGGGGTGGCCCCAACAATAATACCAACCCTAGGGGTGGCCCCATCACTAATGATAATGCGGGGGGTGGTCCCATCATTCCTCCTCAAAATCGCCCAAAGAAAGATACAGGCGATGACAAGATGATGAAAGAGCTGGAGAATAATGTTAATGCCTTAATGTCCGCTCAAGAAGTGAGGAAAACGGGTATTCCATGTCCTTATCCAAGAGAGTGGGATTCGATTCAATATCCGATGAAGTTCAATCTAATTAATTTCGCGTCGTTCGATGGAAAGGGCTCACCCACTCAACACCTAATTTACTTCAAGTCCTACCTGGGTATGATCTCCAGCAATGAACCTTTGATGATCCGGTCATTCGTTAGCACCCTTCACGGAGCTGCCTTTGATTGGTACTGCCATCTCAAGTCAGGAAATATTAACAGCTGGAATGACATGGAGAGCTCGTTCCTCAACAACTTCTTTGACAATGACACCGAAGTGTCGATCGGAGCCCTCTTGGATGAAAAGCAAAAAGACGGAGAGTCAGTTAACAGCTTTGTTAAACGCTTCCGCAACAAGGCCATGAATTGCCGAGATCCAATCACGGAGGAATTCATCCTCTAAACTTATCATAACAACCATTTCATTAACATCTTGGAAGCCCTGGGGGTCATGTCATCCATGACATGGAAAGAATCAAAACTGCACGGGGAACAGGCCGAACGTTTTCTCAAAAAAAAGCTTGAAAGAGGCCAACCGACGACTAAACCCCCAAATTTGAATTTTTCTTCTCGTGGTAAGGGAAAGGCACCTACAGTAGTTGTTGATGCAAATCAAACATCACAATAGCAACCTCAGAAGCAGCGAAGGACCCCAGATCCGAGACTCTAAAAAGAGTACTCCTTCAATGATGAAGAAGTTCCAGCTATCTTCAAATACCTCCTTAAAAATAATAAAATCAACCTGTCACCTATTACGAATTAGGAGGAAGCTAACAACACTTCGGATCTGAAGTACTGTGCATACCACATGAGGATCCTTCATCCCACAAAGACTTGCTTCACTCTTAAGAATAACATTCAAGTCTTGGTTAACGGCGGCATCATAACGCGAAATAAGCCGAATGAGAACCTCTTCCTTCGACAAGTATATGAGGTTAAACTGCTCCTTGATACTCCAATGGGTATACGAGTATAAATTGTTTCCCCAACCTCTAACTAGTATATGAGGCTAAACTAATCTTTACCTTTGATGTGAAGTTCCAAAAGAATATTACACATAATATTCTTAAGGATAACCCGACAACCTTCGACAGGTATACGAGGTTATACTGCTTCCCTTATTTTCAACAACAGGAAGTTCCTAGAGAATATTATTCTTAATATTCTTAAGGATAACCCGACATTATGGCTGAATACAATTGGATTCAGATTCGCTAAAGAGCTGGGGGTGAGATACCTCAATGCATTCCCATGTATAACCTCAATGTATACGAGGTTATACATGGTATTCTTAAGGATAATCATTCAAGGTGAAAACCAATCATTGGAATAATTCATTCTTAATCATGAATAAGAACCTCCCGTTGTGGCTATTTAATCATTTCCAAAATGAGTAAACCCCTCCCACTGTGACTTTCCGAGCACTCTTTCAATGAGATGAGATTCAGTGACCTCATTCGGTCAATCTTCCCTCATGAAACTCCCACGATGTAACTATTGAGTGATTGATGATTCACGGTCCTCCACCACAAAGTCCCTTACTGATTAAATTAACTGATGATGGGTCTACCAAAATTCTTTCGACTGAGTCCATCCAAACTCCTATTGTGTTGGTACACTTAACACTCCCAATGTTAAAGTCTCAACAGGTATTCAAAAATTTAAGTTGCTGATCCATGGCAATCATCAAACCCCTTCATGATAAGTCCTAACCACTTGACACTAAAAAAACCCCCACCAAATGATTTGTACAAGTCAACATTCGCACTGTTATTTGTACCCCACTCCCACTGCTTGTTTGGTCAAACATTCCTATAGTTAGGACCAAAGCCAAAATCTCCTATCGATTCCTTTCATGAATGAGAGGTTCACTTTTAAATCGAGCGATCAAACCTTCCTACAGTTAGGGTCATCTCAAACCTCCCACTTGGTCAAACCTTCCTATAGTTAGGGTCAAAACTGGAGTTCCCTCTCGATAAACAAGAAATCCACCTTCAGATTGGGTAATCAAACTTTCCGACAATTAGGGTTATCCGAATCTTTTTTTATTCTTGAAGTGAAGATCCCACTTTGAATTTCTTTTGCACCTGGAGATAGAATATAAATTTTTTCCTCTTTAGCATCAGGTTTTTCTTTGCCCTAAGAGAAGACACCTCTTTCCAACACCAAAATCCATGTTCTACACGCATGGGGGACTTTATCCCGATCCCTATATAGAGATAAGTCTGTATCTAACACATGCTGCAGGGTGGTCTGTTCCCGCAAAAACAACCAAGTCTACGTATTCAATACCGTAGCACTAAAAATCCATGCCTTTCATGCATGGGGAATTTTATCTCGAATCCTAAGTAGGGATAAGTCAGTGCCTAACACTCGTTATCGGTTAGTCTTTTATCCTAAAAAGGACAAAAGCACAAGTTTTAACATCGTGGCAGACCGTTATTAATAATACCAAAATCTGTGTCTTACACGCATGAGGAATTTTATCCCGAATCCTAAGTAGGGATAAGTCAGCGCCTAACACGCGTTGTCGGTTAGTCTTTTACCGTAAATGGGATAAAAGCCCATGTATTCAACATCGTGATAGATCGTTATTAATAACGCCAAAATTCGTGCCTTACACGTATGGGGAAATTTATCCCGAATCCTAAGTAGGGATAAGTCAGCATCTAACATGCGTTGCCAGTTAGTCTTTTACCGTAAAAAGGATAAAAACCAACGTATTTAACATCGTGGTAGGCCGTTATTAATAATACCAAAATCCGTGCCTTACACGTACGGGGAATTTTATTCCGAATCTTAAGTAGGGATAAGTCAGCGCCTAACACGCGTTGCTGGTCAGTCTTTTACCTTAAAAAGGACAAAAGCTCATGTATTCAATATCATGGCAGGTCGTTATTAATAACGCTAAAATCCGTGCATTACACGCACGAGGAATTTTATCTTGAATCCTAAGTAGAGATAAGTTAACGTCTAACACGCGTTGCCGGTTAACCTTTCTTCGTGAAAAGAACGTCAGGATTCACGTCTGGGGGATGTTATCTCAATCTCTGAATAGAGATAAGTCTATGCCTAACACGCGTTACCGATTTAGTCTTTCACCGAGTGACAAAGATACCAGAATCCAAGTCTGGGGAATTTTATCCCGAAGCCTAAGTAGGGATAAGTCAGCGCCTAACACAGAATCCAAGTCTGGGGAATTTTATCCCGAAGCCTAAGTAGGGATAAGTCAGCGCCTAACACGCGTTATCGGTTAGTCTTTGACCGTAAACCTAAGTAGGGATAAGTCAGCGCCTAACACGCGTTATCGGTTAGTCTTTGACCGTAAAAAGGACAAAAAGCCCATATATTCGACATTGTGGTAGGTTGTTATTAATAACACCAAAATTCATGCCTTACACACGCGGAGAATTTTATCCCGAATCCTTAGAAGGGATAAGTTAATACCTAACAAGCGTTGCCGATTTAGCCTTTCACCAAGTAAAGAAGACACCAAAATCCAAGTCTAGGAAATTTTATCCCGAAGCCTAAGTAGGGATAAGTCAGCGCCTAACACGCGTTATCGGTTAGTTCTTGACCATAAAAAGGATAAAAAACACACATATTCGATATTATGGCAGGTTGTTATTAATAACACCATAATCTATGCCTTTCACATGCGGGGAACTTTATCCCGAATCCTAAGAAGGAATAAGCCAATGCCTAACACGTGTTGCTAGTTTAGTCTTTCACCTAGTAAAAAAGATATCAGAATCCAATCTAGGGATTTTTATTCCGAATCCTAAGAAGGGATAAGTCAGCACCTAACACGCGTTGCCGGGTAGTCTATTCCCGTAAGAAAGATAAAGCCTACGTGTTCAATCTCGTAGCACTAAAAGAGTTAACTCTTTTAGCACAACATTACATGTAGAACGGACTTAAACAATCTGCATACCAGCCCAACTCAAACGATAGTCGGTAAAGACTCATCAAACCCGTTGATGGTTAAAGGTTTGCCAAAAATCCTATAAAGGCAATAGTCATTGACGCACCAGTTTTATTAGTTGGTCTCATGACTTGAGCATCCAATAACCTCAGGATAAGATCCATACATGCAGATGAATCAGCTTTAACAGTTGGTCCTGTAGCCCCAACAGTTGGGACCGCCATGCTCTAATACCTTAAGAGTTTAAACTGCGTAGACTCCAGCAAATATACAAGTATAAACTGTGTTAATGCCGGTCAACGCGTTATAGTAAAGGTCAATGCCGATCAACGTGTTATAATAAAGGTCAACACCGGCCAACACGTTATAGTAAAGGTCGATGCCGGTCAACGCGTTATAGTAAAGGTCGATGTCGGTCAACACATCAATAATTTCACCAAAATAAGGCTAAGGAGAAGTTCTAAAGTCAAAAGATGATTCTAGGGAGTTCAATCACATTCAGATATTAACTCCTGACGAAGACGATCAGTTCAACATTAACTCAATGACAAGAGCTAAGTTCAAAAATTTACACACCAACTCCAGTTTAAGATTTTCACAACGGTCAGACGATAAACACAGCACTGAAAGAACTTCATCTTTTTGACAAAATACTGAGTACATTGAAGACTGAAGAAATCAAGAATTGAAGTCATTCACAAGTCCTTCTACGATCTCTTCGACAAAATACTGAAGAGGTTGAAGACAGGGCCTATCTTATCCAAAGCATTTCAGACTCCTCTATAAAAGAATGAGTCTGAAACACTTGAGAGGAGGTATCTGTGGCATCTAAAAATGCCTATAGGTCCCAAACATAGCTCGAGATGACGATCCGTCAAAACAACAAAGCGATGAATCACTAATGACATTGCAACAAGCCCGCACGCTCACCAGCCAGCTCCAAGTGGCCCACACACTCGTCAACCGCCTCTAAGTTAACAAAATGCATGAAGCGAATCGGTGAAGTGGACAAATCAACGGAATGATGAAATATACGTAACAACAAAATAAGTCCAATCCGAACGAACCGGAAAAACCCCTGGTGGCCGAGTCATATCAAAACGACTAGCCAAAGCCAGTGGCTTGGCCCAAGGCCGAGCCACCAAATGGTAGCTCGC